>NC_140496.1:27860433-27920433 GCF_964271855.1 Acomys minous
GATGTTATCCATTTACTATAAAGAAAGACTTCTTTGGTCGTGGCGGCAGTGACTCTTATCTGTGGGTATAAGGATGAGATTAGGATGTGGTAATGAATTTTGCTGGTCTAGTCATGCTTTGGTCATAGATTGTTTTCCAAGATTCCTGTTGTCACTAGTACCAGGAATTAGCCTTACTAGCAAGTTTGCTGTCCAGACGTGATTTCTTTAATGTTGAATGCAGCTTAGATGCAATTACAAAGCTGTTAGTTACCACTCAAATATGAGTGGGATGCATTGCACCTTTTTAGATATTTTGCCACGCTGTCACTGTCATGGTTTATAGGTGTTACACCTGGATATAACTAGCAATTACTTCCTTCCCTTGGTAACTTGTACAGCATAGAGCTAGATCACAAGATTGAGGCTTTTAGATTACTTATTAGTAAAGTTATGTTTTAGAAATATTTTCTCTAATACTCTGTTTAATTTAATTTTCAAGATATGCTTACTTTTGTAATATGTGGAAGTGGGTTCATGTACCACAGTGCATATGTGAATATTCGGAGGAAAATTTTGTGCAGTCAGGTCTCTTCTTCCAAAATTAACATGGTTTTAGGGGTCAAATTTGTACATTGGGCCACCTTACTGGCCATCTCTTGTTTGTTTTAAAAGCACCAACTTTTTCCTATCAATTTGCATTAAGATTCAATAATGTTACTATAGGCTAGTTGTTCCCTTGTCCAAAATGCTTTGTATCAGAAGTGACTTCATCTCTTTGGATTTTGGAATATTTACATGTGATTAATGAGATATATTGAGGATAGGATCCAAATGTAGCTACAAAATTCACTGAGAAATTCACTGGCGGTTCTTCTCTATCTATATGCAGAACATGAAGATAGGGTTACCCAGTCTTTCTAGTGTATCTTTTTTTTCTGATTATCGCCTATCACATGAGGTCAGCTGTAAGAAAAATCTGTGAAGTCATCTGTTCTCATCATGTTCTGAATTTTGCAGAAATTTTAGTTGACACCCATGCTTTCAAGATACTCAATAGGTGACCCTCAATATGGTGCCACAATTACAAATAAAATACTTTGAGAGTGTTTATGTCCCAATGTATGTGTCAGATATGTCTGTGTACCTTAGGTAGTGTATAGAGCAAAGCTCCGCCTTCAAATTTTTATTTAAACAAGATCGAATGTTTGAATTGAGGTGACGCATATACCTCATGTACCTTCACAACACGACACACACAGACACACACACACACACACACACACACACACACACACACACACTTTTCGTTTATTTATAAAGTCAGTATTCTGAACTTATACAGCCTACCTTTAAACTTGAGGTGCATGTGATATTACTTAATGAGAAAAATTCTATTTACACACTGCTCATCTGAGCTCCAGTTGTTCCTGGTAGTGATTTTCTTGCCACAAAACCTGGTCCTTAATTATAGGAAGATTTCAGGGTTTTAAATTATGAAGTGATGTCCTTCCTATACTTCTCTGCTTGGAAGATAGTGTGTTTCCACAGGTTAGGAAGGATTCCTCAGAATCTCTGATGTGACCAAGAGCAATTGATAGCTATAACAACTGATCAAGACTGGTAGGATGAGAAGGGACTGGGGAATGGAGAGTAAGAGAAAAAGGAAATACACGGAAAAAACATAATAAATAAATGAAGTGTGCTTTGTGCTTTCTTGCTAACATTTCATTAGTTTATAACGTCCGACTTTAGAATCATCAGCACATCTTCAGAGCTAAAAGCACAACACTTTTTCCAGCCTGTTTCCCTCATACAGCACATTCTCTCTCCCTCCCATTTCTACCTTTCTAATTAAAAAATAAACCTCAGGATGTTAGCAGTACCTTGATTAATCGTGTGTGTGTGTGTGTGTGTGTGTGTGTGTGTGTGTGTGTGTGTGTATACCTGTGTCATTCTCTCTGTGACCCATTGCTTAGCCTTTCACATATGCTTTTGTTCTTGCTAAGATTTTAATTAGGGCCCCCAGAGTTTCCAGTCCAGTTTCTCAAAAATTTTCTAGGCATTCACATATCAATGTCTCACTGTATTTTTGTAGCACATGTTGTTGCTCTCTTCTGACTTTCTTGTTTAATATATTTTTATTTATTTGTAGGCACCTATAAAACTCCATTTCTGTTCATAATCTCATTAAGACAATCTGTGGCAAAGAAGAGAAATAGATTCATCTCGATACTCACATATGATTTGTTGTATTAGTGTAACATGCGATTGATTGAACAGAAATGATGGGTTTGCTTTGTTTTTGTTTGAAACCAAGTCTATTTATTTGTATGCATATTTTAATATGAAGTCTCTTTGTGAAAGCTAACTTTCCAATGCTCCTCACAATATAAAGTATTTGTGAGGATTAGACATGCGGACTGAGTTTCAGATATATGACTGTCCTTGAATACTTTTCACAAATCGCCCAAATTTTGGTGTTGAGTTCTAAATTTGAGAGGAAAAGAGTAACCAGCAAAAAATATTGTTCCCTTAATATACTTCAATGCATTTGTCTAGTTTTTTTAAGCCTATTGTTGCATCTAAAAAGATAAAGAGTTGTTTGTCACTATTAGATGTATCTAGAGTACAAAAATCCCTAAGGAGAAGTAACCATTTTGTAGTACGAGTTAGAGTCAGCAATACCATCACTCCTAAATGAGGAATTGGGAGGTGAACCAATTGGGAGGTGGACCAATTGGGAGGTGCACCAATTGGGAGGTGGAAAAGAACAGTCTTTTCTTCTAACTCTTTCCAGACTTAAACTTAGGAATCTGTGATAGAAAACCAATTATCATTTAAAATATACTAAATGCTAGAAGACACGCATTGTGTGATATATATTGACTTATTTTCGGAAAGAAATGTTGGTTTGGTTAATATAGAATTACATTTGTTGTAAGAGTCTCACTTCATCACATGAGCCTTGTCTATAAAAATACGAATAGCTCAGGATTCTGTAAGATGTTATGAAAAGCTAAGTATACTAAATTAGAGACATTTTTCTCACACTTTGCAGGATAAAAAAAATAAAAGGTTGATATACCCTGTCTTCATGGTCTCCAGATCTGGTTTCGATAGTGCCTTTTTGTGCTACCACGAACAAGAGCAAGGAAAGAACAACCTCACAAACTTTCTCTCATCTCATTTATTCTAAGGGCTTCACTATAATAGTCCTGTTAGCTCCCCAATCCCTCCCCTCCTAACACTTCCCATCAAAGGTGGATTTCAACATGTATTCTGGATCACATGAACATACAGTCTATGATATCTTGTTTGTGATTGTTTGCCCTCTACAGAGAATAATTTTCCTGCATAATGCTGTTAAAATATCTAATAACAATCAAGTTAAGATACACACACACACACACACACAGTCATAAGGTAAAGATTTGCTCGAGTTGGTGGAGTACTTGCCTCACATTTAGGAACCATGGGTTGTATTGCCAAGAGTACGTAAAACTAGGCTCTCCTGTAATGCTAATACTTCTGACCTGGAGGAGGGGATCAGAAGTTCAGTGTCATTCTTGTTCATATAGCAGGCTTGAAGCCAGCTTAGGCTAAATGTGGCATTGTCTCAAAATATTAATATTTTATTTTTATTAAGCTTTAGTAGACTATCCTTAACCATAAAACCATATAACAGCAGGGACATGCACAAAACCTTTATTCACGTGTATAAAAACATTCCAGAATTATTTGCTATATGAATCAACTAGGTTTCTGACTTTTTTTTTGTTAATCTTGTCATTCTCTTGTCAAATATGCAGGGAATGACTTATTTCAGGGAAATGAGACATTATAAGTACTCCAGAAACATTATATTGGTGAAAAGTATATTTAAATAATATTTTCTATATTCTTTACAGCAGCATATTTTAGAAAAAAATTATCTATACTCTAGTAATAACCACTTTTATCAGGATCATATACACTCACCCACATGCAGACATATATACGTATTTAACTCTCTTCCAAAATTTACATAAAATATTGCTTAATATGTGCTGATTTACATGTTTGAGTTTAAATTCTAATCTTAGCATATAGTGTTAATTTCATATGTTTCAGATACATGGTTGACTGATATTAGAGAATACTGCTTCAAAAAGCAGTTGGCTAAAGATCTATCCCCATGTTATAGAGTAGGTACAAATTCCTGAGATTTCAGGCCAATAAATATATTCTACTCATATGCTATGTTATTAGCTAAATTTCTTTCTTTTCATTTTAAAATTTATCATAATTTATTCATATAACATCCCGATTGTTATCCTCTCACTTATATCTTCCCATTCCCAGCCTCCTTCCCTTCTCCTAGACCTCTGACACGGTGGGCCCTCCTCCCCTACCATCTGACCACAGCCCATCTATTCCCATCAGGATAAACTTGATCCCGTTTCTCTGTGTGCCCACATGACCTCCCTGCCAAGAGGAAGCGATAAAATTGTGGGCACTGCAATCCACATCAGAGTCTTTCCCCTACCTCTTACCCCCGGCCATTAACAGTGAAAATGAGCTGCCCATTGGCTATATCTGAATATGGGTTCTAGGTTCACTGCAGGCTTTGTCCTTGGCTGGTGCATCAGTTTGTGCAGGCCCCCCTGGGTCCAGATCCACTGGCCTTGATGATCAACCTCCCTGTGTGGTTCCTGACCCGCAGGTCCTTCCATTCCCCCGCTCTTCCATACAACTCTCAGAGATCAGCCAAGACTCATTAGTTAAATTTCTATTGCTGTGATGATAAAACACTATGATCAATAGCAACTTTGGGAAAAATGGTTTATTTCACCTCACATCTCTTTGGTCATACTTCTTCAATGATGGAAATCAGAGGTAGAACTGAAGGCAGGAACATGGAGACTTGGAGCAAAGATCATGATGAAGTACTTATTACCTATTTTATGAGACTGATGATTTGTATGTATGACCCAGGAACACCTGCTGAGGGGTGGCATCCCATCACACTAATCACTAATCAATGAAATGCCAACCTAGACTCGCCAGCTAACAGTTTGATAGAAGCAATTTCTCAATGGAAGTTCCACTTCCTGCATAACTCTAGTTTATGTCAAGTTGACAAGAACAACCAGGACACAGTCATAGAAAATTCCAGACAGAATTTGAATTCTGGATGCAATAGCAAAGGAGAGTCCCTGCACCAAATCCCTACCACCCATATCATCATTGACCATTGCTATTGTTCTTGAGAAGCAGATTATTTTGTTGATGTATGTTCTAGAGAATTATCTTAGTCCAGTTCAACCAACTTCATGCTTACCCTCTCTAAGAAGTTGCCTTTGATGCTACTTCATTCTTTCCATGGTACTTGTCCTTGAATCTCAATTTCATACTTGAGCACTTATTAATTACCTTCTTGGATGTAATTACACATATTGATGCATGAAGCCTGTGACCCATGAGAACTCATTTCACCACCTTTACCACACATCTAGTCGTCAGATAGATTTTTCTACTGCTAAAGACACTTTCCACATTCTCAGTTTCTCCCAACAAAGTCTTCTGTACATTATCTCTCATATGGGAGCTAGCCGTGAGCTTATGTGATAGTTTGAGATTACATTAGCTTTGATTTTCAACAGCATGGGACTCCAACCTGAAAACAGGGCATGGCTCCCTTCATAAGAATAAGAGTAGATAAAGTATTTCTCATCATTAACTAGTAAAGGCAAAGCAAGGGTATCAATACATGATGCCAACCATTAGATCAATGTATTAGTTTGTAAATAAATTACTTAGCCACTGAATCTTTTCTGCAATATTTACTAAATAGATGTTTCTGTACAAGATACATTTCAAAATCATGGAAGAAAAAAAAGAAACTACCAGGCTATTTTCCCTGTACTGAAAGCATTAAAATTCAGAAATACAATCATATGTGCACTATGCATTAAAGAACAGCCTTGCGGACATCTACGCCTGCTCTGAATGCAGGTCTTAAACATCTCTATGTGCACCGAGACTATCACAGCCAATTGTCACATATTTGTTTCAAAGATAAGTAAAGTTATTTTTTTACCAGACATTCTTCTTAGCAAGTGTAACTAGGACAACATAGAACCATGTGTAAAGTGTGGACAGAATGATAAGGTTATGCCTTTTCAGGAATGTGTAGCTTTGGAAGTGAGAATTGTCAGGGAAATTTAAAAGAATAACTAAGGATGTTCTTCTTCTGTAACGGTTAAATATTCGTTTAAAAATATTGAAAATTCGTTCTTCTCTCATACACTACATCCCATCTTTCCTCTTCCACTGGTCTATCCTGCTCTGTTGCCTCTTCAGAAAAGGGCCTCTAAGAGACTATAACCAAACAGGAAAAACAAGATAAAAGATATAAGACAAAAGCAAAAGCTGGGCAAGACGCTATTACGAAGCTTGTAGTATATGAAAGGAAAGTCTTTTTGCATAAAATTTTATATATAAAATAGCAAACACCCCCCAAACAGTCAAATAAAA
The DNA here is from genome assembly GCF_964271855.1 of Acomys minous. Taxonomy (NCBI): domain Eukaryota; kingdom Metazoa; phylum Chordata; class Mammalia; order Rodentia; family Muridae; genus Acomys; species Acomys minous. Next base: position 27,866,932 of record NC_140496.1, read on the forward strand.
CATTATAAGAGCTCCCAGTTTGGGCCATTTCAGCATCAGAATCAAGCATGTATTCAAAATACGGTTGTCTGTTGAAGAATCGTAGGATCAGATTTGTCTGACTAACCATTTAGGTAAAGAAAAATGATTCTAAAAGATTAGAAATCTATTTTTTTCTTTTTAATTGTCTATGTAAAACATTTTTCTTATTTCCTTCAAATAATCTCCAAATCCTGTGAACTTGGGCACAGGTTCATTCTTTTCCCTCAGTACAAACCTCACCTAATGTTATGATCCAGACCCTTCATTTAGCTGTTTAGCAGGCATCCTGGATTCTTCAATATATGGTTCACCTACAATACTCTATGATACTATTTTGTATCTACTGCTTAAAAAGCTCTCACTCCCACTATTTGCCCTCTCAAGAAAGCAAGAATTTTCTCCTAATTATATTTTCTAAGCTACTGAAATAAAGACTTGGTACACGGCAGGACAGCAATACAAAGATGGTGAAGAGCCTAAGTGGGAGAGGAGCTCACTGGCCTACATGCTGGCTATGTTGTACACAGAAGCGTGCACTAGATAACGTGCTCTCTGTGTTAGTAAACATTATTTATAAAAAAAAATTTTCCCTGAAGCCAAAATTATTCTAACGATGTCAAAGTAACACCTGCCTTGTTTGTTTGTGTTTTTTTGTTTGTTTGTTTCATCCTAGTTGCTCTTCTGGTTCAGTAGCTTTTCACTTAGGCAGGTTTGAAATTTGACAGGATTTTGTCTTTCACTTCAGAAAGAAGAGCTGACAGCACACTGCCATCCTGTCTGCAAGTCCTAGCTTTTCACCAGAGAAGTAATCTTATTCTAAAAGAAGCACAGGGAGCGGCCACTAAGATGGGCCCGTTTAATTGGCCGTGCTCACATTTTATCAAACACAGAGAACCATGCAGAGAACACACGGCTGTGGCACAATGATTATCCTTGCATCTGGGAATAGTCTTTGTCCTACCCCTATGGAGGCCCAGAGTAAGACAAGGAAGAGTGTGGTGTGATTTTTCATATCAGTTGCTTACATTGATCACTTAAACATGTGTGTTTGGGGTGGAGATGAGGATAAAAGCTGTGGTTCTATTTGCCATCCAATGCATCTGGCTCTAACCGGACAGCCTGGAAAAGTCATTTTTCTTCTCCCATCATATGATGTCCAGAGATGAAGTGTCGGGACACCAGGCTTGAAGGAAACTGTGTCTCATTCCCACATTTGATATTAGGAAACCGAGTCAATGATGTTACAAAAAAATTCTTAGCTGGTGTTTCAACTCATGGATGTAGACTATGGTTCAGCCGTGTATCTATGTCTTGTATGAGCTCCTCTGTGTGTGTGTGTGTGTGTGTGTGTGTGTGTGTAGTCACATGTATGTTTGCATGTTTCACATTCACATATATATGCATATACGTGGAAGACGGAGGTGATGTTGGTTGTCTTCTCCCATGGCTTTCCACTATATTTTGGGGACAGACTCTCTTACTTAAGCTTCTAGCTCAGGAATTTTGTTATCTTAGAAGGTCAGCAACCCCGAGATACTCATGACTTCACCTGCCCCGCATTTGAAGCATGGGTGTATATAGCATTTTACATGGATCTGAATTTATGCCTGCAAGCTTGTAAAATTAGTGTTATTCGGAATGGGGTTCAGTCTCTTAATAAGTAATATAAGACTTAGGAGATTTCTAGAATGAAGAGACCCCAGTTGCATGCATTGTTACTGAAGTCTTCAAACATAACTGCACCAGAAATATCAATGCTACTATACCTTCCTGTATCATAACATACTGTTCAATGCCTCACATCCTGTATATGCTATGAGAAAATCTACCGTGGGTGTGGGACAAATGTAGGACTTCATATAATAAAGCAGAAATAACTAAATCTCCCCTCGATGGTACATCTAAATGGTACCATAATTTTGCAAGGTGAGGATGAACATACCTGACATTCTAAAGCACATACAATGCTGATGCAGTTCTCTGGTATTTATAGGATTGCATTTCATAGGAAACTGATTAGAAGAAAACTCTGGTGCTGGAAATGAGCCGCATATGGAATAAAAATGCCCTTTTTCTTTTCCGTACTGTTGGGGAAGTCATCCGAATTCAGAAAGAGTTTATTTATGTACATGTTACTGTAAACCAGGCAGCTTATTAGTTTCCACAACAGGCCTCCAGTTGCCCTCATTATCTGTTTGCAAATGTAGTGCCTAGGCCACCAAGCTAGCAAGCAAGCGTTGTCTGCAAGCGCTGCAGAAGGTCCTTTCTGCTGCCTGGTAAATATGGGTGAGATTTTACAATAACACATTTCCACGTGATCCTTCCCAGTTCTCTCACCCAATGCACATTACAGATATATTCCTGAATGGTACACGAATGGAGACAAGGTGTCCGTGTGTGCCCAACTACATTTTCTAAAGCATTTCAATCATATATGAAAGTTTCTGGCTCATTTTAAAAGCCCAATGTTAAGTGGCTTGCCTATCTCCTTGTTATATTGCTCCTTGTATCTGTGTCTATGTGCTCTAGAATAAAATATGGAAGCTGGATTGATTTTGTAAGCTAATGTTTCAAATCATAGAGCCAGAAATGAGTAAAATGGTACAGTCCCTTCCTCTTACCCCAGCTAAGATTCCACCCATCCCCATACTTAAGCCAGTTGGATCGTAGGAAACTTGTCAGAATATTTCCGCTGTAGGTCAAAAGGTGGTACAGGGGAGTCCACTCAGAAAGCCATGACTATTACAAAAAATGACCCCTGAGATTTTCTTGTGGCATGTGCTTAAAGAAAGGGAGCCTAAGTTAAAGCTGAGCATCCATGCCCATTGGGTATGACTGATGACATGAGTTGTTCATCAAGTTAAGAAAGGCTATAATACACTGCCATCAATTTAACACAGATTTCTCCTATAGTCCTCTGGGATTCTAAAAAACAAAACAAAAATCTCTTCAGTCCTGAAGTCAAATGGTCATGTCTTTGAGCTCCCTATTTATTACCTTCAGAACATAGCTGTCAAAGATCTATATACATAGGGTTAAACTATAAAAAGCACTAATGTTTTTCGTTTCCTGTATAATCTTCCTCAGCCTGCAAAGACCCCCTAAGGCTGCCTTGGAGGTTTGGATATTTGGCACATGTCTTCTATAATTAAGTAGCACAACTAAAAAATACCAGTAGGATTTAGGGCATGTTTCCCACTGGGAACGCTTGCGTGATGCCTGTCTGGAGAAATAAAAATTGAAGGCTACCAGTATCACTTAGTGAAAGGGATAGTGATAACTGTTGGCTGTGTGCATTTCTCAGGTTTTTTTTAAACCTTAATTATGCAAGGGATATGTTATGTTCTATGTGGAACATAAGTGGTAAACAAACGGACCAACACAAACTCACATAAATATTTGCTAGTCAAGTTCTTGAGTGCATTAAAGAATTATTCCACAAGACTAGAAAGAAATGGACTGACCAAGACACATCGAAAACATCCAGCACATCATGCTTCTGCCTGTAGTAAGTGCTAATTTAAATGTCAACAAGTTATGCAGGTCATGTGAAATCAGGCCTCTGCTACTTCACAACAAACAAGCCATGTTGTCATGGAGACGCCTGTGGACCAATTGTGTTGCATCATACTTGGGGAGATTAATAAGAAGGATGAGAAGAGTTGAGCCAAGGGTTTCCTTTTATTAAACCAATGAGAAGAATCCCATCATTGTTATGACCTGTTAGGCCTGCAATCTTTGCAATGTATAGGAATGTTTAAATAAGGAAGTTTCAGATGGTAATGTAGAAACGCTCAGCCTGTGTGTTGTTCCTACTGCACTTGGAACAGGGAGCTAGAAATTAAAATGAAAAGTTTGAAGACTATAGAAGGAGGCCAGCCGTGCACGCCTCTTTGAGTTTCAGCTATTGCTAAGAGTCTGCTTCTTTTTCCCCCCACTGGCTATTGCAATGCTTATTTTCTAAGAATGTATTGCAAACGACGCCTTGCAAATGGGGTTTGTGTTTCTCTCATCATAATAGTTTTAGCTTTTCCAGTGTGCGCATTTTCACGCTGCACCAAACCTTTGTTTTCCTGCTCAGGGTGTCAGCACCAGCATTTTTCTTTCTGAATAATGTGCAGAATTGGTGTGCTGACTTGCTCATAAAAAAAAAAAGTATAGCCGAGCTAGCAGCTATGCTACCTAAAGCCCAACATCTTATTTTCCCGAAGGCTTTTCATCTTAGTTTGTCAGCAAAGCAGAACCTCTAACCTGACAGACTAACATCTTTGATGGTTAATTTTGCTTGTAGTGTTTGCTGTCATGATTGGAAGAAAATATGTAAGTGCTGCAGCTATTAGGAGGAAAGTTTCAGGTGGGACAAGATGTGGATGTTACTGCAGGCCCTCTAGTTAATTAAAAGCCATGCAACATATCAGCACATTCCATTTAACTAAGAATATAAATGCAGAAAAATGGGTTGGTTAAAAGCAGAAATCACCTTGGAGTCCTGTGTTCATACTTGACTTGATGCTGGAAGGCTGGACTGTGATGATGGGGATCATTTTTGTTGACAACAGCTGGAGAGACAACAGCTATATTATTATAATTAGGATCAGCATCCAGTTGGATTATAATAGGGGCTTTCTTGGAGAAATGGCACAGTGTCAAATTTATAGTCACTAGCTAAATGAGTCTCTTGTATCCTTGACAAAGGGACAAAAACAGTTCCAAATGAAAACACAAACAGAGAATCCTGGTTGTTATATTTCCTGGGTATCACTCAGGGTCCTATTTATCACACACTAACACTTGCTGCTTTGAAGAAACATTATCCTGCAAGGTTTACACTTTTCAATTTGCCTCCGTGCTGTGCATTCTGCATGCATTTCCATGGAGAAGCTACACTGCAGCTTGACTTGAAATCTTTTCCGCTGCAAGATTAACTTCAAAGCATCCATTTTCCTTCTTCTGGGTAATCACTTGACAAATGAATCCACAAAACCTGCCCACACATCTATTCCAATGTACAGGTTCATCACCAGTCTTGAATCACTAAGGAGAAATATCCTTTCCGACAGAAAGGAGTACTACCGTTTCCTTTGCAAGTGCCTAACACTGACGGATGTGGATTTCTGGAAGCCCGACAGCACTAATACGTATTCTGGAGGACAATGTGGGGAAACGTTTGTCTCAGCACTGTCCGGTTTCCCAAACCAGTGGTGCATCTTCACAGTCATGTGGGATCTGTGTGATCTTGGAGTGTGCCTTCTATTCAAGTCGCATGAGAAAACTTGGATTGGCAAGGTGCCTGATGCCTGGCTTTGTGCTCACTACATTAAATACTTTTCTCTTTCTGACCCAAGAGCAATTTATTCTGATGCAGAGACTGGTGTGGAATAGGTTAGACAGAGGTCATGTGCTGATGAATGTGAGGTTGTATGCCCATCTTTTTTTTTTTTTTTGGCAACTTTAATAATGAAATCACTTCCTCCATATGAGCTTATTGCTATATATATTTTGTTTTATTTTGGCTGAAAGAGATTCATGTATCTTTTGTGTAATAATATTAATATGTGTACAACCCTATTCTATCTTTATGGAAAATACACTGAAAACACACTGTTCTACCTTGAGACATGCAGCCTTGCTCTTAATTATATGTACCTTGCTATGTCCCCAAACCCTCAGCCATATTTTCCATTTTTGCCCTTCATACTCCATATTGTTACATTTACAATCAGTTGCCCTCCAAGATGCATGCAAATGTATTACTGGTAAAGAAAAATGACTCACAAATTAAACACTTACTACAATTGAGTATTATAAAACAATATGTATTCAGTTTCACCTATATACAAATAAGAATACACTGAAGCAAGGACAGAATTTTTATAGTGACTTATCCAAACATGTCTGTGTTGTATCAATTGTTAATCTAGACAAGGACACCATGTATTAGAATAGTTCAAGAATTTTTCTTAATGCACAGTATTTGAAAAACAATCAGAGATAAGAAATGAAATTTGTGCTCTGGTACAAGAAGTTATTATTTCAGACAGAGCTGTACATAACACGTTTAGGTCTGCCGAATAAAAAGGATCGTCTTGGCCTCTGAAAAAGCTGAACCGTGGAGCTGTCATGTCTGTCCCTGTGCACCAGTACTGGGATAGGAAACTTCTCACAACGAAATGAGGTCACATGACGGTAGACAGGGAAGCAGAAAGTATGGAGAGAGTTTGTGACAAATGGTCTGCATGGCTCAATCCCCAGATAAAAGGTTTTAAACACGCTTCATTTACAAACAAATCTGAATAGGAGTTTTCCTCTTCAAAGTAATCATAACAGAAATTAATACACCAAAGCAAAAGGAGTGAAGTTGAGTTGTAAAGTTTGGTCTTAACCATATATTTTTGAATCATGGCTTCACATCAGAATTTCCTGAGAAGGTTTAACAAAAACACTCCACGTCTGTCTGTAACTTCTCATTACAGTTGGGACTTATGGGGCCATTTATGAAGCTGGTAGACTAGCCTACAGGCATGGACGTTAATTACTTCCAGGCTTAGCAGGTTATAATTTCTGGACTATCTACAAACAGTATTTGCTGTACCCTCCCAAGTACAGACACACACACACACACACACACACACACACACACACACACACACACACACACACACACCCCACAAATAAATAATAAATAAATGAATAAGAAATAAAAAGAAAGCATCTTAAAAACATTTTGATTGATATTTGGAACTCAATTCCATTTCAATGACAATGAAGATACGGCACTGAGATATATCCTGCACCTTCTTCTTCGAGTTTAAAGCCCTCTTCCCCTATTTGGTAGGAGCATTAGCGATTGACGGGGCAAGGTTGATAATCGCTGACACCACTTTGTCCTTGCCTTCGGCTAACCACAGCTGCCTGGCCCAAGGCCAAAGCTCCATTCTCAGGGCCTGTCTCATCTCCCACTTCAGTCTTGCCTTGTGTATGTCTGCGCCCCCCCCCCCCCCCCGTTCTCAAAAAGCACTCTGTATATCTCAAACCCCTTTTCATACTCTCATGTCACCTACTGCAGCCACTGCTGGGGTACCATAGCAGCTCGGGTACCCCCTTCCGTTTTGTCTTATTTCCATCACTTACCTTCAGAGGTAGAAGAAAGACACCCTCAGGTTAAAAAATTATGCAAGTCGTCTTTTACTAACGTGTTTCTTGTGGATGATCTGTGACACTAGCGTTTTTTTTTTTTTTTTTCAGGAAATCACTAGGTAATGTATTCTTGATAAGTAGGCATATGTTAAATGACTCCTCTGTGAACACTGTTAATGGAGGAGGAAACCATTGGGCCTGCCTGCATCCATGGTTCTAATCCACCAGACACCCCCTGGTATCCAATGTTTCAGAAGTCCTAAACCTATCCCATAACCATCTTTGCCTTTCCTTGTGCTTGAATCCTGTCTTGGGATTTACTCTATGCTCTTGCCTGTGTAAACCTTGCCTTGATATTTGGTTTCAGTGTAATCGGCCTTGGAGACCTGTTCACGACCATTCTGTTTGTGCTGGACCAAAAGGGAAGCACATGCTTGCTGCACTTGCATTCACCTGAGACACTGCGTCGGTTCCTCTGTTTTCTTCCCTTTCTCCCTTCCACAAAGCTGTAAGCTTCTTTAGCACAGGGATTTTGTATTAGCATATATACTGCCGTTCAGGCAGGCTCCATGTGTGCAGTTGTTATAAAACGCTAAAGATTAATGTGAGAAGAGGTTTTCATTCTGTTATCCATGGGCCTAATTACCTGAGCATGCTGATTAATTGGTTGTTCCTATCTTTTTTTGATATTCTGAGAAATTAAATGCGATGGAATAAAATATTCCTTTGATATGTATGTGCTGCTTTTTACAGCAGTCAACTTTTCAAGGTACGTTCAGTTGTACTTTGGCAAAACTCAAGTACTACATGCTGGTATTATATTATTAACCTTTTGTTTCATATTTCTTTGATATGATTCCTTTGCACATTCCTTCATCTCACACAAGTCTAATAGATATCCTTAAGATGAAAACTACAAAGGCATCTTACATAATAGAAACTAAAACTGCTATCTTAATCCACTTTTCCAACCTAGACGTTTAGTTTCTTGTAAAATACTTGGCTGTTGTTGACGTTCTGACAAAACAGTTTACTCCCACCTTTTAAGAGATTTCTTTAGCTCCTAGGGAACCATGTATGATATGCCTGATATACATTTAGCACCTGGCAAAGAACAATGTGGTTTTTTTTCTTACTGTTTTTACTCTTTCTTTCTTTTATTAACTTAGGTACGTCTGTCACTAATGTAACAGCCACCGATGCTGATGACCCGGTTTACGGAAACAGTGCAAAGTTGGTTTACAGTATCTTGGAAGGACAGCCGTATTTTTCCATTGAGCCTGAAACAGGTTTGTGGCTTAAATTTTAAATTCTATTTAACGTGTTTTGCTTCAGGGAAACACTTATTAAGATCTGGTTTATGAAATGCTCTGGCTGCATATTCCACTGACTGTACCAATAATAGTTGACTGCATACTGTGAGGTACATGGATAGCCAGCATTCATTGATGCTGATTGAAATGAATTATAGAACCTGGCCTGGCTATCACCATTTAAACAGATGGTCCTGTTCCATTATCATCCTGGCATATAAGAAGGAAGGGAGTTTAAGTCAGGTGAGTTCGATGTAGTATTTAAGCATAGATTGAGTAACTTATTAGCTTTGCGTTCAGTGACAAAGCCACTTTCTAAGTTTCAGTTTGTCTATCCACAACCACAACATGAGGATGGATCCTGCCTTTGTGTTATTATTAGTGGCACAATGATCATTCAATGCATTGTTATGCTTTATCATTAATAACGTTTACCACAGGAGTCCTTTTTGATATCACAGCATTCAAATTTTCATAAAGACACTTCTATGGACCAAGTCAGTCTCGTTTAATATTACCAGAACTGATTAGGCAGCCCTTTTAAAATAAGTTCCTCAGAAAACAAAGAAACAAATAAACATACATAGACACTGATTAGTCTTAAAATGAGACAATATAAAAAAAGATCCCAGTTGAACAATGCATTTGTAAATGAAGACATTTATTCTTAAACATTTTAACATAGCCTAACATTAAATTTATTTGACAGGTTATATTAAGTCATGGGGTTTTATTATAGCACACATAACATTAGTATATTTTATTGATGTCAATGTTGTTATTAAGAGCAGTTGCTAATAAAAACACTTTCTAATGCATGTGTCTGTCCTCTCTACCCTGTGGTTTCTGTCTTCACTTTACTATTCAGAGTCATTGAGCCTACCTGTGTTATTTTCAGTTTTTATTTGGTTCATAAATTTTCACCACTATTGAGAGAAATTCCATGACATGTCATTATGTCAGTCATTAATCAAATTAAAAATTAAATTGTTCTTTGTGCTTCTCAAAATAAATTCAAAGAGCAGAATGTGCATTAAAATTAAGAAGTATACTTATACATAAATAGGTCACAGCTATAGTAGTACACATAAATTTGGAAACAGGAAAGCACTTGTAAAGTGCATTAACTTAGGGATATGGTTAGATTTTTTTTACCCCCAATGGAGAAGGAAGTCTATCATAAAGCTTATCTCATTTGAACTTTTAAATAACCCTGGAAAAAGCAGATTAAAACATCATTTAAAGAGAAAGGGAGTATAGACATTGCCACAACCCAACAACCACGTCAAAGTCTAGTTAGAATATGGAGAAGCTAGGTCTTACTCCAAGATCTCTATTCTTATAGCTACTGTGAGAATTTAAGATTTCATTGAATTCCTCACTCTGTCACTCAAACTGTGTTTCTCTTCTTCTTTCCTTACCACACCTTCCTCCTTCCTTCTTTCTCTTTCTTCTTTCCTTTCTTTCCCTCTCGTACAGGGTCTCAAAAGCCCAAGGTCACTATCGAGACTCTATGTTTTAGATGCTAGACTTGAACTTATAATTTTCTTGCTCTCCCTTGCCATGTATTATAATTACAGGCACGAACCACCACGCTACCCAGCTACCTTGATCTTCACTTGCGATAGTGGACAGATTTGTTGGAAGGGTTTCCATAAAAGATGAATATATTGTTTGGAAAATGAACCTGAATTTTGTTCTCTTTTGGCTCTGAACTCTTGTTCACTTGGGCACTTTTGTTCACCATTTACAGTATAATAAAGACATTAAGCCAAGGATTTCCAGTGAGCATTCACTATAGGCAGCCACTGAATTAAACATGTAGAAAAACAAATTATAAAGGCCAGTCTCAGCTAGTAAGTGTCTCACAATCTATTGCAGAAGGCAGGTTTTCTAAAAACATAAATATAGTAAGCATGGAGACGGTTTTTTAAATACTTCTTTTGAAGAATAAACTGCCATGAGGTGATATAACTAAAGCTGCCTATTACAGTAAAAGTTTTATGGATATATGTTTCCATTTGCCTAATTAAATACTCTCAGCTTTATTCATTATTTAGATTTTTAGCCAGTGTAATAGGGGTCCCTATCAACACATTCATTTAAGCTTATTGTTTGTAGTTTCCTGATATAAAATGGTCAGATACATATTTTAGGAAGGGAATTCTGGTCATAATTTGGATAAGACCCTGAAGAGCAACTCACAAAATAGTTGCTAAGAAAATATTGGGCATATAAGACTGACAGCTTTATATAAACATGTTACAATAAATTGATTCAAATTCAATAATTAATAAAGGATAAATGGAAATTACATGCTTAAAATAGGAAAGCACCTGTAAAGTATATTTTTTAGAGTGTTGACAATACACAACCCTTCCTCAACCAAAAAGAAGCCTGTTATAAACATTATCACTTTTCATATGGCCTTGGAGAAGTGGCTTCAGAATGAAATTTACACATAGTTCTGTAAATTCTTCCATCATTACACTTGAGTTTGTTCAACTAAAAGGAAAACGTGGTTGCTATTCCCAGAGAATCTAATCCTTATTGTCCATTTAAAACATTTTCTCTCTCTTTTTTTAAAATAAACTGAGAAAAAGAAATTGAGAGAGGAGAGATATTATGTAGAATTATAAAAATAAGCATTATAGAAAAATTGCAATTTTATCAGCCTAGAAATTGTGTCAAGATTCCTACACCCAATAGAATGAATATGCACATTAAAGTGGGGTTTGTTAGATAGGCTTAAAGGACAGAGTTCAGGCATGCACCAATAGTTGCTCTCCTACTGGAAAGACTGAAGAACTGTAGCTGCTCAGTCCACATTGCCGTGTACTCAGCAGCCACATCTGGCTTAGGAGGCCTAGATGGTTCAGGAGAGAATACTGGTCTCTAGTCCACATGGAAAGAAGATGGACCCAGTTGCAGAAAGAATGAGGCAGCAGTAGTGACAGTAGCAAGATGATAACAGGGTTTGTGAACCCACAACATGAAGGCAAGCAAATAAAAACCAGAAGTTTTCCTTCCTACAGCCTCCCTTTATTTGGATGGCCCCTGAGAATCACTGCCCACATTTAGTGAGTCTCTGCCAACTTCAATTAAGCTTTTCAAGAGAAATCTCTGATTGGTATACCCAGGGTCTTGTCTGTAAATTGAGGCCGGAGCCAGTAAAAAGGAAACAAATAATGAACCTTGACACAATTTAAATACCATTGGCGGTGATCACAAGATGAGGATCACTTGGATGCTCCAATAAATAGACAATGGAATTGAATTAGGGATGCAAGCTGTTTAATGGGGTTCATGACTGAAAGATTCAACTCATCAGGAGCCATATTGTCTAAGAAGTCCTTCATGTCAGATTCCCATCAGCCAGAAAAGGGAAAACAGAAATGAAGCAAAAATAGGCAAGAGAATCCTGAATTCATTTGGGATGAATCCCTAGGGATCCTTGGAGGGTCTTAGGTAACCCATATTACAAAAGAAAGACCCATTCTCTAGCATAGACACTATGCCGAGGCATGGCCTTTTATGTGTCTAGAAGGTTTTTGCTATAGCTGAAGAGAAAATTTCTGTCTTAAGAAATCAGTGAAGGCAAGGCTGAGAGCAGTAACAGGCGTGCCTTGGGTAATTGTCAACATCTCATGTATCAAAAACATTAAGAATGTTCTCAAATTTGACCCCAATTTAAAATTCTAGGAAGAATTGCTTTCTCAAATGTCCAGTATATATATATATATGTCTTGGATCTTTGGGGTATTTTCTTGCCTGCTGATTGACATAGGAGGGCCAACCTTACTGTGTGGTAGCATCCCTAGGTATGGGAGCCATGGTTGTGGAAGAAAGGCTGTGGAACATGATCCTAGAAGCAAGTCAATAAACAGCATTCGCCATGTTTTCTGATTCTATTTCTGACCCTAAGATCACGTCCTGAAGTTCTGGTCTGACTTCACTTTGTGATGGATTGTGATTTGGGAAATGAAATAAGCCCTTTCTTCTTCAAGTTTGTATGATTCAATATTTTACCACAACAACAGAAAACCAAACATTCTCAGAGAACAGCATTCGCAAAGAAATGTCTCTGTACATGTTTGGTCTGTTCATGGTTTCAGAAAGTGACACAGCACAATTCAGTTATAAAATGTTATCAGTTATATAAGGTCAGACCCTCTCATTTTTCACAAGGACCTGACCATGACAGCAAGGGTTAGACCTGTAGGTAAAGTGATCAATATTTGACAGAGACCCACTCACTCAAAAGGGTGTGCAGTGCAGCTATGTTCAAGGTCTTTATGAGAAGAATATTTCCCCTTGAGCACAGTCAGCTAATTCTTGGTGTGAAAACATTTTTAATAGATTAGAAATTCAAAAGCATAAGAGACAGAAAACAACCTTTATTTTGTTTTGCCCTCAAATGAAAATAAGAGCAAAACTTTTGATATTGGAACAGATACATTCTGTTTTTCAGTGCTTGTTACATTCTCAAATTATGGAATTAAATTTTATTGACATAATAATTTTTCTGCCTCAGGAAGGTTCCTTCTCTTATTTCAGGTGTCAAGATTACCAAGAGACACAAAATTTGTTCTGGTTCATTTCCTGTGTGGGCTTAACTAAATCAGCAATTATTGTATTTATTGACTTTTTATATTTTAAGTAATTTCTCATAGAAGAAGAGCCAAGATCGAGACAAATGAGATTTCTGTGTTGTGTGGATTTATGTGTCTGCTGGCCTAGAACACTATACCTAAAAATAATCGAAGAATTAGTTGAGAAAGAGGGAGAGATGAAGGCAGGGAGGGAGAAAGGGAGGAAAGAGAGAGAGAGAGGGAGAGAGAGAGGGGGGGGGAGAGAGAATTAGTTTCCACAGAAAGAGTAACTGCATCACAAAGATTAGAGAACTGAGAGAATAGAGGCTAGAGTTTGAAACTTTCTTTTTTTAAAAAAAATTTATTAATTTATTCTTGTTACATCTCAATGGTTATCCCATCCCTTGTATCCTCCCATTCTTCCCTCCCTCCCATTTTCCCCTTATTCCCCTCCCCTATGACTGTTCCTGAGGGGGATTTCCTCCCCCTGTATATGCTCATAGGGTATCAAGTCTCTTCTTGATAACCTGCTGTCCTCCCTCTGAGTGCCACCAGGTCTCCCCCTCCAGGGGACATGGTCAAAGGTGAGGCACCAGAGTACGTGAGAAAATAATATCCCACTCTCCACTCTACTGTGGAGACTGTTCTGACCATTGGCTAGATCTGGGTAGGGGTTTAAAGTTTACCGCCTGTATTGTCCTTGGCTGGTGCCTTAGTTTGAGTGGGACCCCTGGGCCCAAATCTCCCTTTCATAATACATTTTTTATTCGTTCACCAAATGACCACTTTTAATGCCAATCATATTTTGTCTGATATTCATTTAGAATTATTAACATTCTTATAATTTCCAAATCTATGCATTCAATGCCTAGGTTATTTAGAACATAGAAAGGTTTAGAGTCACTATAATAGAAAGAAGGGCTGTCTCAGATCTTCCTGGGGTCACTGGGATCCTTAGTGTGAGTGCTTCTAGCGATAATGCTCGAAGATACAGTGCAAAGCAATGCAAGGCATTTGTTCACATTCCACAGTTATTGAAAATATATTTTTCTCATATAATATATCCTGATTATGATGTCCCCCTCAATCCACTCTTCCCAGTTCCTTGCATGTCCCCTCCCTTCCAAACCCATGTCTTCTCTGTTTGCACTTGAAACAACATTGCCAATGGAAGTATTGAGCCTTCATTTTGAGCATGGTAAGATGAAGTTAAAAAGCCCCCCTCCCCACAGGATTTAAATGAAAATATTCTGCCAATCAGTTAGAGCAGGAAAAATGAAAATGTGAGTATGAACAGCCATTCGTTAACCAACCATTCATTACATTTTGACATGGTGCTGCATGTATCCACTTAGCTCATCGATTCCATGTTCATGTATTCCACAGAGTGGTTTGAGAAAGGTATTAACATCATTTAAGTGTCACCAAAGACAACACAGTGGGATTTCATGCCATCCCTTGATCAGGGTGTTTGCACCCAGTATTTGAATTCCCATAAACCATCACTTGACATACATGTGGTGTATCTCACTACAGGGAAGGTCTTTGGCTTGGAAAGGAACCTACTAAACTTGAAAATAGGCCCAGATTTCCTTTATAAGTGGGCAGAGGAGAGAGACAGTGTATGTGTTGGGCAAGATGTGAGTGGAAGAAATTGTAAAATGCACCATCATTTTTGTGAATAGCTTTTATTATGGTACTTCAAAAGGCTCAAAATAGCTTATTTGTAGTCTAAAAATATTGCCTTTTTTTTCTTTTCTTTCTCCACCACCCCCAATACCATATGTTTGCTTATAACATTTTGGGCACAGACAGGGAGAAATGTAGCATTTCTTTCAAAAGCTCTAATTTGAGACCAGCAATGAGAAAACAGTTGCAGTGCTTCCTAAGCGACTGAAGACAGAATGTGTAAATGAAATGCCGGGCAACTAAATAGTAAATGCTTAATTATCTCAGGAAACTGGGGTGACGTTTCAGGACAGTCCAAGCTTTGCTTCAGGCAAGCCAGAGTATGAAAAATGACCTGCTTAAAAATAAACCAACTTAATTCATTGACCTTTTTTTTTTTTCTCTTGAAACTAAGACCATCTTTCTTCATTGGATACAAATAACATTTGTCTCAGTGGAACCTGTAAAAAGGAGCAGAGGAAAAAAAAATACTCCTTGGGGAGAAAGCCATGTAATGAATGGTTCTCTTTTAGAGAAATCAAGATAATAATGGAGTCCTCATGAAATGCCGTAACAGAATTGAGTCAGTTAAATGCCTTCAGAGTCACAGTGATAAATTACAAACGCATGGGGGCACAGGGTCTCTTTTTAATCAGGCTAGCATAGGTTAACATGGCTACAAGATCAGCTTCGTGTGTGTCTTGGAGAAAGAGTACTCAGAGATTTTTTCAAGCAAGACTATGCATAAAGGGTTAGGAATGACTTTATAGTTCGCATTAATTGTTATTTATTCAGCCTCCATATGATAAATCATGCTCTGAGGGTGAGGCATTGTGCATAACAAATACTGAATGTAGATTAAATATGTATTGTATAATTAGAAGATATTAAATTAGAATATATCTTAGGAAATTACACACACACACACACACACACACACACACACACACACACACACACATACACACACACACACACTCCACGACTATCGGAAACAAGAAATAGGGTTCATTTTATATGAATGAAGTCGGTTACTATCTATGCAAACTTGTATAGAAAAAGAAAATCAGAGTGTTCTCTTAAGGTTCTCAGAGAGTGTTTGATTGGATGACAATGTAACAGGTGGTAATTCTGGTCTTAGGAGAATGGCTAATGAGGTCTTTTCACTAAAACCAAGTCAGCTGGTGTTCCCATGCAGGGTTCAGGAAGGAGAGTGAGCAAGTCTGTGTTTCAGGCCAGCCGAGGCTTAATAGTATCCCCCTCTATCTCTCAAAAATATAATATACTATCAAGGACATCAATGAATAAAAATAAAGTAAGATATAAAAAGATAAAAAAAGAGAAGAAGAAAGGATCAGAAAGAAGAGGAGGAAGACAGGGAAAAGGAGCAAGGGAGGCAGGAAGAGAGGGTGGTGATACATTTTAGTGGGTGAGCATATGCTCACTGTAACCAGTGGCCTAGATTCAATCCATACAACATGAAGAGGACTTATGTGGTCAGTGGTAAAATTTCTTTTGTCTATCCCTCATAGTATCAGATTTTTATTGGAAGAGGCTTTCCATGCAAAATAAAAAAGGATTAGGATTCAGAAATTTCAACATTTTCATCAATTTCTATGTACTTGTCGATGAATCTTTTGATAGATTTTTGATGAAATATCTCAACTTCTTAATCAGAATTATTGTATATGCCAATAAGGTTCATTGTGTTTCCATACATGTATATGACATGCCATCATCAAAACCAATTTAAAGATATATGGGTAATAATACTGATTTCTAACCATTCATACTAAAAAAAAAGTTTTCTTCACAGAATAACTTTAGTTTTCTGTTAATTGTGGATTTGTTTTGCTTGTTTAAATAGGGCAATACATGTTAATTTCTATCTGCTTTGGAGGAGAATGTTTCCACTATCAAGAACACAGTGCTTTAAGTGTGGGAGAAAAACAGAGGAGCACTGACAAATATGAAATACTGCTTCCATTAAAGCCTCCATGATTGGGGTTGAAATCTAAGCAGAAGTCACACGGAGAGCAGGAACACTAGCTTCCCACATTGACATGGTTGGCACTTTCCCATTGTCTAGTGCCATCCTCACCCACTTCATGGCTGACAAACATTTCGAAATTTCTGACCATCTCCAGATCATGCCATGTTGTGAAGTGATGGCTACAGTGTAAGCGGGAGAGGGATGCCTGCTTTGGTCACATGTGATGACTCTTCTGAGAACAGCTTCTTAAGGCATGCCTTCTTCCTCTCTTTGGTCCTTATTCACCAGTATAAATTTTGAAAAAAGGAAACAGAGAGAGAAGGGCATCCTTTCCAAGCACACACATTTAGAGTGTACATAAAGAAGATGAGTACATTTTTGTTTGATTCTATGCTTGTTTTAGAAAAGACTTTGGAGAGAGGTAGTGGCTGCTCAAAGGCTACATATATTTCAGATATAAATTAGTAATGGACAATCAACTAAACTTATATGAAACAAGTAAGTGCTGGTGGTTTGTGCCAGTGCTTGAATTCTTGTTCAATCTCCATGCTAGATAAAGTAGCTATTTAAACATATACCATTCAAGATAAGATTGCAAATATTCTTGAGTTTAAGTGGCATGGCCACAGTGGTACAGGTGACAAATGCTTGTTATATATAGTTTATAGTCAATATGTATTTGACAAATTGATGGATGAATAAATTGATGTGTAAGTAATGAGAACCTAAAGTGATTAATTTTACCTGTACTGAAATTTAAACCTCCCTGCACTATTGGAATGCTCTAACTTGATAATGGTGATGAAGAGGACATAAGTTAATTTTAAACTCCTAATAAGACTCTGCTCAAGATTTACAGATCTGCACCCACAGTGACAGCCATGCCTTCTCAGATTTGCCAGTGATGAATTCTCCTTCTCTGTAAGCAAGACAGCTGGATGCTTATGTAAATATAGACACAGTTATCTATCTATGTTCCTGTTTGGAGTTTCCTGTTTGAGACAGAGTCGATGGACTAAATCCTGTGATCACATTAACTGTCTTAAAATTATAAAACAACAACAACAACAAACAAAAGTTTTAAGGAAAAAGAAAACCAAGATCTGAGTCTGTCTGCTTTCAAACTATCCAACTGCAAAATCAGGAGATTGTATAGAAAGATTAAGATAAAGCAAAGATTCTGAGTCCAGGGTGTGAGAGAAAGACACTAAGTGCTCTGAAGATGCTAATAATTAAGATTCAATTACTATTGCCTTTCACCTAAGCCATACATACATAGTCATCTTCTCCACTATCAGGAACATGATTATGTGGGGTATAGACTGAACTGGCTTCTGTGGTCTCTTCCCTATACAGATCTCATCCTAAAGGACTGCATATTTTCTGCATATTGTCTAATTGTTATAAAAAATAGTAAGGAGAGAAGATGATAGAAATTTTGCTGTTATTATTTGTTTGATGGAGCTGAATTTTTATGAAAACAAAGTAGAAAATTAACAGAACATTTTTTGAATAACTAGGCTAATCAATTTAATTCCATCTGGAGACTGGTGATTTAGAAATATGTTCCTTTGGGGAATCTCAAACTATTCCTACTTCCAAAAAATGATCAGTCTCAATCCAATCAGTCCTTCCTTCGTCAAAATAGTTTTAAGACATTGTAGTTCAGCATATTATTCTGAGTATAATAACTGTAAATATTATACCTCTCATAGGTAGGAAATTATGCACTCATGCATAATGAGATATTTCTACTTCAAGCTGTGTTTGTGTGCTATACTTAAGTATACATATGTATGTTTTGGTGACTCTACTTGTATACTTGGAAGCCATAGGATGAGATCAGAGGCCCTTCTCTGTTTGTCAGGCCCTTCCTTACTTGAGACAGTGTGTCTCATGGGACCTGAGACACATTGTGCTTACCTAGCCTGCCAACCAGAAACAGAGAGGGAGCCTCCCATCTCTACCGCCTCTACTCCAAGCCCTGTGGTTACAGGTGTATGCAGCCTCACCCTGACTTTCATGTTAAGTGTTTAGTGGGATCTGAACTCATGTCATTATGTTTTTGCAGAAAATACTGAGCCATTCCCCACTTGTCTACCCAAAGCTGTTGAATAAGTATTTCTAGAAGGCAAACTTATTCTTCCAACATCATTGTACCTGCTATCATGATGAGAATTAGTTGAGTGGAAAAAATGTCAATGAGTTCTCATGAGAAAGGACTGAAAGGCATTCAGCTACGTAAAATAAATAAGAAACTGAAACAAATATATATGAAGGGTCATATTGGAGCCCTTTAAACAATTTGCTGTAACATTTAATTCACCTTTAAGAATGGTAAATATGAATTCTTTATTTCAAACTTGCATTTTATATGAACATGAGAACCAGAAACTTAGAACTCAATAAATTTGAGATTTTAACCTATAAAAGGTTAATAAGGTCTATAGTGTTAAAACATGTATTTATCTACATATATATACATACATAAAACATATTTAATTCATGGCTATAATTTTATGATAGGTATATATGTACATGGATAAATAGGTAATGTATTATATGTATTAAATATACTTGGAGATTTTCGTTTAAAGTTTTTCTTTGTAAGACAGAAGGCCAGTGGAACTTCCCTTTGCATCCTGTTAATTTTAATATTAATGCTGTAGTATGATTTATTCTAGAGGCCACCATTGTACTGACACCTATGAAACACTTAAAGAAGAAATTGAAATGGCCTAATTGCAACGAACATAACTTTGAAGGATTAAGTTAAACAATAGAATGCACCTCAAGTTTTATTTCCCTGCTCTCAGTCTCCACAGAATATAAGTTAACCGTTCCAGACACAAATAGGAATAATAGAAAGCAATATGTGCCAGACCTTGGGCAGTAAAAGCAGATAAAGCACTTGGTAATTGCACAGGCTGGAGCGAATCTTGGCTGATCCTCAGGCCCTATTCTGCAAAATGGGGTCAAGGAAATAAGTGGCCTCATAAAGTTTGCACAATCAACTTTTCTCTCTCTTTAGAATTCACCCAGAACATTTGAATTCAGATCTGACTGAATATCAAAAGTAACACCTTTAGCAATCATACTTTGATAGACTTAAAAATTTCACACAAGTTCAAGAATATTAAATAGAAATAGTCATATACATGGACTATTTATAATAAGTACTGGAAAAAATGTTTACAAATTCAGTACCAACGTAGGGCTTATTCTCACCATATAATTTCTGGAATTATTCTCTGATAGTTAAAAGGACATAACTCCATCCTCTTCCGTGTTCTATTTCCTCTGCACTGATTATACAAAATTGCGACAATAAAATATTAGAATCACCACAGTAGAATCTATTTTGAGATGACATCATTTTATATAAGATTTGAAAATATCCTCAGGAGAAAATCACTGTTGGAATGAGAATTTGTCTTATTTTTGTCACATCAAACCTTGCCATGTATTTCTAACAGCATGGCAACTACTTACTTAAGATTTCACTTAAAGCAACTGAAAATATGGAAGAAGGGTGGATGTGCTTGTATGTGTTACAAATAAATACCTTATTTAAACAATGCTGAGCCTCTGTGGTACGAACTGTATCTGAGAGAACAGATTTTAAGGAATGTCAATATAATTAATATGATATAATATTACTGGTTGAAGTATAAAAAGCATATGTGATCTTCTTTCTGAATCTTGAAACTGAGTCAGGCTTAAGTTATGCATCTATATTCCATAATATCTCTAATATATGCGATATCTCAAGTATATGTGATCCCACTTTTTTATTTCTTACGAGTGAAGGACTATAGGTATATTTCACGGTCCTAATGGTGTTCCAATGGAATATTCAGGATATATAACACATAGTTTACACTCTACCCCTTGAGATCTTGACTTCTCACAATTAATCTTCACTTAAGGTCAGAACTCATATCACACACTTGGATTATTCATACTTCAGTTTTGCCCACACTGAGATAAAAATGTATTGATAATTTAGTCTATTCGCTTTTAAATGAATTCTATGTGATGGCTTACCCAGTCTCCTTGAGTACGTCTTGATTTTGCATTTTCCCCTCACCACTTATAGTTTCTCACTGACAAAGGGCTCTCTTCTTCCACATTGACTGCGAACACTTGTTTTCGAGTCAATTACTTCATTTTTTCATTGCAACCATTTCAATAAAAGTCAAGATGCTGAATTTTCACTTGTGCAAATATTTATATAAGAAAGAATAAGCACAACACTAATTTAATTCTATGATCTTCAGAATGTTTCACAGGCATAAATTAATTAAGCCATGCAGTTCTCTGTTAAGTATGGTAGTGTCGCTCAAGCTTTGGAGCATTATATGCCCAGAGTTTT
The DNA here is from genome assembly GCF_964271855.1 of Acomys minous. Taxonomy (NCBI): domain Eukaryota; kingdom Metazoa; phylum Chordata; class Mammalia; order Rodentia; family Muridae; genus Acomys; species Acomys minous. Next base: position 27,888,031 of record NC_140496.1, read on the forward strand.
CAATCACAAAGGTGATGAAGTGGGAGCTATCAGCTTAAACCTCTCTACCTCTTCTGAAAGGGTCTGGTGGTGAGCATTAGAGGTATGCATTTATTTCCACATGGAATTTCCATCTTAGTCCATTTGTGCTGCTATGACAGAATGTCCCTTGCACCAGGTAATATAAAAAGAGCAGCATTTTCCATCCAGCATAGGAGATTGCATAGTCCAAGATCAAGGATCTGGTATGAGGCAAGAGTCTTTGTTGCTACACTATAGGCATCACACATAGCAAGACAAAGCAAGGGTGAGAGGGAAAGGCAAATAGGAGCCCAATTTGTCTCTCTTTAAGAAATAGACATCTGCAATAACAGCATTAATCCTTTTTGGAGAGCAAAGCCCTCATGACCTAATCATTCCTTAAACGCCTCACCTCTCCATGCTGTTGTGACTGCAATTATATTTCAGCATGACTCTCAGAAGTCGTTTAAACCACAGCAATTTCTTAGAAGGGGAGAGAATGCTCTGTCTCAACACTGGAAAGTCTAAAATTTTGCATGGCTTACATCTCAGGCTTTCCAGAAACTGAATCAACATCAATAGAAAAGTCAATTTGTTCTTGTTTCTTCCTCTACCAGTGGAATACAGTGGAAGAACAACTTTGATGATTGTATAAGGGAGAGCAGGAGTGCCAGCCAAGGGTATTTATTATTTTGTGAAGGCTGGTGAGAGGAAGAAAGTGATTATAGTGCCGTTTATTTTTTTACAAATGATAAGAGAATCGATGAAATCAAGTGGCTTCTGTACAGTCACACTGTCTGTACTATGCAACCAGAAGAAACTGGTTGATGGCATTCTGAGTTTAGAGCTATGCTTTTTGCAACATTGAAGGGTGGAAATCAGTTCTAAATAATATAATGACATTAAGCTGCACAGGGAGCTGTAGGCAAAGCAGTGGTCATTTGTTTTGCAGTAGGAAGGTTTGCAAGAGGATATTTACAGCCTCGGATACCAAATTTTGATAGAGTAGGGCCGGCAATGTAGATGTAAAATTTAGAAGAAAGGTACGTATAGAAAACAGTCTCATGTGATTAATGTTATGATAGCATGATATGACCCAAGCTATCAGTATTCAAACACAACAGCTTGGACTTTCAGCTGCTCAGCAATGGATTTATCTTTTCAATGTGAACAGGCACAGGCCTCTGACTTATTCCTTATTTGTTTGTTTTGAATCACCATTCACTATCTCAGTGACTGTTTCATTAAAGATGTTCTCTCAGTGTCATGGTTTGGAATGGCATAGTCCAAAGTTACACAGAGATGAAGAAATAAAGTGGACAGATGAAAGTAACACGACTTTCCTCCTTTTTCCTGCGGGGCCATGTCTAAGAAATTAAGCATACAGACTTTCACAGATTTAGTGCAGTATGAGGAACCACTAAGAAGGGAAAAGTTGGCTCCTTTGCCGGTTCCCTATTTTTTTTTCTCCCCTTAGAACTTTTTGTACATGAAGGCTACTTACACTACTTAGGAATTCACCCCTAGTATCCCCCTTGATATAGCAGGTCATTTGCATCTACAAAGACTATGGGACTTAAACATGTTTAATGCCTCTAACTACATAAGCCATCAATAAAACTAAGTTCAGAGTTTGAGAATACCAAACGATTAGATAAGCAGCTATGAAAAGAGTCGTGAAGGGAGTTATGCAGAATCAATGGATACTTTAGGGGTAATGTTTACCATTTACCCCAGAGACAAAAGAGAAAATGTCCTTTAAAGTGGTGCTAGACTTCTCTACAATCTTTCTCTATCTATGATATATGTTTTGGAATCTTCTATATGTTCTCGTGCAATGTACATATTTGTGATGGATAGATTGGTGAAAAAAGAATTACACCTCATGGGGTGTTATTGGCATGGAGGCATAAAAATGTGGATTCCAACATCATTACTTTGCAATGGTAACTTAAGTACATTTATTATGTGGTAATTTAAGAGGGTAGGAGAATCATGCACCTTCATTTTTTTCATTTCATTCATTGGTCAATTTAACAATTTAACAAGATGATACTGGTGCTCTTTATTTTAAAATTCATAGAAATCATGACTGAAACATAAGTGGGAAGAATGGCGGAAATTGCACTGTTCATAAACTGCTTGGTACAGAGGCATTGGGCTCTGAGTTCATTCTTCGGCAAACATATAAATGTTCATGCATAGAAGTGTGCTTCTGCAATCCTAGCACAGAGAAGGTAGCTGCAGGATGGTCTCAGGGACATACTGGTCACTAGTCTAGTCAAGTTTATGGGCTTCCTGTAGAACTAAATTAGAGAAAAGTCTTGATGCCAACCTCTGCTCCCCATATACAAATGTGAACACATTATAGCACACATAAAGTTAGATACCCTCACTTTCCAAAGGCATGTCTTAAAATTCTCTCTAAAGAAAAATGTTATGTTCAGCAACATACGTACTGTTGTTGACCATCATTGCTTTGTCTATATCATATGAACTCTCCTGTGTGTGGCAGTCATGCAGAGACACAGGGGTTCCCTATTGAGGCAGTACTTTTATGCAGACTTGCACAGTATAAAATATCTTGTGCAAGGTGTGACTGCAAGTTTCTCAGAAATTGGTGGCCTGCATTCTTTGTATTCTAAGGACAAAAAAATGAAATATAAATGTCCACACCCCAAATTTGTTATTACAGCAAACAACTAAAAGGCTGTAAGAAATACAGTGCCAGACACCTTGAAGATATTTGTTGCACATGAATCTCATGCAAGGTTCTCAACCAAGTATCATTTTGACAAAAGAGGATGTGACTAGTGAGCGTGTATTGAACTTAAAAGGAAGTGATGTTTAGAAATGGCTGTACTCTATTATTAATTTTGACTTGTGCTCACATATCAGATCTGTATTCCTAAAACATTTATCTTCACTTAGATTCCTTGGAGCAAAGTCATCTAAGGAAATGTTTGTCAGAGAGCAGGAAGAGGATGAAGTCTGGATTATAAAAATGTGGGTCACTCTCAGGAAGCTAAATAAATTCCGCTTTTTAAAAAAACATAGAATTAAAAATAAGGTCAACCTATTTATTATAAAATTAATTTTAATATAATTCATAATCCATTTAATGTGTTTGAAGGAAAGGCACTCTGGTATGCTCTACATTGTTCACTATGGGACCAACAGGCCTATAAGTACTTGCTTTTCCTATCTCCCTTCGCAGTAACTCTGTTAACAATCTCATGTGTTATACTTTTGTGTTTTTACTAATTTTGCCTCTGGCTTCTCTCAGGAAGGTCAAGCTCAGCCTCTTGTTTGTACAAGTCTGATTATATATCAATCCTGGAAGGACATTGATCTTGTCCCATATATTTGCCTCTTTGCCATGTATGGTAATCTTAGCTGGACTTCCGTAACCACAAAATCGTAAGGAATCATAGTAAAAATTTTGTTTTAATAACTAAAAACTAATGATAACGATTGACCTTTACAGAATATGTTTTTATACATGCACATCATATACACATCTCCAATTTCTTTCTCTGCTAGGTAAGTAGCAGAGATGTATTTAACAATGTATTTAACAAATGAAAACATTCACAGCAGAAGCCACTGAATGTGGAAGCCAGCCACCCTCCAACATGGAGCTCTGTCAACTGTCATACACTCACTGCATGGTAGAGCCATCTTGCCTCTAGTTCTCAGTGTCTTCCCAGCACATGATGACATGCTTTATCCGCAGGAGATGCTCCATGAGCACAGGTAAAATGACATGGTCCTTTCTTGTGAGGTTTTAATCATACTTCTCTCTCTTTTTTTCTGTTCGAAATAGATCTGGAATTTTTGTTGTTCTGCTCCTTTTTTTTTAAATATGAAAAACGTTAGCTCTCTGAGTACCAGTGTTATTTAAAAACATACAAAAGAAGAAGAAAGACTACAATAACTAAACCCAGTGATGAGAGGGAGGAGGGAAATGTGGGGTGGTGGTGTTATAGCAAAAACTAATGATGTCCTTTGCACAGATTCCAATCTGATTAAATGGGAATCACACAGCATCGCTGTCTGAAGAGGCATGAGGAGAAGTGGCAGAGGCAGATCTACTATGAAGGACAGTGCTGAGGAGAGGAGGAAAGTGGCTAGGCCTGGACTAAAGGGACCCTACGCTCCCAAAGAAAAGTGTAGGAGGAATTCTGAGTACAGATCGTTGAATGCAACAAAGGCCTCCTGGATTGAAATGAAGAGAGTGATGAGGAAATTACTTTAGATGAGGGTACCTCTAGATCGTAAAGAAACCGGTTGTCAAAATTTGTCTCTACCATGTCAAATACCACTTAGTATTTGAATAGAACCTAGATAGGGGAAGGAAGCGGCAGAAAAAAATTTTAGGTCATTTTTATTCTTAATTTCTTACTGAGGGCAATCTTGGCAAGTGATTAGCTCATCTATGACACCTTGGCTGCAGCTTCAAGAACAGAATAAAACACCCTTTAAAAAAAATCTCTCAGTGGCAGTCCTGTGGTAAAGCAGTAGAACCAGATTGTTTCCCCAAATGGTTAATGTTGTCATGTAAACAACATGTATATTATAACATGATCTTAGTCACACTTTTCTCCATTATGGTATTGATGCCTAATTACAATGTTTTTAATCACTAGTTAAACACTTTGCGTGTTTAATATTCCTCTTTAGTTATTAAAAAAGAACTATACACTAATGACCGTCTTCAGGTAGCAAAAAAATATTAGAGGCTCAAGGTTATTAAGACAGTTTCCCAGTGATTTATAACAATGTAGGTGGGGGGGGGGAGGTCACAAATCAACTCCAACATGAGATACCAAATCTATGCTCTTAAAACACTTTGTCCTACTTGTCTATATTGGCAGGCTGTGATCAATACATCATGGCACCTCTGATTGATATTTAGGACAACAGAATGCCTTCAAATCATGAGAATAAGAAAAAGTTGCTTAGCATCTATTTTAAGTATCTATTTTACTCTATAAATTGTTAGGTGCTATTTTAGAAACTCTCAGATGAGTGTTTCTCATATTTACTGTTACTATTGCTATGGAAAAATACCATGACTAAAAACAATGGGGATGAGATGGCTTTTCTGGCTTGGTCTTCACATACTAGTCTATCACTGAAGGAAGTCAGGGCAGACAATCAAGCAGAGCTGCAACGTTGAGGCAAGAACTGCTCCAGGGGCCATGGAGAGCTGCAGCTTAATGGTTTGCTCCTCGTAGCCTTTTCCGCTTGCCTTCTTATAGAATGCAATTCCACCAGGCAAAGGGTGGACTCCATCTGCAATAGGCTGCCCCTCCCTCATCAATAACTCATCAAGAAAGTGGACTGCAAGCTTGCCTCCAGGCCATTCTTATGGATGCATTTTCTTTCTTTCCTCTGGAAGAATAATATTTTTATTGATTCTTCAGGAATTTCACCTCTTAAACTCCAATCACAGGCACTTTGCAGTCCTTTCATATCTGCCTCTGCTAGTCCTTGTGAATTAGTTCCCCGCACAAAAATATTAAAAATAAAAACTATTTCAATTTGTGTTGTCCATGTATTTATTGGACTCTGGTTAAACTCTCAGTAGCCATGCCCCTAAAGTCACAGTCATAGGGGAGGGGAGTAAGGGGAAAATAGGAGGCAGGGAGGATTGGGAGGGGATAACCATTGAGATGTAATATGAATAAATTAATAATAAAAAAGAAAATTACACTCGTTTTCTTGGGTTTCTGTCTCTCACTGTACTCTAGGATCTATCAACCTGACATAGAATTAGGCAGAATAATTGACATAAAAACATTTTAAGATATAAAATCTAAGCGATTCTTTGTTTTGTTGTTGTCATTGTTTTGTTGTGATTTGTATTGTTTATTGCTTATTTGGTTGCTTAGTTGGTTTTTTTTTTGTTTACCTCAAAATCTCAGATTGATAAATTTTACAGATATAAAATATTTTGCAAACTTAAATGTCCCACAGTTTTTATCAACTCAAACATTTTAAAAGTTTAGTCTCTGTGAAAAATCCAAAGTCTCTTTTAAAAGAGATCTTTTAAATATTCAAGATCTCTTTTAAAAATTCAAAGTCTCTCAACTGTGGACTCCTATAAAATAAAAAATAGGTTAAATATTTTCTTTCTTCAAGAGGGAAGAACCAGGACACACAGTCACAATCCGATCAAAGCAAAGTCACACTCCCAGAGTATAAGTAATTCAATATTTAATGTCTAGAATTCTCTCGTGATCTTCTGGGCTCCTCCAAATGCCCTGAGTCACTTTTCAGGCTTGCCCTTAACAATGCGCACACACAGAGCCTGTTTTCTAAATTCAGACCGCCTTCACATCACCACTAGAGCTGTTCTTGACAGTCACTGAATGGTATTGACGTCTCCAAACTACTATGGTCTTTTACTACAATTGGGATGCAATTTCTCCTGTAGTCTCTCCCATGCTCTCTTAATGGTGTCAAGCTTTACAATTTTGCATGAACTGGGCTTCCAACTGCTACTGAGGCCTCACTTTCTCCACTCTACTCTCTTGGCCTCTCACAGTAGCAAGCCTGGGCAGCTTTCATGAGCCCCACATGCCTTCAAAAACAGTAGCAGCTTGATGATTCTTGCAATACCAAGTTTGGCTGGCAACTATGAGGTACAACCCTGGCTACCTCTGGAACACAGCTTTTGTGCATTGACTGTAAGGAAATATTTCCCAAAAGATTTCACCTAAATGATGTTAATATATTCTTTTATATTTAAATAATTTATGCAGATTCCGTCCCAATTGTTATCCCCTCACTAGTATCATCCTGCTCCCCACTCCCTCCCTCTTTCATGCTATTCCCATGCCTTGGACCTGGGACAGAAGGGGACCTCTTACCCCACCATATGATCTCAGACTATGAGGTCTCATCTGGATACCCTGCTTACCCTTCCTCTGAGTGCCATCAGGCCTCCTTACCAAGGGGAAGTGGTCAGATAGGGGGCACCAGAGCTCATGTCAGAGGCAGTTCCCACTGTTCCAACAACCATGGAGAATGCACTGTCCATTGCCTAGATCTGAGTAAGGGGTCTAGGTTTACTGAATGCATTGTCCTTGATTGGTACACTAGTTTGTGCAGGCCCTTCTGGGTCCAGATCTTCCCTTCTTGGTGGTCTTCTTGTGGTGTTCCACAGCCCTCTGGGTCCTTCTATCTCTGCATTCTCCCATACCTCTCTCACTTGGAATCCCAATAGCAAGTCCCAGCGTCTGTCCCAATCACGCGTGCTGAGTGAAGACTCTCAGAAGACATCCATGTTAGGCTACTATCCAATTATAAGGGAATGCATACCATGTGTATCTTCCTGGGTCTGGGTTAACTCACTCAGGATGATCATTTCTAGTTTCATCCATTTGCCTGCAAATTTCAAGATTTCTCTGTTTTTAATAGCTGAGAAGTGCTCCATAGTATAAATGTACCACAGTTCCTTTATCTAATCTTTGACTAAAGGGCATCTAGGTTGTTTCTAGATTTTGGCTATTACGAATAGGGCTGCTATGAACGTAGTTGAGCAAATGTCCTTGTTGTGTGGTGGTGCACTATCTTTTGGGTATATTCCAAGGAGTGGAATAGCTGGGTCTTGAGATAACCCTATTCCCAACTTTCTGAGAAAGCTCCAGATTGATTTACAAAGTGGTTGTAAAAGCTTGCATTCTCACCATCAATGAAGGAGTGTTCTCCTTTCTCCACATCCTCACAGGCATGAGCTGTCACTTGAGTTTTTTATCTTAGCTATTCTTATAGGTGCAAGATGGAATCTCAGATTCATTTTGATTTGCATTTTTCTGATGACTAAGGATGTTGAATATTTCTTTAAGTGTTGCTCAGCCATTTGATATTCCTCTGCTGACAATTTTCTTTTTATCTCTGAACCCCATTTTCTAATTGAGTTATTTGTTTTGGTAATGTTTCATTTCTTGAGTTCTTTATATATTTTGGATATTAACCCTTTGTTAGATGTAGGGTTGATGAAGATCTTTTCTCAGTCTGTAGACTGTAGCTTTGTTCTGTTGACAGTGTCTTCTGCCTTACATAAGCTCCTCAGCCTTATGAGGTCGCAATTATTAGTTGTTGATCTTAGAGCCTGGACTGTTGGTGTTCTGTTCAGGAAATTGTCTCCTGTGTCAATGAGTTCAAGGCTCTTCCCCACTTTTTCTTCTAACAAATTTAGTGTCTCTGGTTTTATGTTGAGATCATTAATCCAGTTGGACTTGAGATGTTAATATCTACTTAATCAGCACTATTTCTTTGTCCAACTGACCAGCATTGATTATCTTAGAAAAGCAAAGATTTTGCACAATAGTTACTGTCTCTTGTTAGTCACATCCAATTCTTCAGATCCAGCTGACTAGACACCACAAAATTTTCACATAAATAGCCCAATAGAGTCTTTTCTTCCTCTGAAATTTTACAAGTCAGGTCTCCATCATCAGCATTGTCTACAACATTCATATCATCTAGGCTCCTACTGAACTTAGCTCTCAACACTCCATGGCTTTTCTAGATGAGTGTTCCAATTATCTTTCACAATCCTCCCTAAATTAATGTGGTCAGGTCTGTCACTGCAAAATGCCAGTCCTAGTACCCAAATCTATATTAATTAGGATTATCTGAAGAAACAGAATTTACAGAACACACACACACACACACACATTCATTACAGGCTGTGGTACAGTTAGTCTACTTAACCAATAATGGCTGTCTACCAAGGCAAGGGCCAAGACTCTGCTTGTTTCTCAGTCCTTGAGGCTGAATCTCTCAACTGGTCTTCAGTATATGCCAGAATCCTGAAGAAGTAGGCTCTAATGCTAGTGAAAGAACAGACTTGTCACTGAAAGAGAGCACAGGCAACAAGAACAAGCTTCCTTCTTCCATGCCTTTTATACAGGCTGCAAGCAGAAGCTATGACCCAACTAAAAGTGGAATTTTCCACATCAAAATATCTGCATTAAGGAGCGATGATGTTGTTGAAGCACCCATAAACTATATACTCTGCTTTGTCTGTTTCTATGCTTTGTCTGTTCTGTAATTTACCACCCTTATTAGAATATGCTATATATGGAAAAACTATTCTCAATAAACCATATGTTAAAATGTTTTTTTTTAAATCTGCATTAGAGCTATATATTTCCACCTGAAAAGATGTGGATTGAAAGTAGGTCTTTTGTGTCTGAAGACATGGCTCAGCAGTTAAGAGCACTGAATGCTGTTCCAGAGAAGCCAGGTTCCATTCCCAGCACTTACTTGACAGTTTACAACTGTCTGTAACTCCAAGATCTGACACCCTCAAACAAGTAAAACATCAATGCACATAGAAATAAAAATAAATAAATTATTTTGTAAAATATATGTCTTCTCACTCCAAATTATTTTTATTAATTTATTCAGATTACAACTCAATTGTTATCCCATCACTTATATCCTCCCATTCCTTCCTCCCTTCCGCTTTCACTATATTCCTCTCCTCTAGGTCTATGACTGAGGGGGAATTTCTCCCCCACTATATGGTCATAGACTATCAAGTCTCATCTTGGTAGCCTGCTTATTTTTTCTTTGAGTGACATCAGGCCTACCCAGCAAAGGGAGGTGGTCAAATATGGTGCACCAGAGTTCATGTCTAAGTCAATCTGTGCTCTCTATATAACTGTGGAGAATGTCCTGTCCATTGGATAGATCAGAGCAGGGGGTTGATGTTTACTACTTGTATTATCCTTGGATAGTGCAATAGCTTGAGCAGACAACCCTGGGCCTTGATCCACCCATTATGATGTTCTTCTTGTAGGTTTCTAGGACCCTCTGGATCCTTCTCTTTCCCCATCTCTTGTATTTGTCTTACCTAGAGTCCCAGTAGGATGCCCTCACATATATCCCAATGTCCTGGTAACTGAAGACATTTATGGGACATACATTTTGGGGTAGTGCCCCATTATAAGTAAATATAGACCATATGAGTCTTTCTGCTTCTAGGTTAACTCACTCAGTATGACCATTTCGAGTTCCATCCATTTGTCCACAAATTTCTGGATTTCTTTGTTTTTAATAGCTGAGTAATATTCCATAGTGTAAATGTACCACAGTTTCTTTATCCATTCTTCAACTGAGGGACATTTAGGCTGTTTCCCGGTTCTGACTATTATGAATAAGGCTGCTATGAACATGATTGAGCATATGTCCTTGTTGTGTGGAGGAACATATTCTGGATATATTCCAATGAATGGAATATTCCCAGTTTTCTGAGATAGCACCAGATAGATTTCCAAAGTGGTTGTATAAGCTCACTCCAAATTATTTAATTAAGAAAAAAATAACTGTCATAGGTGTACGCAACCGTGTGGACTTTTATTTAATTACAAATAGTCAATTTGAAAATCAAGAATAGGCATCACACTGTTTTTACATCTGTTTTATAGATAAAAGAGACAGTATGTCTTCTTCAGTTTTCTCCTTTTGTACGTATGAGTGTTTTGCCTGCATGTGTGCTTGTGTACCGAGTGCATGTCTGGTGGCAACAGAGGCTGTAAGAGGGTATTGGATCTCTTGTAATTCAAATAACAGACAACTGTGAGCCACCTGTGGGTGCTAGGAAAGAAACCTGTGTTCTCTAAAAAGCAGCAAGTACTTTTACCTGCTGAACTATCTCTCCAGCCCCTGGATTCTTTAAAAGTAACAAAATTTGACAATAGTAATATATTTAATTTCTTCGCCTTTCTACACATAAAAATGTCAATTTTTCTTTTTATTTATTCTTATCTTATATTATATCCTAACTGCAGTTTCCCTTCCCTCCTCTCATCCTAGTCTCTGCCTGCCCAGCCCACCTTCCCTTTCCCCTGTACCTACCCCTGCCTCACCTCTCCTCAGAAAAGAATAGGTCTCCCAAGGACAACAATCCAATTGGCATAACCAGCTATAATAAGACCAGGCACATTTCTCACATCAAGGCTGCATGAGGCAACCCAGTAAGAAGAAAAGGGTCCCAAGGGTAGGCAAAATGATAAGAAATGGCCCCTGCACCCACTAATAGGAATCCTAAAAGAACACCAAGCTATACAAACCATAAGATATATGCAGAGAACCTAAGTCAGACCCCATATGGGCTCCCTAGTCTCTGTGAGCTGAATTAAGTCACAGCCAGTTAACTATTTGGGCCATGTTCTTGTGGTGTCCTTGATCCTTCTGAATCCTCCAATCCTTCTTCTGCTTCCTTAGTATGACTCTGAGCTCTGCCTAATATTTAGCTGTGGGACTCTGCATCTGCTCCCATCAGTTGCTGGATGAAATCTCTTTATTCTCTCTGATGACGATTATGTTAGGCTCCCATCCCAGCACATCATGCAGGCATGAGAATCTGTAGTTTGGAGGTTTTTCTGGGTTGGTTTGTTTCCCAATCCCTCCTTTGAAACTTTGCCTGGTTACAGAGGATGGCCTGCTCAGACTCCATGTCCCCCATCGCTAGGAGTTTTTGCTACTGTCACCCTCGTAGATTCTTTGGAGTTTCCATTGCACTAGTTTTCTACCTTGCTCCAGAAATGCCTCAGAATTCCAGTAGTCTCTCTCGTATTCTCTCTATCTTCTTCTTGACCTGATGCCTTGTGTTCCCACCCTGACCTGCCCCAGTTCAACTTTGAAATCTATTCTATTTACCCTTCCCAAGAAGATGGAGACTATGTATCTGAGAGTTGAAAATAGTCTCTAAATTTATTTTAGACTCATGTTGGAATCCTAGATTCATCTTTTTGTGAGAGAGTTCAAAACATGTCCTTTCTCTTGTGTACAGTCCTTCTGTTCTTATCTACATCAGTTCAGAATGCACAGATGAAAACATCCAGTTTCATAGCGACTTTCACATTGCCTTTGTGAACCACCCTTACCTATTTAGTATATAAGTAACTATTGGAATTGTGGCTTAAGGAAAGATTCCACTTGATTGAGGAGACCCTGGAAATATTTTTATTTAGGAGAAAAGAAATTTCCACCTTAATTCTGAATAGGAATAATTACAAGTATTTCCATATAACTCAAAATTATCCATTTAAGTAGTAGCAGCTATTGCTAGTCATTTGTTGACATTGAACATTGTGGTATGTGCAGAATTATTTAACAGAGGATTTAAATATCTATGATAGCAACAAACCATACCCTAAACTCATTGTGCTTGTTTTATTTATCAATGCAGAAATGGGTTTTGATTGTTAATACATTTGCTAGAATTTTGTATGCTATTCCATATGGATATGGACATAGACATGGCTATTATCTACACCGTAGGATAACTAAGAAGCCTTGGTTTCTTTTTTTTTTTTTTTTTTTTTTTTTTTTTTTTTTTTTTTTTTTTGGTTTTTTGAGACAAGGTTTCTCTGTGTAGCCTTGGCTGTCCTAGACTCGCTTTGTAGACCAGGCTGGCCTCGAACTCACAGCGATCCGCCTGCCTCTGCCTCCCGAGGAAGCCTTGGTTTCTTAATCTAACTACATACTCCATGACAAAAATAGGGATTTTACATGCAAGAATGCAAATTTTATGCACAGAGATACTTGAATGCTTCTTAGTAGTTTTACTTAAAAATTTCCAGGTTGGTCTCTCACAAATGCATTCAAACACAGTGCCACAGGGTAAAGAGGTTAATACACAAAAAAACACATACCTCACAATGCTTTGGTGGCTTAGGAGTGCCTGGCTAGACAAACAAGCTCCTGAGCATGCAGCTGAAATGCTTTAGCCAAAACGCAGTGTATTATTTCATTCATATTTTGTAGTCCAAGCCATAGAGACTAAGATGTGGTTCCTTGTTCAGTCACAGACTATACAACCCTGTGTGAGACTTTATCAGCAGCTGTGTCACATACCAAACTTCTACTGTTCGCCAGATACTAAATGTTCAAACTCCCCAAAATGAATTGTTTTCCATAAGCTGTTGATGGATACCCTAGATGTTAAACCTATGTACTTTTTCCAGATAAATAAATAGACATGAGGCCTCAAATGTAACAAGTAGTAGAGTGTTGGTTGTTGTTAAGACATCCATATCTCAAAATTATTTTCATAAGTTCATTATCAACTAATTAAATTAATAAAGTATTACTGTGATATGTATCCTATCAGCACCACCTCCCATTTTGAGGACTCCTGATCATTTTTGCAATATTGTTAACACCACACCATGTATATTGTGATTGCTATTTAATAACCTGAATGTCAGGTATCTGGATAAACAAAGAGAAATCTCTGAGTACTACAGTATATAATGCAGCCATCTCACCTCATCCTCCTTGTTGTTCAACGTTCACACAATCTGAAGCTGTGAATGAGTTTTCTCATGCAATGAAAAGGTCAAATGTTTGACCTTGGAGGCACTCAATGGCCTTCTAACAGCATCAGTAGCTCTGGTCTTGGAAACAGGAGGACTATAAGTATGTATCAAGAGTGTGCATATTCATAAAGGAATCTACAAGAAGCTTGAAAAAAATCTTCAGTTGTTATTCCTCCTTTGGCTTTTTCCTTCCTCCTCCATTTTGTTCCTCTTTGTCTTATTTTCTTCCCCGTTACAACTACTGAAGACCTATTTTGTGTCAGAAATTTTTTATGTTTTGGGCGTATGGGGATGAATGAGATATGGCTTTATATGTGGTAATTTGCTCTCAGGACAGATTGAAATGGTAAAAGCAGTAATGAAGTAGAGACAAAGCAGAAAATTAATTGCTTTAAGAAAGTTCCTAGCCAAAAGTGCATAAGATAAAAAGGAAGAAAGCAATTAGTTCTACCTGGAAAGGCTTCCTTGCTGATGAAACATCAGAGCAAACTCCGAAAAGATTAATGGACATTAAGAGGTACAGTAAAAGGAAAGAATGGAGTAGCTGCGTTATCCACACAGACTTGTAGATACGTAAACTGTGTACCAGTTCTGAAGAAAAGGATGAGGCCAGAGTCTTGGAATAATGTGCTGTGAATAGAAATGCACAGAAACATGTTTAACAACATACCATTTGTAAAAATTTGATCGTAAAAGAAAAATCCTTTTGTTGTTTTTGTTTAAGTTAGTGAGGCATATTTATACCTTAAAGTGTGTTATTTTGTTAAGATTATTTATTTATGTCAATTACATCACTGAATTAATAGTTAAATTGTATTTATATGTATATTTATGTATGTAAAGTACACACTAAGATGTGTGTGATTTAATATGTTTATCTTTAATGTATGTGCATATTTATTGGTATAAATGCAAAATATGTCTTTCCTTACATATATCTATGTGTATAGCATGTATTTAATATTTCAGTAAAAGCATTATGTCCTTACTTCTCATGCTTTAATAGTAAAACCTAAGCTCTTATTTTTAAATTTGCAATATTCTACATATATGATATGCACACTTGAAGGAATTTCTTATCTTTCCAAGGTCACATGACTCATAATTCTTTCAAAACAATCTCTCATATGTTAGTGCTGAGCCCGTTCTCTGAAACATGAACTTCTGCGTTTCCTTTCCCAGGATAGAGAGAAACAGGGCTCAGGTGACTGTAGCTCCTCCCACAGAACATGCCAAGCCACCTTTGTATGTATTTAACTCTCAATATGTACATGCATATTATAAAATACACAAATCACAACATATATTAATTCTAAGGAAAACTGAAAAATTGTTCTATGCATTTTTATGTTGCTAAAGAATTTTTACAATGCAGTTGTTACTGCTGGCATGATATTTCAATGTCTTTGATCAGTATATCTTTTCCCATTGATACAATATTTCCCTATTATTTATATTTAAATTATCTTACCTTGATAATAATGTCTTACAAAAATCTGATAATACAAACACAAATAAAGAGAGGAGAAATAACTTTCTTACAGAAATTTGTTAGTTTCAAAAATCTGAGTTAAAAAAATAGGATTCTGATTCCTGGCTCATTTTACTTCTTTGATTTCTAATGATTTCATTATATTCTTCATATTATACCAGATAACATGGTATTTCTAAGTACCCAGGTTACTGCATGTAAACCCCTAACTCCACGCCCCCCAATAGGTTATCTCTAGATTGCTTATAAACAGCGTATGATATAAATGCTATGTGAATACATGCTACATTGTATAACTTAGGGAGTAACAGCAAGAAGTAAAGTGTCTAAGGATTCATTACACACCCAATTAAATATATTTTAACCCATAGTTTTTGAATCTTTAAAAGCAGATGCAGTGCCATAAATATATAGATAAAATCTAGTCAATTACATCTTTCTGTTTTGTCTATCTATCTATGTACCTATCATCTATCTATCCATCTATCATCTGTCTACCTATCTCTCAATCTGTAAGTTATTTCTTATAAAGGAAAAGAAATGCAACATTATTGAAACCTTACAGGCTGACACATTTTCTAAGGTATTTGTCTAAGTGTCCTTTTTTTCTTCATGACCTTATTGTGCAGGTTAAGCATTTTCATGAAACCAGTTTTGAGTAATATGGTAGGCAAGTATGATGCATGGTCTCTCGTATATTTTTGGCCTTTATAACTGGCAGCATGTAGCCCCAATCACATACCCAGCAAGAAGAAACAGTGCAGAACAGGAACTCTGCAAGAACTTATCTCCCAGGAATCTGTGCCACTTAACCTCGTAGTGAAAGGCCCTCTTTCACAGACAGTGAGATAATAATTGCACATTGAATCAGCAAGGGCTTCTGGGGATAACAAAGGTAGGGGTTTTATAACTGGGATAATGTGTTCAACAAGATGCATTCAAAAAAAGGAGTCTAGCGCAGCATTTTATATCAACTGCAATCTCTGTGCAGCACAATCTGGGAGACCCGCGACGAGTGAATTACAGTAATCAGCCTTCAATATGACAAAAGACTTAATCAGCATCTCCTTGCCTTTCTCATGAAGCCTCTCAATCTGGTGAGATCACAGAAATTATAAAAAGAAGTTTTCAAGATGGATACAAAATGCTTCTCAAATGATAATGTTAAAGACAATGGAGATGCGAGGTGGGGGAAGCACATACAAGCTTTACATTTCTGAGATGTCTGAAACAAGATTCTAATCAGAAGCACTCCCTCAATGGTGAGACATAAGGACCAGCTGCTTAACATAAGGGAGAACTTAGGCCAGTCTCAGATTCCTTACTCTGAAACTTTGCCCTAGGGAAATCTCTATTTGATTGAATAAAGAAAAGGTAAAACCATGTCTTTTAAGTAGCAGAGAAACAGGCACAGGTCCCGTGGATAGCATGGTGTTCAATACAGATTGCAGAGGGAGATTATATCTTTTTCACTTTAGCCCACTGCCAGGGTTCACTCAACTCTCCACCTTCCCTACCTCAACACCCCAATGTCAGTTCCAAGGATGCTTGGAAATAATTCATGGTGAATAAGTGTTCTCGTTAATTATTTGATTAGATTAGATATTTTTAAAAATGGAGTTCCAGGGGAATTCTTTTAAAGGATACTAGTTCCGGCCTCTACTGTGAACCTAAGAAACGAGCCTTGCAGATTGGAGTAGGACCCATGTGTTACTTAGGTTGCTATTACCTCGGTCAGAAACAAGACAGAAACAACCCAAAGGGAAGAATCACTGATTCTGGTACACGTTTCAGAAGTTCAGTACATGATTTCTTGCCCACTCATACTAGGGTAGACCAACATGAATGGCATGGGTAGGAAGAAGCTGTTAGAGTGAACAGGGGACACAGGAAGCGGAAGGACCATTAGACCGTGCAAAACCTCTCAGTGGAACACTCTGACCTACATCATCCAGATAGTTCCCAGCTAATACAGTTTGTACCACTTCTCAACAGAGTGAAACCACCAGGAATCAGGTACATAGCACACGATCGTACTGGGCCTATTTTCTATCTGAACTGTTACTACCAACTTCTTTTCCTCAATTAAAAACCCAATTGTGCTTGACCTTTCTCAAACTTATAAAATATTAGGGCCCTTCATTTCTCAAGGACAGAAGTTTACCCTGGGGACGTCTTGTGATTTAAACAAAGTTAGAAAGTTGCAGAAGAGGATAAACCTAAACTTTAGAGATAGTACTTATCTAAAATTTATATTAAAAAATGGGAACAAAGGTGCAATAAAATTATTGTATTAACTCTAAGTTCTCCTGGAATTTTTATAGTGAGAAAAATTACTTTTATTTACCATGAAATGATTTCTCAAACATATCATGACAAGCAGAAGAGAAACTGTATGTGAGAAGTAGGGAACATTAAGAAGTACAGAAGAGGCCAGGAGTGGTGGCACATGCATTAAATCCCAGTGCTCAGGGAAGCAGACACAGACAAATGGCTGTGAGTTCAAGGACAGCCTAGTCTACAAAGTGAGGCCAGGACAGCCAAGGCTACACAGAGAAACCCTGTCTGGAAAAACAACAACAAAAAAGAAGTACAGAAGCAGTAGGTGAAAGCAAGCATGAGAGGAAAAGATAAGTTCAAAATAAAATCATAGATAAGTATGAAAATACCAGAATTAAACCCCTTACAATCCAAGCTACAAGAAAAAGAAAATAAGAAAAAAAAATCATATCAAGGAAATTAACTAGCTGGCCCAGAAGAAAGCATTTTGTCAAACACTATTTTTAAAAATTACAATCTGTAATGTGTTTTCAGGTTGCAGTTGAATCTTAAATGTGCATGACCCCTTGAACAGGCAGCCACACATGGAAAACATGTGACTATTAGAATGTGAGTGCACATACAAAGACTACTGCCCATTGGCCAACGTAATTAAAAAACAGAGACATGGAGTTTATATCTTGGCAGTACAAAATGCTTAAAAATCAACAGGCGTTTTCGAATTACTTTGTCCCACATAAAGGTTGTAGGGACCTCTTATTTCTTTAAAATCAAAAAGCATTTTTGAATTCCTTTGTCCGACATAAAGGTGGTAGGAAGCTCCTATTTGCCTTATTAAAATCAAAGCCAGATCCTCACAGGCAGTGCCAGTGAAATGAAGATTTATGTCTCTTTTACTGTCCATATGTCCAACTTTTTGAACTACAAATCTGAGAAGCAAAACAGCCTACTCTAATTATTCACTTCCTGCTTTATGTTTGATGATATAAAGCACTAAATAGTATTTTTTTTAATAGAGAAGATTCTGTCTTGTCAAAAAGCATTCCCAAACTGCTAATTTTGTGATGAAAATACGGGCCAAAGCTAAAGAGTTTCTTAATGCAATTTCAACATTTTATTTTAGAAGATTATCAGCATCTTGGTTTGCTGTGGACATGAAATGACCTATCCTTTGAATAGGAGTAAAAATCTCATGTAACATGTATAGCAATGACTCAATACAAAAGACAAATGAGCAGATAAAAGGCACTAGCAGTTTCTACTACACTGCCTTTATAGCCACAGGGTAGCTGCAAAGAAAGTTCTAGAAATTCTGTCTTGGATTTTGTAATGAATTGCTGCTAGTACCGAGGTTAAGATTAGAGGCAGTGGGCTCAGGCAGTCTGTTCATTATACAGTTTGAACTGAAGCCAATTACTTGTGTTGTGTGTCCTGAAGAAACCTTGGAGGGAATCCCCACTTACTTTAGCAATCAGGAAAGTTACTCCCAACTTCTAAGAAGAGACGATAAAGAGCAAAGCTGCTGAATATGAAACTTTCCGACATGATGTTACTGAGCTATTCATTTAAGGTGGTATTCTCGTATGGATAGGTTCTTAAGTACCCTGGTTCTCAGTGACCCAGCCTCTAAACTATAAAGCAAATACCTCTGAACTGTTGCTATCTGGGGGGTGGGGGGGGAAATGACATTCTGTCACTGCAGTGTTGAGCCTTTGGATTAGAAAGTGACCAAATACTCACTATATTTTAGATTGTGTGATTAGGAAGAACATAACACAGGAGCTTCTGATCAAAGGGCGACTTGGTTAATGGTGATCACAGATCTTCGAAGCATCCAAAACTGCCAACACAAGTGCCATCATTAACAACCTTATCCTTGTGGGAGTAAGAGAGACAATGCGATATTAGACAGAGCTTTGCTATAGCGACATCTATGAGTGAAAAGAGAAACAGAGTAGCCATTCCTTGACTATTTAGTTCTGGGAATGTAAAAACACCTCTGACACAAACTTAAACAAATGTATTGGAAACAGAAAAGCATGACACTGAGCAGGGAATGGAGCACAGCAGTAGAACTTACCTATCAGTGTTCCTATGAGTGAAAAACAACAAACAGCAGTAGAAAAAGGAGAAGGAGAAGGAGGAAGAGGAGGAGTGTTATAGGATCTTTGATCTCAATGTGACTCATGAAAATTTGAACTGTAGAAATCTAGTGTAGATCCAATTGTGATCCCTGAGGTTTAACTGAAAATTCTTGTTTCTTGTGGTTGAGCATTAACAAACACTTTTAATCCAAGAACTTTCTGTTTATTGTAAACAGGTGATTAGGGTGTGGTTCAGCCAGCCTTACACACACCTTTAATCCAAGAGCTCTCTGTACACAGGATTTAATAAAGTTAACCCTAAGTCAAAAGGGGGAGCAAGAAACCAGCTGACAGGGATTAAAGAGTAGGAGGGACTTTGAGTTGAGGGTATTTAAAAGAACATGTAGCATGTAGAAATAGAAAGGGCTTCTAGACTTTAGTTTTTGACACTTATTTGGGTTTGGGATTTTTAGCTTGGCTCTTAGCTTTCTCAGTTCCATGGCCTTTAGCTACTTGGGCTTTGAACTAGCAAGCCTTTGGCCTTGGTTTTTTTGTTTGTTTGTTTGTTTGTTTTGTTTTTTGTTGTTGTTTGTTTTTAGGTTTTGTTGTTATTTTTGTTTGTTTGTTTGTTGTCTTTTCCTCCTGGGCTGTCAACTGAGCTAGTGTCTTTTGGGGCCTTCTCCATTGGGACATGCGCTGAGTAAAAAGTTAAGCTGGGTGCTTTCTCTGCCTCTCTCAGCTAGCAGGTTTTTCACCACAACATCTGGCTGTGCTCCTGAGTCTTTATTGGTAAAAATAGAAAAATCATGGATTTTCAATTAAAACAACAGTGGAGAAGGATGGGGAGAAAGAGAAGATAAGGGCAAAAGATGTAGTACGGTCATGATAATAAGACTTTTAGGTGCTGGAAAGATTTGGGAATTAAATGGGTTGGATATGTGTCACTTTGTGACTGTTTAACTTGTGGTACATTTATATGATGGAAACCTATGTACCACAAAACAAGCCCTAAAAGACATCCATTGTGTAAAAAAATGAAATGTGAAAAAAAATTATAGTATTCTATTTACATTTGTGGTTACACATTTATACGCACATACACACATAAATACTAAAAATACA
Organism: Acomys minous; assembly: GCF_964271855.1. Taxonomy (NCBI): domain Eukaryota; kingdom Metazoa; phylum Chordata; class Mammalia; order Rodentia; family Muridae; genus Acomys; species Acomys minous. The sequence goes on from NC_140496.1 coordinate 27,908,355, forward strand.
ATGAACTTGGATTTGGGCAGAATGTGTCCTATATTTATCAATGAACAAAGGTATGTGAATAGATAGAGGACTATGTAAAGATATTTAAAAATCACTTCAGGCATAAATAAGCACATTTTGAATTTTAACAGAGTATTAAAATTACCAGTAAACAAATATATCTTCTTAAGTTTTAAAATCCTATCAGAAGAAACTCCAGAAAGAACTTAGCAGTAATGTTTTTCCTCCTTGTTTTCCTCCTTTCTGTGTCTTCCCAGTTTTCTACTACAGTTGTTACTTTTGTAGTAGAGAAGATCCTACAACTAAATTGATTAAATGAAAATAGAAATGAGTAACTACCTTTGGATTTAAATATTTGTCTTTTACTTCTGATGGTGTTTTATTTATCTGAGCTGATCCTAATTATTTATTTTGTTCACCTTGTTAATGTATTTGTGAGCCGAACAATGATTTATCTTTGACCTTGGAGCCTCTAAGCTGTTTGTTGACTTACTCATCTTCAAGGGGAATTGGGGTGTGTGATAAATTGCAGCATCCCTTCACTCCCAGAGTTTTCCTAGGTAGAAGAGGCTACGCTGTGACGTATACTTTACCTTGGTAGGCAGTTTGTTCTGTAAAGTATATTTTAATCAATTGGCTTAATGCATTACAAAAGGTATTGCAGGTTATCTTTGAATGCCTGTGATAACATTCGGACTCTACATTAAGAACACAGAAACAGAGCAGTTAAATACTCAAAACAAACTCTTCTCGGAGTCGGCACTTGATGTATGCGCATGTATATCTGTGTGTGACATATTCATTGTTTAGTGAGTGCTATGCTGAAGTTTGCTTTTCTATTTTGTTTCTCGCAGCTATTATAAAGACTGCCCTCCCTAACATGGACCGAGAAGCTAAGGAGGAGTACCTGGTCGTAATCCAAGCCAAAGATATGGGTGGACACTCTGGTGGTCTGTCTGGAACCACAACACTCACAGTGACCCTTACCGATGTTAATGACAATCCTCCAAAATTCGCACAGAGTAAGCAATTCCCTGCGCTGGGCAGGAATCATGCACATTTCTAGTATCATTTTTCTCAGCATTTGCAAAACGTGATAACAGCTATGGACTGCTTTCTTAAAAAGTATGCTAAGACACACATTTATCTCCATTTTCATAATTTCAAGGAATTTGAGGAAACCCCAAATATCAAGAGAATAGTAAGTAATGGAATCAGAAAGAACTTGAGAGAATGCTGAAAATTTAGGCCAGATATTAATCCATTATTAAAAAGGAAACAAGTCTCTAGCGGGAAAACCAACTATACATTAAAGGTGCTTCCAAACAGACACAGTCATCCCTGCCCCTGAGAGAGACATCACAAATACTGACTCCGTTGTCCTAAGGGTACGCTCAGCTTTGATAACCTGAACAGAACTCCAGGCAGACAGCTTCAGTGGTCCTTGGAGATGGTTACTATTGACGTGCATCTTCATCCTTTCATAAAACACTTTGCGAGGGGGAGGATTAAGATGGGGTTTCTCTGTGGAGCCTTGGCTGTCCTGGACTCCTTTTGAAGACCAGGCTGGCCTCGAACTCACAGAGATCTGCCTGCCTCTGCCTCCCAAGTGCCATGTGCCAGCACACCTGGCTGGCCACAAAACACTTCTTATGAGCATTTACCAAGTAATATTACATGAAGGAATGATTGATTAAAGGCTTCCAGACACGACATGAGGGTTACTGAATTGAAAAACAAATGACACATAGAATATCATGGAATAGGATAAAATCGGTAAGCCAAGGAGGGAGAATAGACTTTGGTGCTAAAAATCTAAAGTTTAAAACACATATATTGGGGCTGGAGTGATGGCTCAGCAGTTACGAACATGGACTATTCTTTCAGAGGACCTGGGTTCAATTCCTAGAACCCACATGGCAGTTCACAACTCTCTCTTATGCCGAGATCCACCACCATCACATAGACATACGGAAAAAAGATACCAGGAAAAATAAATACATTTGAAAAGCACACATAGTCATAATAGTATGTGTTCATATTTGCATACATATATTCGATTTTAAAGATTCTGAATAGGAATGAAATTACATGATTTTTTATGCCTAGCTTATTTGATTTAATGAAATGTCCTCTATGCTCAGTCAGGCTGTCAAAAAAAAAAAAAAGACATTCATTTTTAAGCCTAAAAAATACACTGAAGACATAGTCATGCGTACCTCTACCTGCTTGTCTAATCTTCATCAGTAGGCACATCACTTACTTATATTTACAGAGTACTGTAGCTAATATTGCCCTAAAATTGTACATACATGTACATTTCTGAAAAAATATTTCCTGTTAAATATATACAATACAAAAATGATAAGAATTTTGCCACCATTGACACTCAGGACCTCAAATGAGGCTGTAGAAAAGTGAGCTGTGGCTGAATGAGTACACCATGGTAAGTACCATATTTACACTAAGATCATTGGGAAGTTCTTAAAATATCTTAATTCCTAGGTGAACTGACTAAGTTTATTCACGAGAAATGATACACACACACACACACACACACACACACACACACACACACACACACACACACACACACGGACCCCTGATGTCTTCACCACCTTATTACAGGACCTGTATTATGTTAGGTGTTACTTATGTAAGTCTAAGGATGGATTGACTTATGATTTGGAAAAGATAGCTTATCACATCTCTGATATCAGCAACTAAGTACTTGCTGGAGCTTCCTGCTGGCTTCGGAAACAACACATGAGAACTACTTTTCCCAAATGCATATGGACTTTATTTATTTATAATAAACTATATATAGTAAGAACAGTTATGAAACAATCAGTAAAGCCATATGGAAAATATACATTAAGTATGTTTAGCTAATTTGTATTTGGCTACCTCGAAAATACTATCCATCTTACCTAGGGGAGTCTAAAGTTTTGTTCCTAAATCACTCTGTATCATATCTTGCATTTGACAACTTAAAACACCTTTCTAGATCTCAAAATATTTTCCTAAATTCTAAAAAACTTAAGCCCATATATTGAATAGAAAGAGAAGAACTATGGAAGGAGAGCAGAGAGAGGAGGGTGCGGTGGAGCTCTAAAATGACACACTTGATGGGCAACTGGGAATTCATTCATAAGAATTCCAAGGCAGAATGCATAGAAACATTTTCATATAGAGCTGAACAACTTTTATTGCTGCCATTCTATGAATTATGACCCTTTTCAGAAAAATACTGAAATAATTTATTCTATCCTCTCCACAGTCTTTTTTCTTTTCCTTCCCGCTACCTTTGTAATTTACTCAGTAATATAAAACTCATCTTTTACAGAAAGATGACTATTTCAGTTCAGCAGTGGTAGGTAGCTTGTTAAAGGGTTCCCTTCTGTGGAGATAATGATTAGTAACTGTTATCACTCTGACAGGGATGACAAGAAGACAGAGAATGGGAGTCAATAAAGATGTATTCCCTTTGCTTAGCTTTTCAATGCTTCCTGGTATAGTATTGGCAGTAAGGTGAGATCCACTGCCTCCTGTTTACTACATAAGCTCACCAAAATGATGTTTTCCAAACACACCTGTAAAACAAGCCTTGAGAGAGCCGGGCATCTTATTTTGGGTGGATGAGTGTCTGTGCCTTCCTTATGGTAGAAGTACTTCTAAAATGTTTCTTCTTCAGTCCCATAATGTTACCATTCCAACAGTTAAGGAAAGAATCCCAAGTGTCTCTACTCATAAAATGAACTAGTCTTGTACTATTAGATAAAGCAAACTTTGACTATCCAGGGATTCAGTGCTTGAGCTTAACCTGTAATTAGGCAAAATTCTAGAGATTTAACTTTTCCTTTTGGGCCTGTAGCCCCACTTAAAGATTGTTTTTTCCTTATTATGATTGTATTAGGACATGGTCTTCCTGGTTGTCTGAGTTTTGGTTTCTCTGAAACCGCATCTGAGACAAGAATCTGATTAAAAGTAATTTTCCTTCCCCATGGTGCACCAGCAGGGAAGTGAGAAAGGGTAGGCTAGAAAGCCAGAAGTGTACAGAATCCAACACTTACCACTGTGGGTGAATGTACCTGTATCATGCAGAGAAAAGTCTGAATTGATGGAAACATAAAAAAAAAAAAAAAGTAATAACTCAAAGTTATCTTACCAGAGAACGGAGACATCTAGTATTTCATAAACTAACTCCTGTGAGTCTTTGATGACTGTTTCTGTGGCATGAATCAATGCTTGAGAAGTTCTTCCAGGCTGACGTGCACTGGATGAAATGGAATCTGAAGGCCGGATAAAACCCTGAGGCAAAGAAATATCGGAACGGGTAGACAGATATAGGGCAGGTGAGCAGTAATGTGTTAATGGCCAGGGAGAGTGGGTGAGTGCCACAAGCTCCTACTATGCCAACGAACAAATCTGCAGCAACATCGCAGCCAAGCAATTGGAATAAAAATAGGACAAATGCCACTGATTAGACATGCTTTACTGTCCCCATAGGAGAATGAAAACACACTGTAATTGTATTTTGCCTAGGGAGTTTTGAAGGTAGGATTCTAGTCTTCAGAGCACTGAGGAATTTAGTGACAAGTGGAGTATTTCATGTATCTGGATAGCTTGCTGCAGGGCATGGCAGAAGTTTAGTAATTGGGTTTTTTATCAAAAACGGTCCGCAAGTTTGTAAATATAAAAGTAAATTCAAAAGTGACTTTCAACGTGTTACACATTGCATCTCTCTGTGCTGAAATTAGTTTAATATTTTATGTGGAGGAACAATGAATATTCCCACGGGCAAGCAGTGTGATTTATACAGGAAATAGGAAAGGAAACTCACATAGACTCACCAGTATTCTGATATGGCTACTCCAAACAAATACTTGATAAACATAGGGTTGGATAAGTTAAGTTCTCTGTCCCCGAAGAGTGTTCAAGAGGGTTCGCTATTTCTGGGAAACACTTGTGTCACATTTGTTCAAATGACTAGGCATTTCACAGAAGAGATCTTCTTCCATTTTCACCACCATCATGGCAGCATCATAGAGATGCCCGGAACGTAGGGAAATGTCCAAATAATATGACTGAAACTTACTAGCGAATGAACAGCGTTCGTGTAATGCCCATTGCTCTGCCTCTCTCTCTGAAGGTTTGTATCACTTCTCGGTACCTGAAGACGTGGTTCTCGGCACTGCCATAGGAAGGGTGAAAGCTAATGACCAGGATATTGGGGAAAATGCACAGTCATCGTACGATATCATTGATGGAGACGGAACGGCGCTCTTTGAGATCACTTCTGATTCCCAGGCCCAAGATGGTGTTATTAGACTAAGAAAGGTAAGCTAAGGAACGTTTTATTTACTTTTCTTTCTTTTTTTTTTTTTTGACCTTTTATTTCTATTTATTTATTTATTTATTTATTTTTACTTTTTCTCTCCTTTATTAATTTATTCTTGTTATATCTCAATGGTTATCCCATCCCTTGTATCCTCCCATTCTTCCCTCCCTCCCCTTTTCCTCTTATTCCCCTCCCCTATGACTGTTCCTGAGGGGGATTACCTCCCCCTGTATATGCTCATAGGGTATCCAGTCTCTTCTTGGTAACCTGCTGTCCTTCCTCTGAGTGCCACCAGGCCTCCCCCTTCCAGGGGACATAAATATCTCCTGGGAACCTGACGTTTGAGATGTCTGCCAGCTGAGTAGACAGGCAGAACCTAGAATAGGTAGATATTTAGGTTTAAGATGGAGGGTGGGGTGGACAAAGTGTACACAAGAGAACTAACCATTCAGCGTCGCCAGGCTCTTGGGCCGTATCACATTTCAGATGTCACTCTGGTAAACAATTGCCACGGTGTAGCTAGCCTCCTCCTACTTATCTCCACACATAGGATTCAGTGGGTTGTTCTCTAAGGCAAAAAAAAAAAAAAAAAAGGTCACTGAGTCTTTATGTAGAGCATTGAAGTCATTGCCCTGGAGAAAAAAAAGATGAATGGACAGTTACTACTGGCTGAAGAAGCTACTCCAGGCCACAATTACCTACAGTTTTATTGGATTCTCAGTGGGAGCAAGTGTCAATTGCCTCCCAGCATTAACAAGTTCAATAGATTCCAGACTTTCCCTTTGTAAGCTCATACTTTTGTTCCCCTGTTTCTTGAAATGTCCCTCCCAAATAAATACTGATATTTTCCCTGGTATTTACTGAAAATTCTGTTTACAAAGAAACTCAAACAAGATGCACAGAATTTGGCATCCTACCTAGCTCTTATAGCTCAAAATGGAGAGCCACTCTCCTACCTTTGGTTATTTTATACCTTGTGTCCAAAGTCCAAGCACAATGGAAAGTAAATCTCATCCTTTTTTTGATTGTTTGTTTTTGTCCTTTTTTAAAAAATGAGATTTGAACCATTTTGGCCAGTGACCTGTCTTGTCTTTTCTGATATTGTTCTGTGTTGGTGGTATGTGTGAACTACTATCTGGGTGTTTCCCACTGTGTGTTCTTCATCATGACCTCTACCTTCATAAAAAGCATACAACAAAGAGCTCATCATGAGTGGGTACCAACCTTTAATCATGTAAAAAAAAGATCTATCATGATGAATGACATAATGTTTTGTTCAATATTATTCTTTACATCTTTGTTGCAAATGCAACTTTAAATGGATTTGCTGATTTATGAATCACAAGATTTGTGATGGTTCACACTATAGAGAACCAGTAATTATTTCCTTGCCGTTTTCATCAACATTAAATTGACACAGTGTTAACCCTACTATATGATTCTATCATGGTACATGAACATCTGAGTTGGCTGGGGATGGAACTGAGTAGGAGTGTGCTGGGTTATCATGAGCAAGGCCATGGGATTCTGTCCTTAGCAGCTCAAAAATAAATGTGCAATGCTACTGCTCTTAAACTTCTTACTGAAGAGGAATTAACAAAAAAATCTGGGATTCTGTGAATATATTTTTCTTTAAAATGCTTTAAATCAATGTTGGGGACCAATGATTATATTTATTTTAATTCTTCAGTGAGAAACATTATTCTCATGCCAGGATCCAATTTCTGAGCTTTGCACCAAAGCTGAAAAATATTTAAAGGCTTGATTTCTAGTATAGTGCTGTATAATTATCTGGAAGTCAATTATTTAATAACACAGAACCACATTTTCTTTGGTTAAATTTTCTAATGACATTTTTATTGTCTTTATTAATCGCTACCCATTGTTTCTGTTAGGTGATTTTATAAACTGCCACAATTAGGTTTTCATTGTGATTCTGTCCACTAATATTTATAAAATTGGAGGCATATGCCATGTACTTTGTGCCATGAAACACAAAAGTGGTTGTTAGACAACAGTGTATCATGATGGGTCAAATTTCTACATATCCCTGTGTTTTAACTGATAACATCCCAAGGATGCGAGTGTGTGCCTGGACACGTTATAGTTGAGCTGGGTTGTAAATTTCAGAAAAAAGAAGCCAAGTTGTGCTTGGAGAACTGCCTGGTTGGGATTTGCCTGGAAACAAAACATGGAGCAAAGCACAGGGAGCCTAGTTAGCCATTTAGACGGTCTGGTCCTCAGGTTCCTTTGATGAAAGGATGTAGAAACAATGTGGAAAAATGTCAGAAAGACTATTTGATATTGGTGATTGTGAGAGCAGGAGGTGAAGAGAAGAAGAAGATATTTTATCAAAGGGTGCAAAACTAGAAAACTAGACAAGATTTGACGATATTTTGTGAAGCGTGATAGTCACAGCTCTTCTAGCAGAATCAGTTCCTAGTATCTATCCAAACTGAAAGGATTATGAGATATGTCAATTGATTTGATCAAGTCCTCTCCTGATACGCTAGCATATAATTGTACCTTAAAATATGCATAAGTACTATTTGTCAATGTAAAATAATTATAGAGATCACATTTTGAATATATTCTGTGAAGTTCTTGGAATTGCAGGACGATTAGAGGCTAGGTGATTTACAAAGTTTAAATATCCTCACAACATGCTAAATCATTTCTGTCAAACTGTACACATTCACATTGTTATTTTGGAATCAACAGGGAAGTATGTTTGCACCATTTACCAGAAAATATTGGGGAGAAAAGCAAAGGCCCAAAACATCTGAATTCAAATATAAAAATCAACATCAGAGTTTGAGATAATAATATATATCAAATCTTGCACATGTGCTTTGTGAGCCTTCACTGATGCGAGTTCTTCTTCAGCTTCCTGTTTTCCACAAATCTGCATTGCAGATTGAAAGTTCTGTTTCTTCCGAAAAATTGTAATGCAGATATAAACTATCTCTTTGAATCCTGACAGACTTACATTCTTCAAATCTGGAACATTATACCTCGCCAAGAATTTCCCTAGCTGGGCTCTGATGCAGATTGTTTCTGGTGCATGTAAGGGGACGACATCTACTTACTTTGCTCAGTTTACACCAGTCACTGACAAAAGTCGTTTAGACTGTTAAGGAATGAATGGTGACTCTTTCAGAAACATCATCAGTAGTAGAGACATGGTGTAACTTCATTTTTTAAGTGGCGAGAGTTGGAACAAAGTCAGACCAAATTATGTCAATTTATTTGCCTTCACACTTCATTTTTCCAAATATAAACCAAAATAGGTTTGTATGTGCAAGCATATCTCTGTATATATTTACCCGCTCCATGGCACAGAACTTTTGACAGAGACCTAAGAATGTCCTAAAAAGTAATAAACCCTATTGCAGCTACATAATCGATTAGAGTAGACATGTTTTGGAAGTGACAAAAACACTCTTTGTTAGGCTTAGTGCTAAATCACGCTTTGCAATAGCTCCTTGGATTAAACAATGATCGTTTCTAGTCTTCCCATTTCACACACTGTTGCAGAAATGATAACATATTGTTCCCAGAAAGAGATTGCATTCAGTGCCGCCTTATCTGCCACCAGCAGAAACCTGGTTAACCACATGATTAGCATGCTGGTCGTATCATCAATAGTAAAATTTTATTATGACTCCGAAGTGAAAATTTGATGTTACAATTCATGACTGTGAATATTTCGTGAATTCCAGGTGAAATGAGCAAAACAAAACAGAACAATAGGAGATTAGACTCACTGAGCTTGTATAATAAACAAGTATCAATAAATGACTGTAAAATTTACAGGTTGAATCTGGTGTAATGGATCCCATTAAGAGTTACAAACTGGCTTAAATGAGAATAACTTCCATCCATGCGCATTATACTCATTTGTTCTTGCTGCTGTGGTTTAGTGAGAAGAATTCATCTTTGTCATTTTTTAACAGCCTCTGGACTTTGAGAGCAAAAAATCCTATACACTGAAAGTGGAGGCAGCCAATATCCACATCGACCCACGTTTCAGTGGCAGGGGACCCTTTAAGGATACAGCCACAGTCAAAATTGTTGTAGAGGATGCTGATGAGCCCCCAGTCTTCTCTTCACCAACTTACCTCCTTGAAGTCCATGAAAATGCTGCTTTGAACTCCGTGATTGGCCAAGTGACAGCACGTGACCCCGATATCACGTCTAGTCCAATAAGGTACTTCTTTCTTTCTTTCTTTCTTTCTTTCTTTCTTTCTTTCTTTCTTTCTTTCTTTCTTTCTTCCTTTTTAATGCAATAAGAGCTGCTTTTTAGGACAATAGAAGAAGCCTTTGGACTGTGCTCCTGTGCTGAAGGGCTTTATGTCATTCTGTCCTGTGTGTGTGTGTGTGTGTGTGTGTGTGTGTGTGTGTGGTTTGTACATTGGTATGTTTATCTACTAAGAGTTACAGACAATGCCTTGAAACAGGAATATCAAAATAATTTGTTATTCCAGATCTTGGGAATCTTGATGGAGATGCAAAATTGCAAGTGTTTTGTAGTACTTTTGGAGGAATCTTTTATATTTTATGCTTCATTACTTTTTAGTATTGCATGAGCATTTCCAGGTGGTATTTTGTATCTTCTGACAGATATAGTGAATTATATATTAGAATTCAGAGGTATAAGACCACTGTGACAGTGCATTAAGAAGTCCCTATCTTGTTTCCGAATGTGGTTTTGAAATTACCTTATTCGTAGTTTGTAGCATTTATGAAAGTCAGCATATCTGGACTGGTTATTTTATTTTTTACAGAGAAATATTTTTGTGTCACTAAAAAGATGCCTTCTGTTTGTGTTTATTATATTTTTTTTCTCCAAATTTCTTCCTGGGATGAAACCAATCACTTAAGTCTTTTTTTCTGTAAAAAATGAGGCTCAATTCTGCTTCTATTTTCACGTTGATTTGGAGACATCTCTTCTCATTTAGAAGTCAACAAACGACTGTGTAGATGCTCAAGCTAAATGACTTTCTTCTTAAATCACACCAAATATCTATTATTTTTGTGTTGGTCTTCAAGGGTCAAGTGTGGCTAATGATGTGTTTGAGAGTAGATTTCATATATGTTCTTATAACTGTGTTTGTGTGTGTGTGTGTGTGTGTGTGTGTGTGTGTGTGTGTGTGTGTGTGTATAAACGGGTTTATGTGTATTTTTGAGAAAGAATGTGTGTGTGTGTGTGTGTGAGAGAGAGAGAGAGAGAGAGAGAGAGAGAGAGAGAGAGAGAGAGAAGAGAGAGAGAGAGAGAGAGAGAGAGAGAGAGAAAGAGAGAGAGAGAGAGAGAGAAAGAGAGAGAGGGGGCGTATAAAAATACTAAACATTTTTTATTTTGAAGCTACATTTATCTACAACTGCAATGGCTTTTTGGGAAAACTCTAGAAAAGTAATTTCCTGGATCTTCTAATTATACATACTTTAAAATTGGTAATACTAAATTATTTCTCAGCTATGCAATTATTAGTCTCTTTTCATGTATTACTGTCATTGTATGCTTATACATTTTACCTGTCATGTCCTTCACGTACTGGACATCTGATAAATGACAGGAAGTCTAAACTTTTGAAGCAATAAAATATTTATGATTATTTTGCGTTTGGTAGTTGCATAGACACATATATTTAACAGTCATTGCAGAAGAAATGATAATACATTGGATAGCTGTGGAAACTTATGAGTCACTGCAGTGTGAGCAAGAGGGGTAGAAATTATATAAATGTAGAACTTATATATAAAATTAGGAAAAAACAAGATTTGAATAATTACTCAATATATTACTTTTCATTATGCCTATTTATGAACTTTAAAATAAACAAATTTTCCATTACATTCAGGTTGATAAAGATATGAGACTGAGGTGAAATTCTTGAAGAGTTAGTGCTTTAAATGGCAGAAAGTTGGATTAAAATAGGAATTATTTTTGCATTCATCAAAGCTCTTATTAAAATAGAATTTACTTTTAAATTAGGAGCAATAAAAGTATACCCTCCCATAAGGTTAACAAAAGGAAGATTTCTGGAAAAGAGAGAGAAACTAGGAAAATATTCTGTGTGAGGATTTGACTAATGGCCTGATAACCATTAACAGCCCAGAAAGCAAGTAATAAACTACAGACATGTACAATGTTCTTTAGCTGATTAAGAGAATTCTATCTGTGAGAAGGTCAAATGTGAAATGTAAAGGTGGGAAGAATCCAGAAAATCAAATTTACATAGACACCCATTTCCCAGCTAAACACTAAGTTGTGCAGTGTCTCAATGGTGGGACCTAGCATGCAGTTGTATTGTTGTCTGAATAGTGGAAGATGTTCTCGTGTTTCTCCCATGTTATATGTCAGGAAATATCCTTACTTTTCCAAAAGCCCAAGCATGAGACAGAATGTGAAGAGAGTAAACAAGATGACTTCAACTGAAGTCTCATTATGAGGATAATTTCAAAACTTTAGTTTGATGACATTTCTACTGTTAAAGGCAAACAACAAATAAGTGCTCACTACTATAATAAATCATAATCTCTTAGAAATAAGAAATACACATATCACCACACACACAGACAGACACAGACTGACTCACACTCACACACACTCACACACTACACATGTGTGTGTTTTCAAAATATACTCTCCATCACACCAGCGACAACAGGATTATTATGGAATGGAGTGTTCTTAATCAGGATGAGGCTTGAGGAGTTTTGTTACTCAAAATGAAA
>NC_140496.1:27925433-28335433 GCF_964271855.1 Acomys minous
TAAAGATACATCCCCATGCTTTTGTTTCTCGTTCTATGGGAAGAAGTTTGACTGAATAACCACAGGAAAACCAAGCCCTACATAGTTAGCTTAGCTATCCTTTAATTCAAGCAATGTCACTCTAATAAATAAAGGCAGACTGTAGAGTTTTTAAAGTTAAGTGAAAAGAATGGTTTCCTAATGAAATCTGAGTAGAAGCAAATACAGCTGCTTAACGAAGTTAATGTGAAACTATGTCATCTTACAGAGAACCTCGTATTAACTTGGAGAGTGGACTGTGTTTATTGCTTTGTTTATCTGTTCTCCCCCTCCCCACCCAAGATACTCTTTTCCCCTTAGAGAAATAATAAATAAACAGAATTCTGGGAGAAGTAGAATGCAGACAATATTATTTATTAAAGCAGCCAGAGCAACCAGTGGAGCAATTAGAGGCAAAAAAGCAGAAAACTTGTAGATGGAATTTTTTGATTCTCAAAGTGCATGCAAAAAAATGCTAAAATGGTTTCTTTAGGCATAATAACAAAAGCAAGCGAGAATGAAATTAAGCAGTGAGAAAGGAACAGTTGGAGTTCAGTGAAATACAATAACTGATTCATAACTAAGGGGTTTATTTCATTATGTATGTCTCTAAATAGCGTCCTCACTTGCAGTCGGCTCAAAATTGTATCCTCCTGTAAATTTTCCAGACAGAGAGACCAGTGTTGAACACAGCATTTTTGTACTATAAAAGTGCACTTATTCCTGCTAAGTTTGAAAAATCAAACCTCATTACCTTTCCCCAGGGACAGGCATTCTCCAGAGTGTTCTAAACAACAGAGGGAGTGTGGGAACTTCAGTTTGAGCTCAGCTTTCTTTGCTGTAGGATCCTCTGTTAAGTTCACCTGGAAAGGAGTCTGGCGTTTGCTAACAATGTGTGGGCACACCGTGCGGGCTACCCATGAACTCTGCAGAGCCTTTGGAACACACGAAATGCCATGCGGAAGTGAGGACACTTGAACTTATGAGCTCCTCTATGCTCTAGCTCATGACCCACCCACAGTCATAAATATAACAATGCTTGGCTCCAACAAACTGTCCTCCTTGTACATGATGCTTTGCTTTCTTGATCTTATAGGTAATAGACCCATTTGAGGAAAAAGAATTAGGGGCATTAGTAAAAATCTTTGTGATGCCATCCCATGGACTAACATGAACTCACTCTAATTTTGTCTATTTGCCAAGGCTATAGAGTAGGGCAGATACAGTATGAATGATGAAGCTGAAAATGTCTCTCTAAAGAATGTAGGAACACATAGAGTTGACTCATACAATCCCGATTCAATAAAGAAATGCCATTGCCCTTCAAGATTTTATTCTGCCTCAGAAATGCTTTTCAGATAAGACTCCTAAAATATTCTTTAAAACTCTTGCAATAGATTAGTTGGTTTTGAATGAGTGCAGCTACCTGTAATTGGGATTGACAGAGCCTTGGATTGCTAGTGTTATAAGGTGCCACCACCTGGATGTCATGGCATGTATACAGAAATAACAGCACACTGCTAGTGGCAGGACTTAGAAGGCAGAGACAGGCAGGGTCTATGAGTTCAGGGCCAGCCTGGTCTACATAGAGAAATCCAGGACAGCCAGGTCTACACAGGGGGGGGGGGGGCCTATGTCTCTACAAATCAAATCAAAACAAAACAAAACCCTTTAAGTGGTGGTCATTAGTCTTCACCTTCTGTCTTGGTTGAGATTCATTTTTCTCCCATTCACTGCTAAGCACACCTGACTAACTGGGCCACAAGTTCCCATGGGTTCTCCTATTATCACTCACAGTTCATAGTAGTGACGCTACGCACCTTTACATGGCTTCCTGGGATTAATCTCAAATCTTTATGTATATGGCAATTGTTCTACCCACTGTGGTCTCTCACTAGCTGCCCTCCGTATGGAGCTGTAGAGAAAACCTCACGATTACCAAAGCAACTATGATAGGAGACCACTGATGAATGCTGTGTAAGTACCGGCTTAAAGTGAAGACTGTTTTTTTTTTCATGGATTGACACTGAAACCCTGACCTCTTACCTGGTTTAGGCTTTCTCCTGACATCAGTGATGTCTATTTTAAGGGCTTTGTTAAATGCAGTCTGATGGCCACTATTGCCGGGGCTGCCTCCTTTCTATGGTTTTGATAAATTCTGGATTTATTGTTTTATGTAAAAGTGTGAAAATTTATGATGAGTATACTTACTGTAGTAAATTTAGTAAACTCAAGCAAGCGCTCATGATTTCAACATAGTTTTTTTTTTCATCTAATTTCTATACAACATTTTGAAACTGTGCATGGCACAACCTATCCTGCTGTTGATAAAGACAATCAGATTTGATTTATGATGTAGAGGAAAAACAGAATCATTTCAGAAGGCTCAGGTTGAGAGTAGAATATATCTATTTTCCTATTCTGTAAAAAATCTGTTAGATCCTCTCTGTTAAGTGCATCTGACTTCAACCAAATGTGATGCCTAGCCCTTGTTCGCCTTTTAACAGGTCCCTAGGTATAAATTAGATTTGCAATGATCTACAGATGTTTGCAGCTTTGCCTTTGTTGCATAGCAATTTTCTCCAAGTAAAAATAAATAAAAACATCCCTTCTTATATTGAAGCTCCTTAAAACATAAATTCTAAAGGCAGGTGAAACATTCCTTCATCAGGCAAAATTTGTTAGATTCACAACATAAACAACTCAGAAATTTCAGGAAATCCCAGAAAATAACAAGATGCGTTACACACTCTTTAACACTTCTTCCTCTCCACGGTCATGTAAACAACAAGGACGGCTGATAAACAACTCTTGGGTCAGCTCAGCTGCCTAGGATAAGTAAGGCAGCTGTGATACCCAGCCAAGTTATGTAATGTGCTCTTCATGAGTGCTCACCCATGCTAGAGTGGACTTTTGGTGATGCAGCTGTCTTTTAGTCATTTCTCCTCTTGTAAACAGCCCCTTATCCATATTCCTGTAAGCAACTCAATTGTAACTCATAGGTTCATCAAGTTGGATATCAGTGGTATCTTTATTTGGTCTGTCATCCTAAGTTATCTAGGTTGTGTGCATAGACATTTGTTCAGGACTCCCCAGGAATCCTGTCTTAGAATAGTAATAAATAAGAATGATATTTATGAAGTTCTAGCACATGGCCGAAATCATGGCAGCCTTACAAAGAACAACAAAAGGCTAGCTGGCATCCCAAAGGAAGTTGTGTTATTAGACAGGGGTGGATGGAGTGGGTGAGGGTTGGATTGATGAAGGCAGGAAATGTGCAGTCACAGTGCTGGCCTGAACTTTAAACAAAGAGGAAGCATTCCAGGTAACATGAGCTGAAATTAAAATGTATGATGTTGGGCTTTGTGTAAGAAGATCTGACTGGGTGGGATTAGCATTCCATTTGGCAATGGGAGTTATGGTATTAAGACATTTTTGCCACAGAAAGAATAGCATATGGCAGGATACCAAGATGCTGTACTTAAGTTATTTCTTTCGCATATCAGGCAATTAAAGAAGTGACTTTGATAGTCTTGTATTTCTAATTTTCAATTGGTAGCATACATGCCTTACCAACCGATAAATTTCCAGCAGTTACTACAATAACCTAGGTTGTTGCTAAATGAGTCTTATGTCCATCTAGAATTCCAAAACATAAGTAAAATTACAATTTTTTCTAACCAGCACTGATTTGATAATATTATGCAATGTCCATTTATTATTTGGGAGTATGCATGTTTTCTGCATTGTATAGAAGTCTGACCAAGATTGAAAATAAAGCAGCTAAACAAAATCAATCTTTCTTGTAGGTTCTTAGAATTTTTTTGTGTGTAGATTGCTGATTGTAGTACATAGTCAGGATAGTATACATATTATTTCAGAGGCTTTATTTTTATAGAAGTATATATTATCTTCATTTACAACTGTAAACATTAGGATATTGAATACAGTTTAGTTTTATACGGATAATTCTACAATTTTATATGAATAATTAAAAGAAAAATTAAGATAAGATTTATCTACATACTGAAAGATAGAAAAGATTTAATAATTAGTTCAATGCTTTACTAAGTATTAATATTGAATATTATTATTATTATAGACTGTTACTAAATCTGTCATTTTGTGTATATAGCAATTACCTAATTTGAATACTGTTTGTGGAAAGAATAGTTAAAATCAGTATTTTCAATTGTGCTAAAATGTAAAGTTATCATTTAAGGAGAAGAAAGCTCCTTTTCAATAACAGATTGTCTCACTATCTTTGGATCAGTGTAGCTATATAGACACTCAATTAATAATGAAATTAATTGAAATTCCTGAGTCTTTAGGGTGAATAATGATTGTTAAAAATCCTTCAAACAATTTTTGGTTACATTCTCTCTGACTTTTTTCTTGGTACCTCTTTTCATTGACTACCACACTTGCGTCAAATGGTTCTGTGTTAAAGTCTTCACACACAGAGAGAACATCTTTCTATGCTGGAATCTTCCTCTTTGCTCTCTACTGGTAGGAATACTTTTTGTAGAATTTTATTCCTCTTGGATCTTTTCTTGTCTCAATGTTAGCTCCAAGAAAGCTGTATTCTTTTATTATCTCACCACATATGAACTATGTTACGCATGAGAATAATTGTATCTACCTAATGCAATGTCTTTTGTATAAAAAGGGAAAGCTAGGTCAGTAATCTAATAGCCCTTACCTTCTATCATACCTGTCTGTTTTTAATTTTGTTTTTATTACTGTGGTAAATGTCTCTCAAAGGATATCTCATCAAACTATAGTCATCTGGGGAGATGGGTCATTTAGAAAGCAAGGTATAGTGGAAAATTGTAGAATGGGAAGTTGCTCCAACAGAGTAATTCTGAACCTTACTAACACTGTGACCCTTTAATGCAATTTCTCATATTGTAGTGACTCTCAATCATAAAATTATTGTCATTGCAACTTCATAAACATGATTTTACTACTGTTATGATTCATAATGAAAGTTTCTGATATGCATGATGATCTTAAGCAACCTCTGTTAAGAGGTTGTTTGACCCGGAAGGTGTCACATCCCACATGTTGAGAACTACTTCTCTAAAGGGAGACTTTGGTGTCTTAATTCCTTTCTGAATTTTTCACCAAATATTCACATGATTAACTCAGGGATAGAAAACACTACCTATCCTCCTGTCATTGTTGGGAATATAACCAAAGGCACAGAAGAATATGGTAGAGAGCCTTACTTGAAGCCTTCAAAACGGGGGTCAAACGTGTCTTCCCTATATAATGTCACTGCCCCATATTTTATTCTAATTAAGGAGAAGCTGACATATGGATTTATATATTTTGAACCTAAACCCTTTCAATTTTGCTTGTCATCCTTTCTATGGAAGCTGCTTTTTCTATGATTGTTGTTTCATTTTGTTGTTGTTGTTGTTGTTGTTGTTTTTGAGAAAGGTCTTATTATGTAGGCATGGTAGTCTCATTGTATAGTCAAGGCTGATTTTGAAGCTCTGTGTTTCCAGTATGTGCCTCCAGAGTTCGGAAAGAATCACACCAGCCTTCTACCTCTGCACTTTTTCTGGGCAAGTCATACTCCTCTGTGTTTTCAAAACAGATGCACTTATATCTGGTGCTACTTCTAACAAAGACCTCTCCCTAGAGGATGCTCACATGTATGTCTACATATGTGGACACAAGACGAACGCAAACACACACATACACACACACACACACACACACACACACACACACACACACACACACACACTTCTAAAAAAACACTTGGAAAATCTTTCTCTTTCCTCAATTCAAGATATGACCAAACCAGAAATCAAGATCTTATCACATTTGTATTCTGAACATTTATTGTTTCATTTGACAATGATATTCATGAATACTTTTTTGAAATCAATATTTAAAAGATTAAATTTTATACCTTTACAGGGTATAATTGTAAATTCTATTTTCTTGTTTGGAGTCATATCATCTTATTTAGAATTCTTGTTGTATGTGTTATTTTTTCCTGACTCTGATAGAATCATTCAAATTTCTTGTAAAATATAATGTAAATTTCAAGGAAGTGATTGTGAGCCAAACTATCTTTATTTTACATTCTCGGATTCACCTGAGGGCTGTGCTTCTCAGTCTTCCTAATGCTGTGACTCTTAATAAAAAAGTTCATCATGTGTTAGTGATTCCACCCATAAATTATTTCATTGCTACTTTATAATGGTATTTTGTCTACTGTAATGAACCATAATGTCAATATCTGATATACAAGGTATCTGCTATGCAACCCCAAAAGGGGTTGGGAGCCTCAGGTTGAGAACCTCTTCTCTCGATCATGGCTTTTGTCTTCTAATACTGAACACATTTACACATGATGTAATTTGTGAAGCTACTTTACCAATGAGTATGGAGAACATATTGTAATAACACACACACACACAAATGCATGTGTCTTACACACCCCCACACACAGACAGGAAGATAGAAAGGTCAAGAAAACTGAACTATATTTGGAAACCACGTGTTCTATATTTGATCCTAAGTAAAATAAATGATACCTCAAAACATATGGTTGTGTTTTCTTCCTTCTTGCTGTGACAAAAGCAGGTAGGAACACCACAGTATTTTTTTTTCATATGGAGCTCAGATGCCAGAATCGTTAAAATGTCTTTGTTGTTGTTTAATACAAAGCTAGTTGCCCAAGTATCTTCCAAAATAAAACAAACAAAACCTCTTGCCATGATACTTTTTATTACAGTCTAAAATCCTCAATTATGACTTTATTTGTGGGAATTGTTAACATTTATATATAGGTGTTTCTTTGATGAAGTGACTTTAGAACAACAATAAATTGCACTTAGCAGAGAAATTAGAAACTAAAGCTTTATGCCATTAAACAGTCATCAGCTATCTCACTGATATCACCCTTAGAAGAAGGCACTTTATTCCATGTTGTTTCTTTAACTGGAATGGTGTAATAATTCCTTCAGCTTTGGGGTGTGCTCCTTAATCAACCTGCAGTTTGACCTCAAGTATCTCCTGGGGTCACAGGAGATAGACGAGAACCTGATCAATCCTAAAAGTGATCAGGATCACCAAATTGTTACACTTCAATGTTCTCGATTGCAGAGAGGGGGAAATTCAGAGGGGCATGGAGCCTTCCTGTGGTTACATGGCCTTGGGGCTAGGTCAGGTGAAGAGAGTTAAGAAGTGTAGGGAGAGAGAGAGAGAGAGAGAGAGAGAGAGAGAGAGAGAGAGAGAGAGAGAGAGAGAGAGAGAGAGAGAGAGATTATGTGTACTTTATAAATAATGAATCTGATATAAATCTTTTATACCCAAACACCTGAATATAAGAAGGGGGAATTATGTCCCCAAATATTGGCTCAAAATATGAAGTGGAATTATGTCTGTTGAGACAGCATATTAATCAGGTGAAAGTTGTTTTTTAAATCATCAGAAACATCAGAAATGTACCAATGTACTGTTACTCACACAATACCGTTCACTCAGTCATTTTCACAAAACCAGTGTTGTTTTCTTTTTTTAATATGTACATGAAAAGGCCATAAATTTTATTTTTTTCTTTTTTTAACTTAATTAATTTATTCAGATTACAACTCAATTGTTATCCCATCACTTGTATCCTCCCATTCCTCCCTCCCTCCCGATTTTACCCTATTCCCCTCCCCTAGGGTAAGACAGAGGGGGACGTCCTCCCCCACCATGTGGTCATAGGCTATTAAGTCTCATCTTGGTAGCCTGCTTGTTCTTCATGCCACCAGGCCTCCCCACCAAGGGGAAGTGGTCGAAGCGGGGACTGACTCTGACATAAACTCCAGTGTTATTTTCTTAAACTTAGTTCTGATATCTGAAAGCTTCTCTGAATTGAATAAAACCATTGACATGAGGTCACGTCCAGTCACTGAGCTTTATGTTAAATTACCCCTTTAACCTACAGTCTAAGCAACTAACTTGGAGGCCTTTTTTGAATGTGTATTCTTAATTCCACAAAGGAAATTGGTGAAGTCTTTGGCATTTAGTTCCAGGAAGCAGAACTCTGGTGTTGAGGAAGACTGGTGACGAAGTCAAGCAGTGTATTGCTGGGTTACAAATAAAGTTTCAGTAGGATTTCTGTGAATGCTGGCTATCACAGATAGTAGGGTTTCTAAAACTTGTCTTTTCCACTTGAAAGGTACTATTTGCAAAGCTCTCATCACTAATAGTGATACAATCGTGACCCAGGAAGCCCATTTTCTCCCATTCTGCCTCCCACTGTATTAATGAGAAGTGTTATCTTATTATGGCAGGAAAGTGATTCTCCAATGTGCATATTATTCTGCTCGAAGCTGTAATTTATAAATAAAACATCATAAGTAATTGTGTAAAGGATCCATAAATATAATACATAAAATCTCAAGGAATCAGAATGGAGATTTCAATCATGTACATAAAAAAATAAGGTCTTTAAATGTATTAAGTATCACATATTTCTTTTTAAGCACTAATCCTAGACCATGAACTTGTTCCTTTTCCCCCTTTTGTCTCCAATCTCCTTAATAACATGATTCACATTATAATAATAACCATACCCAATAAATGACTATTTCCACATAACATTATTAAATTACAGCAACAAAAAAGTCCAACTTATTTCATGTTACGATGGATGAATAAACTTTCATTTTTTTTGTAAGTAAAGAGCAGAGGTCAGGTAAATGTTTGAAGAATAACAGGAGAGAAATTCTTCAGAAAGAAAAGCCCAACAAAGACCGGGCCAAGTAGTAAAGACGACTTGTGGAAAAATCATGACCTAGAAAGCCACTGTAGTTTCCCTGCTCTTCAACTGGAGTGTGTGTGTGTTCTGATGAGATACCTACAGTCCCAGAGGTGAAAAGCAATGCAGACAAATACCACAAAGACTTTGGAAATAGTGGTGGAGTCTTTTAGGATAGATTGCTCTTCTCAAAAGCTGTTCAAGTATTTGAATTAGGATCTTCAGTTACATCTTTCTATTTCTGGACTCTCATCCCCACAATCAGTCTGGTCCCTCAGCAATCTCATCATTTATATATTTACTTTTATACCTACTATTGGGTTACTTTTCAACTTACTGCATAACAGTACATTGTAGAGTTAGTTGACTGTTTTACAATTTATAGACTGGTATCTGGGACTAAGAGGTTGATAGGACACCAACTGCCAAGTGACTTTCAGCAGAAGAGTCTCTGGCTTTAGGACAGCATTTTCTCTACCTTCTGTGACACTATTGAGTGCAAATATCAGAGGAATCTCAGAGTAACTAAGTGACAGGCTGGTGTTCTGAGGCATTTTCTGTAGTGGTCACTTTTTCAAACTTGTCTATCACTACAGATTCTAGTCATTACTCCTGGCTTGTTATTTTTAAGCCACTCTATATTTCTTGGCAAGTGTTCTGGTTCTTTGTTTTTGCTTTTACTTTTGCTTTCTATAATTTTCTGGTGATGAATCCTGGATAGGAAATTATAGTCCCAGACCGTGGACCTTTGTACTTTATGGCAAGGGTTAGGGACACGTGATGTTATGGTGCCTAGGACTTTTCTGGTAACACACAAACTAGTTATGCTCTCAAACAGCACAGCAGAGTTTGAGAGAAAAATAAGACAGATTACAGTTTATCCAGAGGTATATAAAAATGATCAGAGATAGAAGACTTTATTCCTGGCACTCAGAATCCTAAATCCTAATTATCTTATTTAGCAAATCACCTTTCCTTATATCGCATATTTTAATACTGATAAATTACTGATATAGCCAGTTGGTGGATTCCAAATTGAGATAAGGAATTACCTCTTAGATGGAGTCTTGTCTGTTCAAGAGGTTTTTAACAAATTACCATGTACTGGGCAGCTTATGTCAACAGTATTTATCTTTCAGACTTCCAGAGGGTGGGAGGTCCGAGACCAGAATGTTGGCAGAGCAGTTTCTAATGGGGCCCCTCCCCTCTTATGCTTGATTGTACAACTATCTCACTGTCTTCTCATGTGGTAGGAAAGGTCTTGTTGACCCCCCTGGGGTTCATTTGTAAAAGAAGAGAAGAACCCACTTCAGCCATTCACTCTTTAGTTTATTGGGGATTTGAATTCCTAAATGCAAGTTTTATAGGGCACATAAACTTCCCAACATAACACTCTGTCAATCCCCTATTTCTATCTATTTCTAATATTCAGTATAAATGTAGCTTCTAAAAAGGATAGCTGTCCTCTGAGATGCACAACCTCAGAGCTCAGGGAGTTTTTTGGAAGAGTAGGGAGGTGGGGATAAAAGAACCCAGAGGAGACAGAAGCTCTATAAAGAAGAGCAACAGTGTCAACTAACCTGGTCCCAGGCGGACTTGCAGAGACTGAAGAACCAACCCAAGACCATGCATTTACTGGACCTAGGTTCCCTACACAAATGTAGCCAATGGGCAGCTTGGCCTTGATGTGGGTCCCCTAGTAAGGGTAGCAGGGGCTGTCTCTGACATGGACTCTGTTGCCTGATCTTAAGTCAACTGCCCACCCGCCCAGAGGCCCCCACTGCTGGCAGGGCTGCCTTGCATAGCCACAGTGGAAGAGGATGCCCTTAGTCCTGACGTGGCTTGATGTGCTGGGGTGGGTTTAGTGGGGCATACTTTTTTTTCTGAGGAGTATGGGAAGAGGAGATAGAGGGAGAGAGAGAGAGGGTATGACCAGAAGAAGAGGAGGGAGAGGACTACAATTGGGATATGAACAGAGAGAGAGAGAGAGAGAGAGAGAGAGAGAGAGAGAGAGAGAGAGAGACAGAGACAGAGAGAGACAGAGAGAGACAGAGAGAGAGACAGAGACAGAGAGAGACAGAGAGAGAGACAGAGAGAGACAGAGAGACACAGAGACAGAGACAGAGACAGAGAGACAGAGAGAGACACAGAGACAAACAGAGAGAGAGAGAGAGACAGAGAGAGAGAGAGACAGAGACAGAGACAGAGAATATATGTAGATAGATACAGGGAAAAGGAAGCACCAAAGTATTTCTTGACACCTTCCAAATAGACAAGAACCTTCAACTGAAGGCTTTCTATTCTTATCAAGTTCCCTCCATTGTGCAATCGTGTAATGTTATTATTTTTACTTCTGATCTTAATAAATGGATGCATTCACTGCTTACTTGTTAAATTCATATGACTCACTCCCTGCAGACTGTAATGAAATGGAACTCTAAAATATGAAATAAATCCTTAGGCCTCAATTTGTGTTATGGAAGTCAAATAATACCAGCAGATTATCTAGTGTTGTGCTTTATATACACTGTTAGAGGTGGGTCACTCTCTACTATCCTTCAACTACTTTAAGATTATATATTATTGAGCAACGTTAATACTGGACCTATCCTTATCCTTAGTACCTACAAAGAACCAAAGACTTATGTATAATTTGTTCTCATAGTCAAATCCAATATATATATATATTCATAATTTTAAACACAACGAAAAAGGTTAAGTGAATTTTTAATAACAAAAAAAATGCACCATTGGCTAGAATAGCTAGGTCTTGAGGAAGCCCTATTCCCAGTTCCGGAGATAGCACCAGATAGATTTCCAAAGTGGCTGTACTAGTTTGCATTCCCATCCGGAAATGAAGGAGTGTTCCTCTCTCCCCACAAGAGAGTGGGACATGACTTTCTCACGTACTCTGGTGCCTCACCTTTGACCATGTCCCCTGGAGGGGGAGATCTGGTGGCACTCAGAGGAAGGACAGCAGATTACCAAGAAGAAACTTGATACCCTATGAGCATATACAGGGGGAGGAGGTCCCCCTCAGGAACAGTCATAGAGGAGGGGAATAAGGGGAAAATGGGAGGGAGGGAAGAATGGGAGGATACAAGGGATGGGATAACCATTGAGATGTAACAAGAATAAATTAATAAAAATAAAATAAAATAAAATAATGCACACTAAAACACAGATATAAGGCTCAGTAGAGATAGAGTTTTCTGTGCAAGCAAGAGGATTAGTGCACAGATGCTCAGATCTCCACCTGCAATTACATCCTCTAAAGATGAAAACACAGATTCCCCAGAACAAGTTGGATAGAGAGACTTCCCAAATTGGCCAACCATGGGTATGATTGAAGCAAGAAATAAAATGGAGGAGATGGTAATGTAACTTCCAAAACAAGCTTTGAACCTCAACACCTTCATGTGTATACGTGGAAATGTACACACACACACACTTAAACACACACATGCACTTATACATATACAAATAATACAAACCCAAGAAAAAAGACATATATCTATTATATTTTATATATTATATATATTCTGAACAAGTTTCTTATCTTTGTCACTCAACTTAGAGCAATGGAATGAAAAAGGAGCTTTGTCTAAAATACCTTAACACATTCCATCTTGATTAGGCTAGAGGTTCCAGGCACTGATGCTATAACCACTAAATAGCCAAGAAGCATGCTTTAAATGGGGGGCTCATTGCACATCACTGATTTGATTAAGTCTCACTTACTATGGCCTCTGAGAAACCCATTGCATCCATGTGTTAAACACCATGGTAGCACAAAAATAAAATTGCTAGAACCCAGGAATGCCTGAAAATTTTATTTAAGAAACTTATGGTGCAGAAAGTGATAATTAATCCTGTGGACATTTCTTAGCTCTTTTGAACAGTCAGAGTAGACACATTTTTTGGCACAAAGCATATGTCTGTGCAGATATTCTTTACCACTAACACTGGAATCTCAGTGGTTTTCTTAACCATTATGTTTTAGGAAAATCGCCTTTGGTCTCATCTCCAATTACTGTGTATTCAAAGGTTTTATAATAAATATCTCTTCATGATCACCATTTTTGGGAACTATTCACCCCTATCTGTGGAGTTCTTGATAGTTGAGATGGAGTCTTTAAATCTCTACTATATGGCTACTACTCACTGCCTCAGTTTCACTTGTAGCTGAATCATTACTAAATCAAAAGTTATCAGTTCACATGTTGTTTTAACAAGGAATTTATCAATAAATAAATATCAATAACAATTTAGCTTGTGGTACTATTGCAAACACTCTCCTGATGATTGTTAACTGGTAGGTCTTTTATTCTATCCTATAAAGGCACATACCATTTTTAATGAATAAAAAGCTACAAAGATGGAAGAATAACAATTTATTTAGTGACACGTATCTACTGACCTATTTAATTGACTATACAGTGCAGATGCTGAGAAAATAATGCTGGCAACTCCACTTAATAAAAAATTGGGTGACCCACCATCCTGAGACATACTTCCAACACTGAGCTACCTAACCAATCCCTAAATATTCTCTTTAATTTCAATTTGGAAGAGGTTTCTCAACTGAGGGACTGCTTTCATGTCCATTTGAAACTATTAATTCAGCAACATGCTTTATGGTACGTATATCAAGGCAGATGTTTTAGCTATTAAAAATATTTACTGCATTACCTAGAACTACATGATTTTTCACCAATCACACTAATTGAAAACTGAAATAATTACTTAAAATGAAAGCATAACAAACTATCTTGACAAAAATAAAACTTCAAAGATAAAGTTAGAGATAAATTTAGCAAAAGCCTGCATTTCTTTGAACAGCAATGAATAACATGCTGCCAGCATACCTTGCATTGGCCTGAGTTTGTTGTTTTATATTGTATCTTGTGGCTATGACTAATTATCATAAGTTGTCTAATAAATGTGATGGATTGTCCAATTAACTCTTCATCAGCATCAGTTTTTGAAGATTCTACCTATTGAAACTGATGGTGGTTTATGACCTCCATGTTGCATATGTGGCTAATTGCTCCTTGGATAGTAATTATTGGGTTTCCTGAGCCTCATTCAGTCATTTTGTTTTACAAATTATGATGCCACAGAGTTTCCCCAATTCATTTGGCTTCACAACTAGGAGTCTCCCAGGATTACTAAAGGTCTGCTTGGGAAAGTAGGCAACACAGGTACATTGAAGGAGATTACCCATCTCTTTGTTCCATAGGTTTTCCATCGACCGTCACACTGACCTGGAGAGACAGTTCAACATCAATGCAGATGATGGCAAGATCACACTGGCAACTCCACTGGACAGAGAATTAAGTGTCTGGCACAACATCACCATCATTGCTACTGAGATCAGTAAGTATCTGGGCTTGTTTCTTCCTTGTGTGAATGTATTTATTTGGTACCTGTGAGACAGATGATAAATGGTTTGTTCTATCTAGATATTTTACCATTGAGATATATTTCATTGTTCACAAGAAGCCTCTGAAGGTATCATCCCAACCCAAAACAATTTGCATTGTAGCAAAATCACAAATGTAATTAATATAGCTTAGAAGGAAACATTTCCATATCTGGGCATTTTTGTGCATTTTAACTATTATAGAAGCATTAAAATATCTTTAATACAAATTAAATATGATTTTCCCCCTGAAAATTATGTATAAAATCTACTGTTTTATAGGGAATCTATTTGTGGTGTTACTAAAATAACACCTTGGGTGCCTTTGATAATGTAGGGTTTCTTTTTAATACTTAATGAAGCTACTATAATAGCTACATAGTAAAAATTTGTATTACACAAACTTTACAAGAGTCCACTTTACCTAACTAAAATTTTTATTTAAAAAATGTGAAAGGCAGGACTCAAGTCCTCAGCAACCAGGTACAAAGTCAGGCATAGAAGACTATATCTGCAACTTCAGTGCTACAAGTAAAGACGGACAGATCATGAGAGTTTTGTGTCCAGCCTGTCTAGCTGAAACAGCTAATCCAGGTCTTAGGGAGAGATCGTGCCTCAAATGTAAGATAGAGAGATGACTGAGGAAGACAACCCGAAGTCAAGCTTTGGCCTTCATGGTGTCTTCATTGGCAAGTGTATACACACACACACACACACACAAACACACACACACACACACACACACACACACACACACACACACACACACACACACACACACCCTCTGCCATACACATACGAAAAGAACATTCTTTTCATGTTATTTCTAAGCAAAATAAAAATTGCATAGCATTTAAATATGTTTCTGTACAAGACATGATAAAACCATCAATATTTCAAGAATTCAAATCAGATTATACTGAATTCTAGAAAGGCTTGAATAAAAGATAATGTGGAAATAAAGCTAGTATTTATTAATACCCTTGATTTTAATCCATATCAAAATAAATGTGAAAAAAGGAACATTAATAAAGAGTCAAGGGCACTTACTTATGCATACCACAGAGAGGGATGCAAGGAAAATTTGAGTTGTATATTCTAAACATCACTCTTTGTTCTCTGGTCGCAACTGTGAAAACAAGGGAACATCTCAGAGACACGGGAACTGACAGATAGTAACCTAGGTGTAATCATGAATGCATTTGTGAGCTATGAAGAGGATTTCCTGATCAGAAACTTGTGAAAGAGAGTTGTAACTGGATATTGTGGGGTACATCTATTATCCTAGCACTGAGAAAAAGGGAGGGATATCTGAAATACATTTATCCATGGGCTACATAATGATACACTTTCAAAATAACAAATGCACACACGGAATCTAAAGACAGAACAGTGTGTGTGTGTGTGTGTGTGTGTGTGTGTGTGTGTGTGTATGTGTGTATTTAAGCAGAAATAATTCTGGATGGGCACAGGCGTTGGAATCTGCTTTCCCTGGTTTCAGGTGCTGTTTTCTCCACTAAGGCCTCACTGTGGCTGTAGGTTCTTCCATTGTAACAGTAAAAGAACAATAAAACAGAGCACATAATTTGCTGGTCTCGGTTTATTAGAAGTGTTAATCCCATTCAGAAATGAACAGACATGAAATGCTTATAATTTATAGTGCTGAAGTGCCATTATCACCTTCAGCCTCTGAGAGAGAAGAGAAACTATACCTCATTATTTTAGTTTAAGACCATGTAAAGCTTGAAAGAAAAAAAATAGTTTTGTATAAAGGATATAAGCAGTAGTTATATTTAAAAATAAATTTTTCATGAATAGAATACAATCTACTGAAGTTAACCTTAACCTGTGCTCCATTTTTAATGAGAATGATGCCTCTGCTTTAATATTCATCAAGGTTGTCCCAATTATAAGCAATCATGTACCTCATTCTAAGGAACAAAAGTAAATGAATTCACCAAACAGGTGTTTAAGAAACATTTCAGGGCAATCTAGAAACAAAGGATTCATTTTCAAGGAAACTCAAAACAAGAAAGACAAAAGAAAACAGATGCTCTGGGGGCAATGAGCTATTAACTTCAGAAAGAGTACCAAACCCCTGTCAGGGAAGATGCAGGTGGGTTTCTTATTTCAGTAATCATTTGAATCTTTGATTCCTAGCATCCATGTATTCAGTGTGGAATTTACAGGGAGTAAAATAGCCCAAAGCTTGGCTCTTCTTAGAGCTTTTCCTCCCTTGGCCCTGGAAGCACCTACCTGTGACAGAGAGCATTGGGGTGAGCTGGGCTGTGTATCCATAATGAGGGGTACAGAGGTAAGAGAAACCACGAATGTCTGAAACAGTCTGCTGCATGTTAGTGAGGAGGAAGAAAGTGCCGACAGGGAGGTCCCACAAAAAATGGTAGTAAAAACTGTTCCATAATAAAAGACGAAAAACAACCCTTTCTGCAATAATGAAATAACTAGTTAGGATTTATCATGATTACTATTACAAATACAAGAAAAATCAAACTATAAAACAAGATTGACAAAAATCATAATTTTTGTAACATACCTCCATTGCGAAGACATGGATTTGTCTCTGACAAAATTTGTAAGATGCTTTCATACAGAGGATACCTACAGGGTACTTCTTTCTCCAGATAAACCCAGCTTCATTCTGAACTTCAGAGGATTTGAAATTGATAACATAAACATGTGTTATTATGACTTAATAAGAGTCTCTCTGTCTCTCTTTCTTTCATGTCTGTGTGTGTGTGTGTGTGTGTGTGTGTGTGTGTGTGTGTGTTATGGTCTTTCTCTTTTTGCCTTTCTATCTCCTCTCTGTCTCTCTCTCTGTGTGATATCTGTATCTATATTTATCTATCTGTCTATATTTATATCTACATCTATCTATCTATCTATCTATCTATCTATCTATCTATAGGTTTACATATGTGCATATGTAATTTGACTATACTGGCTATCAGTGCCAGTGTGCTTCCAATACTCTTTGCTGTGCTGGAGTTTCCTCAGGGATTTTGGATTTAGGTATCCTCGGTTACATCACAAGCAGTTTACTCCTTGACAAATCCCCAGGCCCTATATTTTATTTCACTTAGCTTGGTGAGTACAATGACATTAACTGGCTCATTTTACTCGAGACTCATAATTGAGGTAAACATTTTTAAGTGCCAAACTATAAACCCATTGTTAATCTGATTTAAGGATTTTTTCATTCATGTTTTTAATACCAACAAGAATGAGAATATAAAATAGATTTCTAGATTTTTTTCTTTTAAAATAAATGCTAGGTTAAGCATAAAGGACAAACTTTAAATGTACAATTATAATCATGAAGTGAAACAAAGATAATAAGATCACCAGAATTTAGGAGAAGTGGAACAATTGTGAATATTTAAAGAATTGCTTGGACTCAGTTTGATTATGGAGTATCAAATGTAATATTTATCTTGAAAGCCATTGATCCTGTCTTAGAACAAATATTAAAAAGGTATTTATTTTATTTGTCTAAAATGAATATTAAAACCACCTGGGACAAGATAACCCCACAGGAGAAGGTTCTAATAATAATAGAGAAATACTCATTTCTAAGAGAATATTTGAAATTCCTGTTGGGATGCCATCTCATTAGACAAAAAGATTTAAACAAATGAAATTAAGCTAAGAAGTAGATTTTAAAGAAGTCCATCTGTTATCTATTTTGTGAGTGGAGATTTCAACCTTTATCCTCTTGTGTCAGATTAACTTAGATGAGGCTGAGATAGCTCTCTGTGTGCATTACCAAAGTATTGCAGTGATTATAGATAGAGCCTGGCATCCTGACCAATTGGCACATCTCGTGAGACCCATGTGCCTGCAGTTCCATGCTCATGTGTTAGCCTGAGATTAGGCTGGGCACTAGATCTGTGCTAGCAACTGGCCCATCTCCAGAAACTACACTGCATGGCTCTAGTAAGTACCCATTTGAATTAAAGTATGCTGACAAATTTATTAACGAGATGGAATTATATAAAGTTTAGGATGCATTTAATTTTTGCAACACTCTTTGACAGTATGTACTACTGTACAAATAGCCCAGATGGTGGTACTTAGATATGGGTTAAGTGAGTTGGTCAGTATTTTGTACAAAGCAAAGGTTAGGGTATGAAAGAGAGTGTAAAATCATCAGTTGAATCTTCTTTCCTCCTCATGTACTGCTCAATTTGAATTCCTGTCATGAATACCTATTTCCTGAAGTGAGCAAAGGAATTAGTTTTTCTCTGGAAAAAAAGGAAAAATTAGAATATTAGTCTCTGTGTGTATATAATCCTTGCACTTCATGTACTTTCTGATATGAATTTATATTATATTGATTATATTATATGTATTATGTATATGAAAGTACATTAGGGGCAAGGATATTTCTGAGCATGCTCAGTTAAGATTAATTTAAGAAGGAGAAGACAGTAGACATGTTTAGAGCCTGCTGAGGTCAGGGTCATATGTCACTTACTGAAATGGTTAAAATGTCTGGCTGGGGGAATGACTGCTTGCACTGAATAGCTTGCCACCATAAAGACATGAACAGGAACGTCTCTGGTCACCCTCAACTTTCTTCCAAACCATTCGGTAGGGAAAAGAAAATGAAAGGACACTTTGAAGGTTCCTGAAGTATACAACTCACCATATTTCAAATTTCATGGTCAGCTCTTACCCCCGCAAAGTGTAGGTGTTTTTATATAAAGGAGTTTGACTAGCCTAGTTGTTAACACTTTGAACAAAGGACAATTGCACATTAGAGCAGGTTGTCTTCTCCTAACATTTATAAAAGGTCAACACAGAGCTTAGAGACTGTTCAAACTTGAAATTTAGCATCAGATTAGAGATTGGAGAAGAGATCAGGCATAACAATGTCATATACTTTAGGGGACCGTGGTTTGCAATACATACCATCAGCCCTCCTAACTTTAAACAATTATTTATAACAAATGAGTAAGACACTGGAGTTGTGGCTCACAGCTAAACGCACTTGATGCTCTTGCGGATGACCCAGTATTGGTTTCTTTACCTACATAGCAACTCACAGCTATCTAGAATTCCAATTCCAGGAAATTCAATGCCATCTCCTGAACTCCCCCAGCGCCATGAGCCTATGTGATGCACACTATAAGGGAAGAATCTGTATTCAATAAATAAAAGTTAAAAATAATAAAAAATTTTGAAGGAAGTGGAAATTTGAAGGAACACACACACACACACACACACACACACACACACATATATGTTTAAAACGTATTATTTAAATAAAGTTCCAAATCTAATAAAAATATTTATATGTATAAAATAAAAACAAGTAATTGTCAAAGCAACAACTAAATAAACAAATACAGTGCCTACCTTTCAAGACCTACTAACTCAGATCCCTAGAGGAGAATTTCCAGCACTCATTATTCACAGTGCCACATCCTTCACTTAATCTACATAATCAGACGTCTATTCACACATCTAAGTACTAAAAAGGGGGCAGAGAAATAAGGTGTTTCATAGTCATTCCCTTTGTGTTATTCTTTGCCCACTGTGCTGGTTGAGAGTTTATCCATCTAGAGGAGAGATACAGGACTTTTGAGGACTTTGAGGAAGGTGAACTGCTTAGATGCTCTGGACACCAGTTTGAAAGACTGCTCTGTGCAAAAGGTGGGGCCTTCTGCAGTAGGAGTCATATAACACATACTGAAATGGTTAAAATGTCTGGATGACAGAATGACTGCTGGGACTGAATAATTTGCCTCCATGAAGAAAGTGGACAGAAATGTCTCTGGTCATACTCAACTTTCTTGCAAACTATTTAGTAGAAAAAACAGTGTGTAGCATGGAAAGTGACAAAACTTAGAAATCTGTACCTAAAGCTGGCAATTGTCATTTACAGAAAGCACACCACTGCTGGTTACCTGAACGTATTCAAAGGAAGAGGCATATAATTGCCCATTAAATTAATTTCTTTGAGTTACTGATAATGCATTGCTCAGGCCCACTACAGTGAACTGCACACAATATTGTAAATGAAGAATTTCACTAATGATAGTTGAATCTCCCAGGGAAAATGCTACTTTGATAGCACTTAAGGAATGTTTCTTCTTCTTGGCTTAAGGCCCAGTTGTTAGAGTAATTGCTTTGTCCAACCTAGGATGCTAAAAAAAACCATGCATTATTTTTTTGGATAACTCATGGAGAAATTCTAGGGTTGAGTGGAATTAAAGCCTCGGCCATGGCCTGGCCTTCTAAGTCTAGACACATTATTTCTTCTCTTTTACTCTCACTTCTCATATTTGGGAACTGGAAAGAGTAATAATAACCACTCTTTCAATCATGGATGTAGTCAAATTGAATATTAAGTGAAGGTACTATGCCTGTTAGTGAAGAATATATCTGTGCACCATGGACAGTGATAGAGTCTTCCAATTTTCGATAGTTAATTCAGTTCCTAGAGTGTGCATTCATTCCTGAACTCAAGATTACTTACTTTTATGTTATCTGTTTCGCTTCTTCTTCCTCACAGCAAAACATGAAAACAACAGCACAAGCTTGCTAATGGATCAAAGCCTGCTTGCTACTGATAGGTGTAGCTACTCCTGTGGGGCACATTTCTTCACTGACCTCTTTCATGCCCTTCGTTTCAGTCATTGTAAATTGACCAGTTGTTAATGCATGGCTGTCAAAGTGAAGCAGGCACATTCTTATGTACTTACCTGTTGAGACAGACTGTTGGAACCAAGGACTTCAGATTTATCAGCAAGAAAGTGTATATGCTTCAGTATGTATAGTTGCCTATCAGAGGGTCAGGACTAGTACTTCACTGGCGTTAGTACTAGTTTTGTGTTTAGTGTAGAGTGAAAGTAGAAGAGGGTCCACATCCATTTACACTACTTTCACAGAAAGAAAGAGGCAATAAGAGAAAACAGGCAGGGCGAAAGAACCATAGTTATCCAAGAGGCTGGCTGCAATGGTATGTCTATCCCAAATATGGTCATCTGGGTCCATAGTTGCAAGGTGAATGCCTTTCAGCATCTATCAATTCAGATAGGCATTCAGGTATTATAAGGTGGAGATCAATGTTCTCAGCAAAGAAAGTTGGAAGGAAAGCGTGATTTTAATACAAATGGGCCCAATAGGCTTATGTACTTTATGTACTTGGATGATTGGTTCTCAGTTTGTGGATTGTAGAGAAGGAGTGTGTGTGTCCTTGTTGGAGGAGGTGTGTCACTGGGGATGGGTTTCAAAGTTTCAAAAGCCTACACTAGGACTAGTGTCTCTTGCTGCCTCCCATCTACAGGTCAGGATGTAACTCTCAGCTGCTTCTCCATTACCAGGCCTGGTTGTTGGACACTATCCTCCCCATCATGGTTTTAATAGATTAACTCTCTGAAACTGTAAACTACTCACCTCTCAATCAAATGTTTTCTTTTATAAGAGTTGTTTTGTTCATGATGCCTCTTCATAGCAATAGAACTGAATAAGACAGAAGAAAAGTAAAAACAAACAAACAAACAAACAAAATAAATAACATGGGAAAGACAGGACTGCAGTTAGGACCCAAAATGTTTCTCTATGTGGAAGAATTGAAGTCATTGTCATTTTATGAAAAAGAGGTCACTGAACTCTGGTGCCCCATATTTGACCACTTCTCCTTGGTGAGGAGGCCTGGGTGGCACTCAGAAAAAGCATAAGCAGGCTACCAAGATGAGACTCGATAGCCTATGACCAGATAGTGGGGGAGGAGGTCCTCTTCTGTCATAGATCCAGAGGAGGGGAATAGAGTGAAAGCTGAAGGCAGGGAGGCAAGAATGGGAGGATACAAGTGAGGGGATAACAATTTAGATGAAATCTGAATAAATTAATTTTAAAAAAAGAAGAAGAGATAACTGATGCAGGCTTAGGACAAATGTAACATTCTATATAGCCCTTACCAGTTTTATTTTAATCCTATTGATTTTACTGACACCTTTGATGGTGCCCATCCTTTCTTTGCATATTTTTACCAGAAATTTCTTTATGATTACCTCATCATTCTGTAAACGTTGCAACAGTTTAGTCCCAAACCCTCTTCATCTCTTTTTATTCCTTCTCTATCTTGCCCCTTGTTGAGTCCAAGAAATGGCAAGTACATTGAGAATGAACGTGTGCATTTGAAACACGGCCTCCTTAGAGTGACAATACACTTTACAGTGATCTAATAACTGCCTTAAATAAGCTAGAAAATAAGTGCCTATCCTCTCCAGTCTCTGTAGGAGTCGCCCTGCTATTATCATAATCAGTAGCTCTTACTCCAGAAAAAGAATAGAAAGTAGAAAGCAAAATGTTTGAGTGCTATATTTTAAAGTGAATAGACATCCAAGGTGTAGAGTCGTCCCTAGGATTATAGTATCAAACCCTAAGAGATGGCTCTATTATTGAAGAAGATTACAAATATAGGGTAATAATGGGTCAGTCTACCCCCTCTCCCAGGCAATGTTCTTTTCTATAAAGATGTAGAGGTCATATGAGTCAGGAGAGAGAAAGTATGGATACCAATACAGTAGTTAAAGGAGATTACCAGGAGTCAGGAGAGTAGATTTCTAAGTCTAGTTTGCTGATAAGCATTCATTAATTTTCATTTATCTTCTAATCATTGACTTTTTTGGGGAGGTGCCTTAACTTTAATCTGTGTGTTCCTTCCAGAATCTTCTCAGTTAGATGCCATCTAGACAAGGTTGCTCTGTTATATGTTTCCTGTGTATTATATCATCCAAATCGCTGGTCAAGTCTAAGTTTGTACAAAACCTAAGTAACCTTGGAGTTTTTAAAGTGTATCTTTGAAACAATAGTTAAATTCCCCACTCTCATGCAACACTGTGTAATTACTGTGTTTTTAAATCGTGTTTTTCCCTAGACACCTAACACAATGCTTAAAAAATATTTTCTAAATAGAGGAATGAATTAAGGAAGTAACACAAGGGAGTCCCCTGATAGATTCTGACTCCAGACAGACACCATTAATTGGTTGGTGGAAAGGAGTTTTTTTTTTTTTATTTATACCACTCAGTTTTTAGTTGTAAATTTCAGACAGAAAAAAAAAAGCCGGTACTATTGCGATCTAGATTTTTTACAGTTATTTTTCCCTATGTGACTGAACACAGTAGGAAGACCAAGTGTGAGGGTGCACTCCTTGTATGAAAATTGTGGAGCACTGAGTGTACAAACAATGCTTCTCATGGAATTTCAACCAATCCTATGCTAGTGCAGAGAAGCCTCCAGTCTCCTGTCACCTTCCCAAAAAAGCTGTGCTTTCTGATCTAGTAAATTTTATTTCTCTTCCCTTTAAGAGCCTCGAGGTAAGCCTGGAACAATGCCATCCCATAATTCATTACCCAACAAGTCAGTTTATCATTTAATCTGATCTGTATTGAACAAGTGGCAGCAGGTTACAGAACAGCAAAGCCGAAAGAATGAAAGCGCAGCATGTTTTCTGATTACAGGAATCCTTAATCCAAAGCTTTGGGAGTGAGGCTGCAAACAGATCCCCAGTTCCCTCTGAATGTTCCCCAGCCACCTGCATTCCAGTGTAATCCAGGTGTCCTGTTAGAAAGATGCTAGACATTTAAAGTTTGTTAACTTGGGTAGCATGTGCCAAGCAATCCGTGGCCACATTCGTTTAGGTTTGTAGGACTGTGGACGCTCTCTAGAACAAAACCACCCTCAAATGTAACCCAAGTACAAAGACTATACTGTTTTTTTTTACAAGGGGGTGTCACACTTACTCACTTTATAGCTGTCAGCTGTATGCACCCAGGGACGCACACACGTCAGGTAAGAAAAAGAGAAAGTGCCACTTTTCAGTTGCAGCAATATTTGGAAGAGAAGCTAGCTATGTCAAATATTTTGATAAACTCAGGATTGATGAGGTGTATTTATTTATTTTTTGGGGATAAAACAAATTCCAAGCCCAACAAACCAAAATTTAGATAGCTTTGCCAAAACAGCATTTCTTCTTGTCACACATTCAGTAGTTCTGTAAACCTTTATAAATAAACAAGTACCTGGAGTGGATAGGCTTCATCTCACTCCAGTTTTCTATGACCCTGGACTGTTAAGCACTATCTTAAAAAAAGAAAAAAAAAAAAAAAAAAAAAGGCTGGACTAAGCCCAGAGTACCTTCTGAACGTGAGAAAATCAGAGGGAAATAGATATGGCTGAAAAATAAATTTGAAGACAGTTCTTTTGGCTGTGAGGCAGCAAATGCACTAAAGACAAAGAAAATAAAGGCTCAGGATCTGAGCACACATCCTGGATGGGGATTGGTCATGGATAGGTCAGAACACAAAGGAAGGAATGTGGAAGTAGGTCTATGAGCCAGCGTTTAGAATCACTTAGCACTTCTTTTAAGTAAGCTCTCTTTTTGCACTAATGCTGCTGCTCTCACTGTGAAGTGATGCTACACTATAGTCCAAGTGGTCTTAATTCAAAATAAAAGGAAAGCTGGATTAGAGGTAAAATTTGAGTAAATAGAAATCTGCTTCAGTTTAAAAGTTATGGCTGAGGAGGAGTGGATGCTTCTGGAGACTGTAAGTTCTACTGACAGGGCCACGGAGAAGTAAGTAAGAGTGTCATGCTCGCTCCCCGCTGCTCAGTGCTCTAATCTTATCTGAACTTGCTAATGTGATTAAGTCTCACATAACTGTGAGTCACCACCACCCATTCTTTCTTCCAATAAAGCAAAGATAAAGCACAAGCTTACCAGATCGATCGATCGGGGACCGGGGATTTGATCCTCAATCTGTCCGAGTCTTAATCTCAATTTCTGAATGGTATTATCTCTCTGCTTCTAAAGATTAATCAAGTGTCCTTAAGTCACATAGATAGAGACCAGAGCGGGCCTCTGCCAAACATGTTTCCCTTCCTCACACCAGTCTTTTTCCAAATCTTTATGAGCAAATCCAGATGAGGTCAGCAATTTTGATTATGAAAAAGTTCTCCCATCATTTCTGTTTTTGAATTCACACCCTTTCCAGGAAATTCTTCATAGTGGGTGGCTTATTATTATTATTATTATTATTATTATTATTATTATTATTATTATTATTATTTTTCCACTGAAGTAACTGAGTGGGTTTGGAGGGAGGGAAGCGATCAAGATGAGTATGAGAAAGTTAATGTTTACACCCGCTGAATCGCCTTCACCTGGTTTTGGACATTTAGGAGGCTCGGGTTCCTTAGTTCTAAAATGCTTATACTCTGAACGGGGTTAACATTGACATCTCAGTGTTTTTGCCACTTACTATGATAAGCTAGGAATGACACTGCAGTTGGCACCACACTCCTGCTGTTAAAATTTAACTGTGCATGCAAAATAATTTTCTAGAAGATGTAGACAATGAATAAAACAGGATACCAACCATGGAAGAGAAAATTTGGACACTGTAATAAGGAAAAAAACATATGAATTCCATGTGAGTCTGTACTAGCAACTTCTTAGCTGTATATAATCAATTTCCTTGACCTGCCTAATTAGCTAGTCAGTGAAAACAAATTCTGATACTTAATAGAATGCTAAAAATCTCTTGGTAGGTATAAGAAATCTATAAGTTGTTATATTATACATGTATATATGTATATATTCATATTATCTAACGTACAAGCTATTTTTTATTAAGGCACACTGTTTTTTTAATTTTTCATTAATTTATTTACTTTTACGTTAAGTTTGTTAATTTTTAATTTATTCACTTTCTATCAGGATTGTAGCCTCCCTTCATCTCTTCCCAGACCCACACTCCCTCCCTCTTCGCCCCTCTGCCCTTCACCTAGTCCTCAGAAAGGGGGGGGGGCCCTCCTCCCCTGCCAGCTGACTCCAGCCTATCAAGTCTCTTCAGGACTGCCTGCATCCTCTTCCTCTGTTAGCTGCTATGGCCACCTCACCAGGGGGAAGTAATCAATGAATGGGCAACAGGACCCATGTCAGAGGAGGCCCCTTCACCCCGTATTATAGGACTCCCATGCAGGCTGTGCTACGTATCGCATACATCTGAGCCAAGGAAGGCGGGGGCCATCTAGGTCCTCTTCCTGTATGGTCCTTGGTTGGTGCGTCCATCCCTGTAGGTCCCCCTGAAAACCAAGGTTTCTTGACTCTGTCGTTCTCCTTGTGGATCTCCCATCCCCTTCAGGTCCTCTATCCCCTAAATACGTCTTTAAGTCACCCTGCACTCTGCCGCAAGTTTGGCTGTGAGTCTCAGCATCTGCTTCAATCCTCTGCAACGTGGAGTCTTTCAGAGGCCCACTACGGCAGTCTCCTAGTCTGTTCCCACTCGTCCAGCACTTCCACTGTCTATTCTAATTGGCCTTCAGAATGAGGGTTAAGCATCCTCCCTAGGGCCGTCCTTGTTATTCAGCTTCTTTAGGTCTGGGATTGTAGCATGGTTACAATGTATATATGGCTAATATCTGCTTGTGAGTATATATCATGAGTGTAGGCTCCATTTTCTTAACAAATATATTTTATTATGAACTTATTAACCGAAGCACCTCACTTATAACCCGACTAACCTAAACAATAGGAAAAGAAGAATAAAAAAAAATACAATAATGAAATCATAAGGATATCAGTTCCAAGGAACAATTGTCCTGGCGTAATCAGCAGGATTTCTTCTGCTGGAACCCGGAGTAACCAGAATCCGGAACCTCAGCCGGAGCCTGGGGCCCCCCGAAGCCTTCCCTTGAGCAGTTCTCTCTAGGAGCAACTCGAAGTGGAGTGATGAACAGCGAAAACTATCCAAAGACTCCAAAGGCCCCGCCACTTGTTTTTCACTCACATTTATATCTCCTCACAGAATTTGTTCAAGGATGATTTTCAGCTGGTTAATAACCAATCATCCTCACATGGTGGTTCGACTTCTAAGGGGATAAACATCACCTGCTCTCTCACAAGTGTTTTTCTAGTGGTGAGTGTGGGCACCTGAGTTAGGAGCTGTGTCCTCCTTCCTTAGGAAGGGCCTGAGGTTGTGACCTCAAGACCCAATAGCTGGAAAGTTTCCTCAGTGTGCAGTGTGGCTGTGATGTGGCCTCTTCCTGGAAGGTAACCACTTCACTGGAGGGTCTGAGGTTGGGTTTTAAAGCTGTGGTAATCTGGAAAGTCTCCACTCACTGAAATGGGTGTCTAAGGTTGGAGCTGCGCCTCTCAGTTATTGGAAGGCCTGAAGCTGAGGCTGTTTCGGAGCGAGCCGGGGAGTTTTTCCCGTGTTTAGCCCAGGTGACCTGGTGTTGGGCCTGAGACTTTCCCAATCTGTGGGTTCTTGTCTCACGTGGGAAAGATAGACGTGCGAGGTTTTTAGGTCCACCACGGACCTGTCAGTTGTGCTCTCACTACTGTCCTGCATGCTGTTTACGTATGGTGCATATTCCCCGCTGCCATCTTGTATCATTCAATGCATACTGTTTTAAACAAACAAACAAACAAACAAACAAAAAATGGTAACTCTTCTCTGAGTGTGCCTTTCCAGTGAACTCTATGCACAACACATCTAAGGGGGCAAAAAGTGCTTTTGCTTTGCTTTATTTAACTGTTTTGTTTAGCAAACAAATAAAAAACAAATGCACTGTGAAGGAAATACATGTTTGGGAGAATTTTTCTTTTACTGTTGGTGTTATATATGATTGGTCATTAGATTGAGTGCTAGGAGCCGTAAATTTCTTTGCCTGTTTATAGTTAAGTGTTTTAGGATATAAAAATACCCACACCAGGCCAGCACTGGTTTCCTGCTGTACTGTTTTTCACATTTCCAATATAATTATGTATCATTTACAAAGAAACAAATATGAACTCTGAGGAATACCATAGAAACTCACATTTGTGTATGTGTATATGTATATACACATATACATATATGTGTGTGTGTGTGTATGCATAGGTGTATGTGTATGTATATGCATAGACATATATTAAACATCTAAGACAGAATCTGATATGGAGGTGACTCCTCAGGGTAACTGGTACCTCAAATAAACTTGACAACATCTAGATGTCTCCTAGAAGTGAATCGTACGACAAGCATCTTAAAGAGCAGTGCCATATCTTATAAGTGACCTCTAGCCTGCAAATAGCAAACCTTAGAGAAAATAAGAAGTGCTGATTTCATTATCTTCTTGTGAACTCTGTCCTGTGAATGAGTACTTTTGTCTGCAACGGTGCCTATCACCAAGAGCTTTAAGATCATATAGTCCATTACTAAGTGTACCAAATAAATATACAATGTCTGGTTGTTAAAATATCAATGATTCCAACCAGGGACACAGGCTGTTGAATACCCCATTCTTGTTTCCATGGAGCTTCTACAGTGAAAGAAACAAGGTTGGGCTACAGTTATGTTGTCCAACTGGAGTCATGAGGCATGCACAGAATATATGTAAGGAGGTGATGAATACCCAACTACAGAGTACTTTCCCCAGGGTTTTTTTTTTAATACTCCAGGCAGATGTCGCAGCATGACAAGTAGGAAAGCAAGATTGTCATAGACCACTGGACAATGAAGTCGCATCCAAAGGTTCCCCATAAAGTGTGAAGAAAAGGAGAGATTTGTTCATCTCGATTTGATTCCTATAGTTGTAAACATGTCAGCTTTAAATGCACGCACAGTTATTTCCATGAAGATCTCCTGATTTCACTTAGGAGTGAGTAGTGCTAATCTTCAATGCCAAAATTTGAAATGTTGTCCAAATAAGAAACTTTTCTTAAGGCCAATCTGATATCAGAAGTGGAAATTATTACATCATAAAATTCTGTTTCAATGACCATATTATCAGAATTATTTCATAAAACTCTCATGGCTAAATAGTTAAGTATATGGAAATTAAATGAACTTAAATAAATAGTATCTTTGGGCTTGAGTTTTAGCCTCATTTATAGGTACAGATATTATAAATGGTGAATTTATTTTTAATTCAGAAAAATCTGGTAACAAATAGTTTGATACAGGTGTTCAACCTGCAGAGCTGGGGTAAATCATCAATCTTCAGGCTAAAATATCATTATAAAAATATTAAGAACTTATTCTTCCTTTACACTCTCCTGCTCTCATATGTGACTGAAGTTAGGGGCTCTTTCCTTTCCATATGTTTTTAAAAGTATCATTGGCAGAGTCTTGGCCTTATACTGATAGAAGTGCATGTGTCCTTTGTAGGATTTTTAGTACAAAGTATGGGCAGGATTTGAATATGAAATATCCTCTGCAAAATTAGGTGTTAAATGCTTTGTTTTCACCTGGTGAAACTATTTTGGGAAGTTCTAAAAACTTTAGGAAGTAAGAACCATCAGATAGGGATGCCTTTGAGTATTATACAGGGTTCTAGATCTTCTTTTAGTTAAGTTCTTTCCGTTTTAGAAAAAGCATTCCCTCCTTGTCTTTAAAACCATCCTTGGATTTTTCTTTTTATAGTTTTTGAGATTGTAGTTAAATTATAACATTTCTCCATTGTCTTTCCTCCCTCCAGACCTTCCTATATAGCTTTTCTACTCTCCTTCAAATTTTTGGACTTTTAGTACATTAATTGTTATTGCATGCATATATGTATTTGGTTTTTTTAAATAAATGAAACTTATTTTCAAAAATTAATGCCAGTATATGGTTATACTGATTTAAATTTGATGCAAGGTTCTGTTGCTATTGCATATTTTAAAGTACAACAATCACTTTACATGTTGTACTTTAAGCTTAAGAATATTAGTTATTTCACTTTAATCTGAGAACATTATTAGGTACATCTATAATTATGTAATGACAAAACTTCTGAAAGCAAAAATGAGAAATTAAACCAACTGGCATTTTACCCATAGACATCCAAACAACAGCTGTGGGAAAGGCTGAATGAATATTTCTGTTAACTTTGATGAATTACAGGAGAAACCACCCTAATTGTTCATTTACTAAATCTTTGGAAATGTAGAACTAATGACACTAATCTCAGCCAGCAACAAGGCGGCAAACTGAAGTATCAGTCTGCAGTACTTTAATATTGTGTTTCAATATTTCAGTCCTGAGATATGCTCATTCTTTTTTAAGGTTAGTTCCTAAGATCTATTTTATAGTTAGGAATTTGATTTAAGCACTTGATTGAAGTGTCAAGGAATATTTTAACATGCATTGCTACTGCATTCTCGTGTCTATTAAATTCATAAAGGTTAGAAAGGTTCTGCAGAAAATTTTATTTGGAAAATTCAATAAGATAATGGAGATGGTATCTTAATTTAACCAATTTATTTCTCTTTACAAATATTTCATTAATTCTTGAAGCATCTCTCGGGTATGTAAAGGGCAGATATTGCTAGACCCATTTTTCAAGAGTAGGAAACTATGATAAAAAAAAAAAAGAAAGGAAATCATTTCCCTGAAACAGCAATAAGATGTGTTGGCAAGTCTTTCCTCTTTCCGTGTCTGAGATTAGAGTGTTGCTTTTTAAATATGAGGACACCAATTCTCAACATCCCTTGGTCATTATGATTGAAGTCTGTACTGTGAGTGAATGTTTTATATTCATGCATCAGTAGATGAATATTATGCTTATATCTCCAGGAGAAGTGGGAGATTGTACTTTAATAGAAATGTTGGCGAACTGGTGATTAATTTATTTATTTGGCTGCATCATTCTTCTTGCCTTTAGATGGACCCTAAATGCATCTATAACCACTATATTTCTATTTCATAATATATTACAACAGAGTAGGGGGAAAGAAGTTCAGAAACCTTTATTCATTTATTATTTCACACATGAAGAACTGTGAAACCTACCAAATGCAATCCCATTTCTTAACACTTTTGAAACTGTTTGCAGTGTCATGCCTCTTTATTCATTCTACAAAACAGTTTATAAGAACATACCTTTCCCTAAGAAACCTCCAAACTATCTACACCTTGTAAAATTTTCTATTAAAGTTAAATCCTGAACCTAAAATGATAAATAATTTTTTTTCATTCTGTCAGCTGTGCCTTCTCACAGCGGTCGCTTCTGTCTGCATACTTGCACAGAATGAAAATGTGGGAGAAAATATGCATAAAATCAAGCCAGAGACAATCAGAGATTTCATCTTCAACTCCAGGTCCCCACAGTATTGTCTTAACAGCTAATGTGAACTCTGCAGACTTGGAGCCGTGTTTTGTGATTTACATGGAGAGATCAATGGGGTGCCTTGCAGAAGAGAACATGCAAATGCGCTGCCATTCTGAAGCCAGAAAACCCTGAGGTGGTAGATATGAGGCTCCTGCTTTGAGCTTATTGTTTGGACAGAGATGCCATTGGAGCTGTCTGAGTGAATAATGTTATCTGCTCTGACCCTGGCCACAGTGCCTGAAGTTCATGGCATTCTCTGCTGGAAATGGTTGGAAACCAGTTTTGGCCCACAGAAGCTGGCCCAATAGATGAAGAAAGAATGGGCAGTATTGCACAGCGCTTATGACCATAGACACTGGAGGAATCCAGGAAAGAGAGAGCCTGTGTTTTTATGCCCTGTTCAATCTTACATAGGCATTGTGGCACTTATGGCTTGTGTAATACACCTCACTTAATACCACTCCTCCTATACTAAGTGGGTACCCAAATGATCTCACTCTCACTGGAACTACAGCTGCACGGTGATGGGATGCGTATCATATTTGATTGCCAAATACCCAAAGACACTGTATCTCAAGCTTAATGTACCCAAGAATTACCTGGGGATCTTGTTAAAACACAGATTTTTTTTTTATTCCCCAAGTCTGGAGTGCAGATTCTGCATATCCGATCAGCTTCTAGTGATGTTGGCATTGTCAATCAGCACACTAACTGTAGAAGCAATGGTCTGTTCATATTTAAAATATCTTTCATACCTTATACACATTTACTAGACACACACACACACACACACACACACACACACACACACACACACAACTTTGAAGCAAGTATTCCTCAGCAGGTCTTTCAGTGGCATTAGCACAGCACAGGTTATTTGACCCCTCCCTCTGAGTCTCTGCACTCATTACACCTGCATTAGAGACTGAAAGTTTACATATTTATGATGTTTTTAAAGAGATATTCATCCTATGAACAATTCATAGCAAACACTGATCTGATCCAATTTTTCCTTTCTCTAAAACTTCTATTCGTAGTTTTGGAAAACATACTTTTTTCAAAGATTAAAAGGAATACAGGATATTTTTAAGTGAGATGTTCTTTGTAGATAATTGTGCATGTGTGTTCTCTTGGAGGAAATAATAAAGAATTTCTCTGGAATTTTCATTTAGATTGCTCCAGTTCCAGTATCTTGAATTTTATAGAAAGATACTACAATCAGGGCAATCCTATGATTCATGAAACTGTCCTCATTCATTTAGTCCCATTTTTATTTTATATGGCAAGTGTGTTTATGGTTATGGTTAGCTCTATTCAGTTTTATCATATGCATAACCCCACACACAAATTAGTTTGAGTAAGACACAGTGTGACCAACAAGGTCCCCACAACTTTCCTTCTTCCCAAGCCACATTTCTCATAATAATTAGAAGCTCTAA
Organism: Acomys minous; assembly: GCF_964271855.1. Classification (NCBI taxonomy): domain Eukaryota; kingdom Metazoa; phylum Chordata; class Mammalia; order Rodentia; family Muridae; genus Acomys; species Acomys minous. The sequence continues at coordinate 27,958,201 of NC_140496.1, forward strand.
TATGTTGCCAATATTTACAATGCTATCATTTTAGGAGTTTTACACAGCAGGAGAATATAGCATTCATGTGAAAAAAAACTTCAGGCTTTCTATCACCTGAGTTACAGCACTGTATTTATATATAAATGGGAGATACCACATTTATGTTTTTATAAGGCCACCTAATGATCCTAATATTTATTCAAATGTTGCTGAAAATAAGGAAAGCCCCTAGTTTTAGAGAATATTTATAGCTAAAGTGACCATATGTATGAGTCCTCCTTTCCTGTGTTCAAGATTTAAGTATATATGCATAGAAATTAGATTTTGTATACATTTATTAAACACATAGCCTTCATTCAACACATCACTTTCTCATCTGAACAGCATAACTCCTTCCTCGTTGCACAACACAACTCTTAAACCTATAGTCATATATATGCATAATTTAAAAGAAAATATTTGAAGTTAAAATCTGAAAACAAAATGGCTTAATGAATTGTAACATTCACCTAACAATGTCTAAATTTATATAGTGATACCTTATATATCAAGATTGCTTCCAACTTTGTGAAAAAGGAAACTCTTTAGAAAGAATAAGTTTTAGATGTGATTTTCCTATGTATCTCTATAATCTTCAACTTAATCCTAACTTAGGTGGTTCCTTACTCATACCATAATAATGTACACTGTGTAAACTTTGGGAGAGAAATTATTTTTTAAATATTTAGTTGAACCACTGATCCTGGCAATTTTTTCTTCTATTTCATTTTTTTTCTGATCAAAGGTGATCTGGGTCAAACCAGAAATATATTTGTTTACTTTTTTACAAGAAGAAATTAAGTAGAAATTATACACTTAGAATATCATGAGTATTTGATGTGTACTTAAGAGACCTTATATAAGGTAAATATTGTGGAAAATATGTCTGAGTTTTTGTCATATACTTTAAGGAAAATATTTTGTTAAATTATGTATTTTAAAATTATCTTTTTTCTTGAAAATGCAAAAAACATTAAAAAATCATTTTGTGTTTTCTTTTTTCTTATTCCCAAAGACTAATCATATAAATAAAATAATGTTAATGGTTTATAGATATATAATTTTTCTTTTTACATATATATTTATATTATTACACATATATACAATAAACTACATACAGAAAGAAGAATTATGAAACAATCAGGAATTATATAAAAGTTATATTCATAGTGTTTTGGCTATGTATTGACAACCTTGAAGAAAACATCTTTCCTGTCTTGGTTTTCTTTTCTTTTCTTTTCTTTTCTTTTCTTCTTCTTCTTCTTCTTCTTCTTCTTCTTCTTCTTCTTCTTCTTCTTCTTCTTCTCCTTCTTTTGTTTGTTTTTTTGTTTTTGTTTTTTAAGACAGGGTTTCTCTGTGTAGCCTTGGCTGTTTCCTGGACTCGCTTTGTAGACCAGTGTCCTCAAACTCACAGTGATCCACCTGCCTCTGCCTCCTGAGTGGTAGGATTAAAGGCATGTGCCACCACGCCCACCCCCTATTTTATTTTTCAATTTAAAAAATAATTAATAACTCACATTTCAAGTGCTTTTTACTTATTTAATATTAACATTTCAACTGGTTTACTAGCTATTTCTTCTTCTTTCCTATACGTGAAACCATGCTTAATCTACCCTTAACTAGTAAGGCAGGTGATCAATCAACAGTGCCACTAAAGATAACTAGAGATCTTACTTAAACACTTAGAAACTTCTATTTGTAAAGTACAATATTAAAATTAATTTCCAAGTATCTGATATGGAATGAACAATGAACTCCACATGCACTGGTCTAAAACAATAGGAATCATTTGATGTGTTTGAACTCTATTTATCTGATCCTCTCAACAAGGTCATCTCAATTTTTTTATTCATTCAGTGCCCACAAGCAAGACATGATAAAGAAAGGATGATTCCTGTGACTCATTCAAATAAGACAGACTGATTGCTTGTGTTTATTCATCTTGAAAAGGGTCTTTTAAGTGTGACATAGTCTCTGTGATCCATGCTGTCTGATTTCCAAAAGTAAAACTGCTATATGAGTGACAAAGACTGAACCTGTCATTTCTTGTGGCTAGTCAGCTGGAAGCTGACACAGCATGATTTCTGCCATCTTTGATCACTAAAGCAGTACCAGATGCCAGGTTCAGGGAAGTGACTCAATGAGACGAGGGTGAAAGAATTTTATGCCACATTATCAGATGAGTCAAACCCATCTATGGCCACAGTTATTTGTATTCCTGCAAAGAAAGTCCTGATAATGTAACTCACTCTAGCATCAACGTCAGACTTGATGTCTAATATTTTCTCACACAAATCCAATAAGCATGTGATTTTAGAGGTGTCAGGGGCAGCAAATACCTGGAGCATGGTTCTTCTCAACTGAAGATCCTTGAGCTAAATGGATGTTTCCTGCCTGCCACATGTTCAGAGTCCGTAGGTGGCATTTGATGAGTATAGTTCTTGATACACCCTTATTCAACATGGGAGTACCAGGAAGTCATGTACTAGTAACCAGTATAGAACCATTCTTGAACTCACTTTACTGCATGGTTCCAGTTCCTTCAGTAACATTGTTCCCGTCTGTTTCCTCTCTCAGACTCTAGGCTGTGCCCGTGATGATCTTGGTTTTTACTTACTTTGATTATTGCTGCTATTCTTTTCTGTAATTTCTCTTTGCAACGGAGTTTTCTTCTCAACCCATTTGCTGTTTAGAAGTGAGAATACAGTGTTTTCACATCTCAGTTTCTGTTTAATCAGTGGTACAGTGTTTTCTTTAAATACTCTGCAACACCCATATATAATTCACTTAATTAAACAAAAGTCACATTCACAGATCTTTCAAGGGCAGGCCTTCTTAGTATGAGACACCCATGATCAGAGCTCTAAAGATGGCAGAGGGTCAGTGAGGACACTGCTTACTTCCCCCGAGAGTCTCAGAGAGCCTTTGTCTTAGAACACAAGAGAAACTTCAGATCTTTCTGAGATCTTAACATCAGAGGACCACATTTTACTATTCTGTATTCCATCTAAGAAATAAAACTCTTACTATGAAAATTTTGTCTTTACTGAATGTATAAATAAATGTTTAAAAAGGGCTTTCAATTCACCTAGCTAAGATTCCTAGGCAAGTTCCCATTTTAAACTCAGTTCTGATCATTCATATGTTATTTGGGCAATAAGAAGACATATGGCACTTTTAATATTTGGTCTCTGCTTGCAATTCCTTTAAGTAAATCATCAAATTTATTAAATGTGGGGGTTTTTGTTTTGAAAATAAGTTTTCCTGTGCAAACCGTGTCTGTCCTGGACTCACTTTGTAGACCAGGCTGGCCTTGAGCTAACAGTGATCCACCAGCCTTTTCTTCCCTCAGTGCTGGGATTATAGGCACATGCCATGCACCCTGCTTAAATGATAATTTTCTTTTCTTTTCTTTTTTTTTTTAGCTAAATACTATGTTTGTCACTTTATTTATTTTAGATATATTTTATTAATTTATTCATATTACATCTCAATGGTTATCCCATCCCTTGTATCCTCTCACTCCTCCCTCCCTCCCATTTTCCCTTTACTCCCCTCCCCTATGACTGTGACTGAGGGGGACCTCCTCCCCCTGTATATGCTCATAGGGTATCAAGTCTCTTCTTGGTAGCCTGCTATCCTTCCTCTGAGTGCCACCAGGCCTCCCCATGCAGGGGACGTGGTCAAATATGGGGCACTAGAGTTCATGTGAAAGTCAGACCCCACTCTCCACTCACCTGTGGAGAATGTCCTGTCCATTGGTTGGATCTGGGTAGGGGTTTAAAGTTTACTGCACGCATTGTTCTTGATACTTTTCAATTTAAAAAGCATTATATTTTTACTTATGAGAGATAACATAATTACATCATCTCCTCCCTCAAAACTCTCATATTACTCCTTGCTCTTATTCAAATTTATGACGTGCTTATTAATTGCTGTTATATGTAAACATGTATGTATATATTAGGGACATAAACATATTTACATATGAACATATACATATACATGCATATGTAATACATAAGTTCAGCCTCTTCAGATGTATGATGTTACTAGAACATATGTTTTCAGGGGTGATCATTTGATATCAGATATCCATTGAAGAAAGCTGTTTCTCCAGCTCTCAGCCTGTGGTCCTTTGTGTGCGGTAGAGTGAGTTAGCGAACATTTGCATTCCTTCCCTGTGCCTTTAAAAACACATTGTGATTCTCTTGTGCTTCATCACCACACAGAGCAAGTTCTAACTAAAGGCTTTCCAGTCCTACCTGCCTAAGAGCTGCGGATGTTTCTCAAATTCATGCATTTTCCTTTATCTTTATTCTGTAAATTGAGAATATTAATAATAATTTTTACTCTTAATGCAGAGGAATACATGATGATCAATAAAGAAGTTACTGCAAATAAATATGGGGACTATTGACAGGAATGACAGTATTTAATCAAGAATCCGTAGATCTATAAATTGAGACTAACAGGATATTACAGGTGTCTGTGAGGTCATTTAACAAAAACAAGGCTGAGTAAGTGGAGTTAAGTGTAGACAGGCGTTGGATCTGTGTTCAGCAATCACCTTAGATATCAAGAATTACACTGGCTAAACCCAGACATTTTTATTAAGTGATATTTTTTAAAAAAAATGAGCTTCTACAATGTGTCTGATTTGATCTCAATGTGGATGAGTGGGAGAACAATTTTTATAAAGATATAGGCACAAGTGAAGATAGAAATGCAGAGAAAGTATGTTTCAGACGTCTTGGGTTCCTCAGTACATTATGTTAAATATGACACCACAACAGAACTTCTGCCTATAATGGAGGGGGCAGCCTATGCTCACAGGGCTGAGAGAGAAGATAAATCTCGGTGAAGTGACCTTGGATAACCAATCATATTGCAGAGTGAATGTGTGTGTGTGTGTGTGTGTGTGTGTGTGTGTGTGTGTGTGTGTGAGCTCCCAGCATGCAGTATACATATGTCTGTATGTGCCTGGGTGTGTAGGCTCCTAAAATATAAATAGAAATGATCTCCTCCCAAAATATGCAGGGATTTTTCTTTACTGTTCTAGTGGTTTTCTATATGACATTTTTCTCTGAGGAATTGCTTAAAAGTATTTTCAAGGGTTTTGAAAGTGAATTTGCAAAAGGAAGTGATGACACATGAATTCAAATTTACCTTAAACATTTGGAAATCGAAAAATCTTGTGGATTTTGTGAAAGCATTGAAGAGGCAACTGTGTCAGAAAATATAGAAGTATTCTTTGCATCTCAAAGTTAGAGACTACAAATGAACAAATACTCACATGTGTCAGAAAGGAAAGAAAATGTTGATGTCATTTTTATTCATTAAGACAAAAATATCTATTATTTTTCCTGACTAAAATGTGATGCATATATAATACATACATTATAAATAGCTTAAGCAATATGAGAACAAACAAATATGAGAAAGTTTGTGAACTCACAACTTGGAGATAAGTGTTATTAGCAAACAATATATGTATTTCTTTCCAGTGGTTTTTCCAAGATTTTAAGAATGTAAAAATCTTTAAAGATTTATTATATATGTAGTGCTCTGCCTGTATGTACGCCAGAAGAGGGCACCAGATCTCATTATAGATAGTGAGAGCCACCATGTGGTGGCTGGGAATTGAATTCAGAACCTCTGGAAGAGCAGAGTCAATCCTCTTAAAGACTGACCCATCTCTCCAGCCCAAATTTTAAAAATTTAATGTGTAACTTAAATTGGCACTTCCTCTTGACATGCAATAAAAATTATAAGCATATTCCTAAGTGATATCCCAATGTACATTGATAGCATAATTTATATAAATTTATCTTTTACCAAAAATACAAATATTAAGTTGCTACATTATTAATAATGTTTAGAAATATTTCACTGGAAGCAATAACATAGAATTATTGAACTACCATGGATATATGTGTGTGTGTGTATTTGCATATACATATGTAGCTATATATTCATAATTATTCAGTAACATGCAAAGATATGACCTTATCAGCACATTTAATATGCACATGATTATGAGTGTGATGATTATATCACACAACTCATTTCAATGAGTTCTGATTATTTGAAATATGCTATTTTAGCTTCTCATGAAACTATAAATAACTTAACGATATTGATCACCCATGGACAAATATACAACTGGCAATCTGACTTATATTTTCTACTCTCCACAAAGTTGAATTTATCTTGAATATGAATCCTCTCTTTGAAAAACATTTCTTTCAAAGACAGTGGTTTTATTTGCATATATGATCATTACTACTAAGGTTTTTAATTAGAATATTTTCCATAAAGTAAGTTCTGCAACTGGTACTCTTCATATGACTCATTAAATAAACTGACCACTCATCTATTCATCCGTATGTTCACTCATCAATTAAATACTCTTTCATTTATGTATGTATTTCATTAACATTCATTAATCAAACTTTATAAACAAAACACATGTCCAGATTTTATAAAAGTTAGATGTTATATTTGAAAACTTAAAGATTGTTCTAGAAAATACTCAAAAGTTACAGATAATACAATTTAAGTCCTTCTCCACGGTCCAGAAATGCATCTTCCCTGTATTCACTATAAGAAATGTATTCAGTGTCTTTAACTTAAATATAGTTACATTTCGCTGTTTTAACTTTCATTACCTAAGTGTAAAATGAGAGGCGGGGTATAATAATATCACTGTGACACCTGGTAGAGGATGAAATGAAAAGCTCCTATCATTATGCCATCATCAGTATTCATTATTACTGCAGTTCATACTTCCAAACTAGTATGTATGCTCCTTATAAACTGCATATGTCGATATCATCGTACAAGACTGTGTCCTTGCAGAGCTCCAGGCATTGACATAACTATGCACTGAGGAAATGAAGGTCACACACACACACACACACACACACACACACACACACACACACAGAGAGAGAGAGAGAGAGAGAGAGAGAGAGAGAGAGAGAGAGAGAGAGACAGACAGACAGACAGACAGACAGACAGACAGACAGACAGACACAGACAGAGAGAGAGACACACACACACAGAGACAGAGACATACAGAGAGATAAAGATGCACAAAGACAGACAGAATGGGGAGAGATGGAGAGTGAGAAAGAGAACTTCTGGTATCAGGAGGGTAGGGTATCTAATGGAGAAGCTACAGCACCATGGTGGAAACTCATGAATATCATATATAGTTGAAAAATGAGGTGGGAGTATTTCACAAAGCTAAACAAGGAGGTGGAGTTATTACACACAGGTAAACAATGAGACAGAATTATTATATACTGCTGAACAAGGGGGATCGTTTAGCTAATCTCAGTCCTAGAAGTCGCAACAGGAGAAGAATGTTCAGGCCAAAACCATTCTGGGTGAACAAGCTGCAGAAGACAATTTCTGCACACACACTCTCAACACCTGCAGAGATCATCTTTCTGAGCCTCCCTCAGGGAAAGCTTTGCCATTCCTATGATATGGAGGTATAGATCCTCAACATGTCTGTGACCATGTCAACAACATATATTCACATAGCATTTTGCTCATTCCTTAAACCAGTATCCATACTTTTGTCTCCACTAACTGGACTTGAATTATAATGTGTATCATGTAGTCTATGGTGATATTAAAAGATTCAAACTCTATTTATTCACAAAATATGTATCTTAAATATCATTTTTAGTGACAAGAAAAATTCTGTATGTAACCAAATCCTTAAGAAGTCTGTTTATGAACAAAGAGTTTACTGGGAGAATTATTTATTAGACTATCTAGCATCCACTGAAAATATCAATTATAAATATATATCATGTATCAGTTTGACTTTAAGCTTAAAGAAACTTCCCAAAAATATAAGACTAGGAATTCTTTACCAACTCTTTATCAACTACAATGAGGCTGATCTGTTCTGCCTGAATCCTTAGTGTTCACAGAGGATTCTTGGGCATGCTCAGCAGGACCTGGCCTCTTCACATTTACACAGTAAGGTTGCGTTTCGGTCTGTTTGTTTGTTGTTTGTTTTTGGTTTTTAATTTTTAAAACTGACTTGTTACATATTTGCAACCCAAAATATTACTTTGCCTTCAAGGGCCAGATGAAGTTACAATTCCTTCTGAAAGTGAAATAGGTAACAGTAGGTACAGGGGGTTGAGAAGGCCCACTGTGGAATAATTAATAATTCGAGTTGTCTTCCGTTCCCTTTCCAGATTAATTCCATTGAGAGCATAGACTTCATATCATACCATTTTAGTTTGTCCTCTATTTCCAATATGTAGTCTGTAATTGTATATTATACATTACTTCAAATTTATTGCTAAATGATTAAATTGTGTTCCACAGATCTGTTTCTTTATAGTTTTTCACATCCTCTATCTCCTACAGTCTTCTGTCACCTCTTCTGTGATTGTCTCTGAGTCTTAGGATGGGGCATATGATGTAAGATGTCACATTTAGAGCTAAGCATTCTGTGGTCACTGACATTCTGCACTGTAAACAGTTTGAGTACTGTGGTAATCACCATCTGCAGCAAGGAGAAGCTTCTCTGATGAGGGTCAGGAGATGCACTCACTACAGGCATAAATATAAACTTGTGGAAGTCAGTTTAATCCTGAGTCCCCTTAGCAGAATATTGATAATAGGTTCTCCCCCTGGAACTATAGCCAATCTAACCACAAATTTTGACACTGATAGTTCCAAGGTATGGGTTCTGTGATGTGGAAATGCCTTTAAATCAAATTAAAAAAGTGTTTCATTATTCCTGTAACAGTTATGCCATTATTGCACCAGTGGGCATATCCTACCAGGCCAGTTGCAGGGTTCACAGATGTATAAGATTAATCATTGCTTCCTCTTACAATAGCATTTGTGTCATCTTGCTGCTCTATGAAAGTGAGTCAGTAGGTAGGAAACCAGTTTTCATGTCAATAATAATAGCTTTATTTCTTCCTAGTCTGTGACTCAAGTATGTGATGTCTTCTGTTCCATCTCTTAGAGATAGATTGGGCATTGTTTCTTTTTAAGGAAATGCTTTTGAAGAGTCTAATTTTTTTTACTCAATTAAAATATATCTTCCCCTCTGTATTTAATAGAGACATTAGAGAATGTTTATAACAAACTATGGTATATTCTTGTAGATAATTCTAGAAGCAAGTTCCTTCTGACGCAGCATGACTTTATGATTCAACTTTTATTATGTCCGAATCAGATAAAAAATAGATATATGTATGACTTCAAGAACTTTAAATGTAGTAGGAAACAGGCATGCTTTAACTCTGATCTCAGAGAGTTACAGGTAACTATTAATAGTCTAGTTCTTGGAAAGTAACATTGTTTCTTCTTTCATTTGTTTTGTTATCTATAATATGAGCACACATATAGTAACTACAAACAGCACATCCATCATTATTAGCTTCTGCTTTACTTTAATTCTTCGGCTGGCATGCCTTTTCTCTTACCTTGAAACTCTACTCATTGTTAGTCAGATGATGAAATGATTTGTTTCATTGCTTTAATATATTAGGCAATTAACCTTTTTTAGTGTTGAACAAATTTTAACAGTTTCCTGAGAAGAAATTATAATGAAGGTTTATGTGAAAGAAATTAAAGCTATGGGATTTTTTTCTTCTATTTTCATATATTTCTGGGGAAAAACAGCACCTGCATAGGCAATATTTGAAATTATAAAATTCTGAGTTTCATCAGGAAATTAATTAAAGGTTAATATGAATATCAGGGATGAGAAACCATGCATTGAACTCACTGGCTGCATTTAATTTGAGGGTTTCCTTTTTGCAAATGAATTGTTGAGGCTGCATCTCTACCAATCATACTTTTATAAAAGGATGATAAGGAAATTTTTTGAAAGGGCACAGAGTAAACAGTAACCAAACTACCTATAGGAAAAAGAGTATCTAGTTGTGACCACATGACCTGCAATAGGAAGGTAGCAAATAATTGTGATGGAAATCTACTGATTTTGTTTTATTGTATAGAATCCATACACTAGGCATAGAGGTAAATGCCTATAATCACAATACTCAGGGATGCAGAAAAAGGTGGATCTCTGAGTTCAAGGCCAACATGGTGTATGGAATGAGTTCAAGAACAGCGAAGACTACACAGATAACACTTGTCTTAAAAAAAAAGAAAAAGAAATAAAGAAAAAAGAAGAAAAGAAAGAAAACATTTTAAGATATGAATTCCCAATTGAACTTTTGTAGTTATGACAGGCATATTAAAAAATAATTCTTGCAAAGAGCTTTGATTTCATTGGTGCCAGTGAAAATTTCCTGAGCATAAGGCCAATAGCTCTGGCTCTAAGATCAACAATTAATAAATGGGGCCTCATAAAATTGAAAAGCTTCTGTAAGGCAAAGGACACTGTCAACAGAACAAAATGACAGCATACAGACTAGGAAAAGATCTTCATCAACCCTACATCTTACTGAAGGCTATTATCCACAATATGTAAAGAACTGAAGAAATTAAACACCACCAAACCAAATAATCCAATTAAAATATAGGGTACAAGACTAAAGAGAAAAATTCTCAAAAAAAAAAAGAATATGAAATTGCAGAGAAACATTTTTTAAAGTGCTCAATATCCCTAGTCACCTAGTCATCAGGGAAATGTAAATCAAAACAACTCTGAGATTCCATCCTACAACTATCAGAATAAGTAAGATAAAATATTCAAGTGACGGCACATGCCGGCAAAGGATGTGAAGAAAGGGGAATACTCCTCCATTGATGATTGGAGTACAAACTTGTACAACCGCTTTGGAAATCAATCTGTCACTTCATCAGAAAATTGGGAATAGTGCTACCCCAAGATCCAGCTCTACCACTCCTGGGCATATACCCAAAAGATGCTACACCATACAACAAGGACATTTATTTGCTCAACTATGTTCATAGCAGTTTTATTCATAATAGCGAGAATCTGGAAATAACCTACATGTCCCTCAAACAAAGAATGGATAAAGAAAATGTGGTACATTTACACACTGGAATACTACTCAGCCTTTAAAAACAAGAAAATCTTGAAATTTTCAGGCAAATGGATGGAAGTAGAAACAATCATCCTGTGTGATATAACCCAGACCCAGACACATGCTATATACTCACTTATAAGTGGATATTAGCCGTATAACTCAGGATAACTGCACTACAATACACAGACCTAAAGAAGCTAAATAACAAGGGAGAACCTAGGAATAATACTTAATTCTTTCTCAGAAGAGTAAATAGAATAGACACTGGAGTTAGGGGAAAAGAAGGAATAGGAAGGGAGCCTACCATAGAGGTCCTCTGAAAGATTCCACCCAGCACAAGATAAAAGCAGATGCTGAGACTCATAGCCAAACTTTGTGGTAGAGTGCAGGGATTCTTATGGAAAAGTTGGGAGACAGAAGGACCTAGAGGGGTCAGGAGCTCCACAAGGAGACTGATGGAGCCAACAAATGTGGGCGGAGGAGAGGGATGCTACAGAGACTGAAGTACCAACCAAGGACTATGCATGTTAAAGACTTAGACCGTCTGCTCAGATGTAGTAGATAGGCCGCACAGTCTCCTTGTGAGTCTCCTAATATGGGGAGTAGGGACTACTTCTGACACTCATGGGTTACTTCCTCCTTGTGGGGCAATCTTGCCAGACCAAAGAGGAACAGGATACAGACAGTCCAGATGAGACTTGATAGGCCAAGGTCAGATGTTAGGGGAGGAGGCGTCCCCTTTCTAAGGACTATCAGAGATGGGGAGGGAGATGAGAGAAAGAGAGAGAGAGAGAGGGTGGAACCAGGAGACAATGGAGGGCACTACAATAGGGATGTAGGAGGAACAATTTTAAAAATTAAAATACAATCAAAATTAGTCATTAAAAAGCAATGCTTGATTTTAGTAAAAAAATTAAAATATAAGTATTTAAACCAAGATTATCTCCACATATCCTTTGCCCTCACACACTTTTAATTTTCTGTGACAAACTGTTAGGAGTCAGAAACTTACTACTCCTGAGGGTGACTACATCTTGTCTTGAGAAGCTGTGCTGTAAAATGATTCCTTGATGTGATCCGGAATGTGTGTTAAGTTTTATATTTTCATCTTCTGATCAGTAAAATACTAACTATTTAAAAACTGTTCACATGTCACATTTTAAGTTCTTGGAATAATGGCTGAAGAAAGATGAATACTTGTAGAACTGGACACCAATGTGTGTGGATCTTTGAGGAAGGTCAGCAATAAGGAAGAAACTTTAGCATTCAGCACAGAGTAATGACCAAAATTCTCTTTTAAGTGAGTACATACCATGTATGTCCTTCTGGATCTGGGTGCCCTCAGGATGATCTTTTCTAGTTCCAATCATTCACCTGAAAATTTTATGGTTGTTTTTGTTTGTTTGTTTGTTTGTTTGTTTGTTTTTAATAGCTGAGTAGTACAGTTTCTTTATCCATTTTTTTTCGTTGACAGACATATATGTTACTTCCAGTTTCTGTCTGTCACAAATAAAGCTGCTATGAACATAGTTGAGCAACTGTTATTGCTATATGGTGGAGCGCCTTTTGGGTAGATACCCAGGAGTGTTATAGCTGGGTCTTGAGGTAGAGCTATTCCCAATTTTCTGAGAAAGTGCCAGATTTATTTCCAAAGAGGTTGTACAATTTTCCATTCCCATCAGCAATGGAGGAGAGGTTTCCTTTCTCCACATCCTCCCCATCATGTACTGTCACTTGCGATTTTGAACTTAACCATTCTGAAGGGTGTAAGATGGAATCCCAGAGTTATGTTGATTTGCATTTCCCTGATGACTAAGGGGATTGAGCAAGTCTTCAATTGCTTCCCAGCCATTTTATATTCCTTTATTGAGAATTTTCTGTTTAGCTCTGTGTCCCATTTTTTGATTTGGTTATTTGCCCCTACAAGTGGATTTTAGCCATATAGTACAGGATAAATATACTACAATGCACAGACTCAAAGAAGACAAGTAACAAGGAGAATTCAAAGGAAGATATTTAAATCTCACTATAATGGGAAATGAAATAGACAGAGGTGGATGTTGAAGAGAAGGAGCAAGTTAGGAGAGGGATCACAGAGAAATATGAGGGTGTAGATCAGACCTGGGTAAAGCAAGGGCAGAAGGACAGAAGGCCTGTAGAGAAAAGAGAAACTATGGGCAAGGACATCTCTGTGACAAGCTGGGAACCTAAGTCAGGATAGGGTTCTCAGAGGATATGAGGGAAAATCTAATTGAGACTCCTAGTGGACCATGCCATGGAGACTGACGAGAAAACCCTCTAATTAGACAAGACTCCTAGTAGAGGGAGGGGACCCCCAACCAACCCACAAAAATGTGAACATAAACTTTATCCTGCCTCCAAGATGTACAGGGATAAAGATAGCATGTATAGAGCAGAGATTAAAGAAATATCTAACCAATGCTTGACCCAACGCAAGACCTAACCCACAGGAGTGATCCAACTGCTGACACTATTGACAACACTCCCCTCTGCCTACAGACAGGAGTCTAGCATAGCTGTGCTCTGAGAAGCTCTACTCAACAAGGCTTTGAAACAGATGCTTAGACTCACAGCCAAACATTGGGTGAAGCATAGGGAGTCTATTGGAAAAGTGGGAAAAAGAGGAAAATGACCTGGAGGTGCCTGGAGCTTAACAAGAAGACCAAGAGAGCCAACTGACCAGAGAACAGAGGCACCTACGGAGACTGTGGCACCAACCAAGGACCTTGAAAGGACAGGATCTAGGCTCCCTACACAGATGTAGTAGATGCACAGTTGCGGCTTCATGTGGGTCTTCTAGTAAGAGGAGCACATACTGGTTCTGACATGGATACTGTTGGCAGCTCTTTAATCACTTCCCTTCTGGCAGGGCTGTCTTGGGGAAAAGGTCATGCTCAGTCCTGATGTGACTTAATGAACTTGAGTGGATGGGAAAGGACATTCCCCTTTTCTGAAGAATAGGAGAGGGGAGATGAGCGAGAGGGAGCGAGGATGGAACTTGGAGGAGAGGGGGATGTGGTTACAATCATGATGTAAAGTAAATAAAAAATTTGAAAGCTAAAAAAATAAATAAATAAAACAATGGACAGGTAATACAATTCCAACAATTAAGATTCTGAGAGTTGCCTTGTACCACAGGCCATTATTTGGCATCCTTATCTATGGCAAGTTGTTAACTTGGCAAGTTGCACTTTTGGAATTCATCCCTATACTGCAAAGTCATAGTCCCTTAAATAAGGCTATAAAGCTTGAATCAGAGGATTTGGTCTGTTTCTAGTTCGATTTGATATCTCTCATCCCTATTGCTGGGTATGAAATAAATATGACTAATTAGCAGAATTTTAAATAGATATCTTCCAGGTATCATCATTTCTGTGAGATAATCATGCTGGTTTCTTCATAGAACTCTTTTTTTCAAAGATACATATTATTTTATTAATTTGTTCTTGTTACATCTCAATGGTTATCCCATCCCTTGTCTCCTCCCATTCTTCCCTCCCTCCCATTTTCCCCTTATTCCCCTCCCCTATGACTGTTCCTGAGGGGGATTTCCTCCCCCTGTATATGCTCATAGAGTATCAAGTCTCTTCTTGGTAACCTCCTGTCCTTCCTCTGAGTGCCACCAGGTCTCCCCCTCCAGGGAAAATGGTCAAATATGAGGCACCAGAGTATGTGAGAAAGTCATATCCAACTCTTTACTCTACTGTGGAGAATGTTCTGACCATTGGCTAGATCTGGGTAGGGGTTTAAGGTTTACCGCCTGTATTGTCCTTGGCTGGTGCCTTAGTTTGAGCGGGACCCCTGGGCCCAAATCTGCCTATCATAATGTTCTACTTGTAGGTTTCTAGGACCCTCTGGATCCTTCTACTTTGCCATTCTCCCATGCTTGTCTCATCTAGAGTCCCAGTAGGATGTCCTCCCCACTGTCCCAGTTTCTTGGCACTTGAAGAACTCTTATAGAAATAAAAACATGATTGATGAACACATATGTGGTCATTGAACAACCTACAATATTAAATACAAAATGGTGACAATGATAAATTTCTGATATGCTATGAATTTATTACTAATTGAGGAAGGTTTCAGTTGGCAAGTGGGACCATACCATCAGTTTGTCAGAGGTAGACTTACAAAAAGAATTAAAAGAGATTTAGTGTCAAGTATAATTCTGTGAGTGACATAGAGAAACTCAAAGTGATCCATTCTACATTGATTGATGCCAGTGCTCTGATGGAGAAAAATCCACATAAAATTGATTGGCACAATAAATGTAGCATGCTTGCCTATATGTATATATTAGGTTGTATTTTACTCAAGTAATTTTGTTCAACCTTTTGCTCAAATTATGACACCGTATCTCAGAAAGTAGATACCATGAACGCTGATTATCACCAACAAAATTGCAGAAGCCAACAGCTTGTTTTTTGCTGGCAGGACACATCACTTACATCTTTTTATGTTTCATTTTTGTCTTTATGCTGGTTTATTAAGAGAAACAAATCACCCTTCATTCTTTTGTTTTGACCTACTTTTATAAATAAGACATTTAGTGGGTCACATACAGAGATACCCCGTCCTCTATAAATCCTGAAAGATAATGAAGCTTTGGCAGTTTTAAGGGGTTGATATTATTGGGCGTTATTTTGTAAATAACACTGAAGACTGTTGATGGTCAGTGTTCTCATTATCTCCATAATGTATGGAAATAAAATGGATGTGATGTATGTCTTTCATCCCTTCTGTTGGCTGAGTTACAAATGTGCAGGATAAATGTGCTGGTCCAATGTTAGTTTAATAACTCTTCTTCAATAAGCTAGGTGAGGTACGTGCAGCTAGTATCTATGATTTAGAAACAACTAAAATGTTGCAAAAATGAATAAATACATTCCAAACAAAACAGAATTAGCATCTATGGTCATTTCTATTGACTCTGCAAGTATATTAAAAAGTACTACCCATTACTTAAACCTTTGCATAGTTTACTCAATATGTCCTTTCAAATTTCATGACAAAGGTATACAGTATTCTATTTTGGCTTCTTTTTAAAATATATAAACAGATGGCTTGGAAGAAAAACTGATGTACAAAGATATCTGCATATATACCCATGTTTACATTCACTTATATTCAATCCATTCGATATTACCATCTGGTAATAAACCAACAGTATCCATTTTATTGTTATGCACATGTCACTGAGGTAGTGGCTTGCACTGTAGTTACCCCAGCCAGTTCTGCTAATCATTTATTTTGAATTATGGGTGTTTATTTTAGTTAATATGTTTGCATATATCTTGTTCACTGGTACAGGAGTACAGAATTCACCATAGTTCAAGCAAAGAAAGTGAACAGACAGCCTCAAGAGATACGTCTGGCTTTTAAAACATTAACTAAATAAAACAGTCTTAATGATGATCTCTGGACTCTGAAAGGCACTTCTCACAGTGTTTCTTAAAATCACTGAGCATTAGAGTTATTTTATAACAGCCCTTTGCCACTTGCTCCACAAGGACAGGGCAATTTACAGTTTCATTTTCTTAGGAAAATTATGAACTTATTATGCTCTGAGGTGAAGAGGATAGGTTATGTTTTTTCTTTATGACTCTGATGGTGGCTTTTGTCCAACATGCCCTCTGGCTGTGATCAACTGTAAAGTTAGGAGATAAAGGGACTAATTGTAAGCAGCCAGTATTTAAGGAATGATGAAATGGAGAGAAAGAAAAACACATTGAAATGAGCCCTAAATTTAGCACTGTTTATTCCCTGCAGAATGTCATGCATTAGATGTAAATTAGATGTAGAATTAACATACATAATAACAATGACACGGGAAAAGGGAGGGTGTAACAAATTGTCATAAACAATTAATGTATTGCCAACATTCTTGTACTGCACATAAAAATTTTGAAGTATTATTTTATTTTACTCTACCAGGGATCTATTTCTCTATCATTTGTCATCTTTTTTTTTTCTATCTACCTATCTGCCTACCTACCTATCTGTAAGCATTATACTTAGTCGTTTCACTAGAATAATATTACTACAGTTTTTAATAAAAGAATGGTGGGATAAATAAAATAATGAAAACTAACTGGTCAGAAAGAAAATAGATAGGGAGATGTTTTATAGTTTTTCTTGAAAAGAAATATCAGGATTTTGCTTATCCTGCATAGAAAAACCAAGACTGACCAAAACAAGTCAAATAAGCAAATAAAAACAAACAAACAAATAAAAAGTATGACTCAAGTATAGCTTATTGACCAAGTGACTTTATTGAGGTTGCTTGCAGGAGAATGGATGAGAGTATGCTGATAGGAGCAGCGATGACTGAAAAGAACTCCATCACTGAAAAGCTCACCCCAGGTTGAGTGCTGACACCTAGATGCTAGATTGCCGGAGGTCCCTGAAGGACTGGCCGAAGCTGTGCTACGAGCATCTCTTTAGCATGTGTTTGCTGCTGATGCAATCTTGAGCAAGGACTGGAAATTTTAGAGCACACTGAGCCCTTGTAAGCTTTGCTTACTTCTTTGATCTTACTGGACTCACTCCTCCTTCCAGCAAGGGCTGTTCTAGTGTGAGAGGCTGCCCAACAGCAGGGGTATTATGGAACGGCTGATGAGAAACATCTTAGAAAATTGAAGGACAATATGAAACTCCAGCATATCTTCGCTGAATCCAAGTGAGCAGTCACCATTGCTATGCCACATGCTTCAATTAGTAGACAAACGGTCAGGCCAGACTTTATAGAGCAACCGATAAATGGGCCTCACTTCTACTTAGAGCTGGGTGTTAAATATGAGTATACACAAATATTAGAAGAAATACAAAGCATATACCAGTCAAACAAAAAACATAGTGTGGCTGTCAAAAGGGCGGAAAGCATATTACTAAAAGTCAAGGAAAAGTTTCATAGTGACAAATGACTGAACTCACTGAGACAAAACAATGCTATTGACATTGTGCTCACCTTAAAAAAAAAATGAATTTACCAAGCAGAGAATTAAGAATTAATAGAACCAAAGTGAGCAATAAGAAAAATAAAATTCTAGATGATTTAAGTTACAGATCTGATAGATGTAGGTGACTGTACTAGGGGTACAGAACATTAAGACCGCATAATTAACATATTTACTCAGTCAAATATGTAAAATATGACAAAAATATGTAAAAGACCATTATTAACACATGCATCTAAAACATTTACTCACAACACTTCTAAAGTGGCCTATGTATCATATTCCATCACATGTAGAGACACCTTCTTGGAATAGATAAACTGTAAGATGTTATTCATCACTATTGTAAACTAAGCCATAAACTTTGACTATCTTTTGGAAAACAGAATAAAATACTAAAGTAAATTAAGTTGTTAAAGAATGAATTGATACAGATAGGCTGAAGTCAGATGTAAGGGATGAGTGCTTTCCTTTCTGAGGGCTGGAGGAGGGAGGGAGAGGGAATGACGGAGGGAGGGTGGGATCGGGAGGTGACGAAGGAGGGGGCTACAATCGGGATGTAAAGTGAACAAATAAAAAAAAACCATGTTTTAAAAAGGAAAAAAGGGAATGAATGATACCAAAAGCATGACATGACAAAACCGTCATTTAGAATAATCCCACAATCCTCATGAACATGAATAACTTTTCTAAGTTAGGGTTATAGAGTAAGTTAAAAATCAGTTTGGAATTTACCAAGAATGTTAATAATTTGAAGCATATATATGTACACATATTTGCCCAAGGCTTACATTAAATTTTGAACACTTAGCCTATATATCCCTGTACTTAAATAAACTGACTTAAAATATGAAAATAGTAAGGAGGGCCATTTCTATCCTTTCATCACTCCAGTCTTATCTTTTTCATAAAACTGTATAAAAATGGTGGCAGAATGTAAGATTACCAGCCTTGATTTAATACACAGAATTGTAGCACAGTAGCATATCAAATCACAATCATTAATATCTGCAAGTAATATTTCACTCACAGAATATGAGTGCAAATTATAAAATTTAAAAAACATAATGTTGCAAAGTTATATTCATAAAAAATGTATATAATCACTTTCAATAGATACACAGAGAGATGTATATTCATCCCTTGCTCAAGATAGAAGCTGCACACAACAAAGGGAAGAGAAATTGACCCGCCAAAAAAAAATATACATGTCAAAAATGGTGAAGCATAACAGTGGAATATTGAGATCTTTCTGAGACTCATGGTAGGATGAGGTTTTCCTCAGGTGCCAGTCTAATTTAATCATACCAGAGGTGTTAGCCAGTGCTACAAAACACACAAAGAAAGTCACTTTGGAAGAGGAGAATTTTGTCAGTACCCATACACAACATGATTGGATGCTTGAGAAAGGGAACATCTCTACAGTTATAATAGTAAATGAGGGTTACAAAAAATAGTGAGTGACAGTTGGTTTTTTTTTCAAAATGTTTTTATTTAATACCAATACATAGGAAATAAAGATGCTATTCCATGTATAATAGCAAAACAAAAATAAGACAAACCTAGAACATTAATTTACACTGTAAAACTATAATTTTGGTCACTTTCTGGGCAAGGGATGAACACTGAAGTGATTTGGTGAGTGTACGTGACATTTCTCCTCCCCATGTCTGCGAACTTGACATGAAGCAAGTTAACAGGGAACAACTCTTATTTTAGTTCCCAGTTTCAGACTCGAGTCCATGGAAGGGTAGGCATGAAGTAGAGATATGCTAAATAGGCCAACGGGCAAACAAACAAACCACACAAACATGGAGGAGGAGTTTTGTGTTGAGCTTGATTTATTTCCTTTTGTTCTTCTTGTCTAGCCTTGAATCTTAGCCCTCATGATGGGGCAGCACACATTCAATGTGAGTTTATTTTTCCAGAAAGACACTGTCTTGAAAAACAAACAAACAGACAGAAAAACAAACAATATATATATATATGTGTGTGTGTGTGTGTGTGTGTGTGTGTGTGTGTGTGTGTGTGTAGTTTGCATAGTATATTTCCATAAAAGTCTTAGACATTATAAAATGAAAATAGATTGTACCTATTATATGTACCTCTTATATAATTTTATTTTATTTTATTCCCTTTCATAATACAAAAAAAATGTGTGTGTGTGTATAAGTTAAATATAGTCATATATTCGGTGATATAAAGGAAGAACTTAGAACTTACTTCTGAATAACAAATTTAGCAATGGCGTTGAGAGACAAGCAAATCATCCATACCAAAAACAAAACAAAACAAAACAAAACAAAAACAAAACAAAAAACAAACAAAAAAAACCAAGAAAAGCATGAATACACACACATTCATACACCAAGTGTGATTTATATTCAAAGAATATACAATAATGAAAACAAATTTGTCAACATACATAAATATTTGAAAGTAAATAATGTTACACAATACATAGGGAAGAAAATAAATGAACAGCATCATTTCATGATCATGTGTACCAACGTGTTGGTAAAAACTTCCATTTATAACACATTAATTTAGAGAGTATTTTTGAAAGATTTACATTTAGTTAATAAGAAATTTAGTATGTAAAGATGTCTCATCAGTTAAGAGCATTTGCTACATAACCTTGAAGACTGATGTGCATATTTTAACTCCTGTGTAACCAGTCATTTTCTTGGTATCTGCGTAAGCCTGATGGATCAGAGACAGGGAGATTTCTAGGGTTTGATCTTTTTCCAGCCTCGGGAGAAACACAATTTAATTGTAAGTTCAGAGCAAAGTCCTGTCTCCATTGGTCTAGAGATAGCATGATAAAGGAGAATGCCCAATGCATCCTCTGAGTTACCATTGTACACAGTCACTCAATACATGTGCGCATGCATGTACACACACATACACACACACACACACACACACACACACACACATGCACACGCACACACACATATGCATGCACACACACTGACAAATAAGTAGAGGAGTGAGTAAATCAGTCAATCATTCATTCTTTAATTTAAAAAAGTGGAAATATACTCATCAGGGTTCAAATAAAGGCAAGTCAAATGTAATGTCTCCAAATTGTTCCTCACAGGACAAGGATTTTCTTGTCATAAATTCACCTCTCTGTGTTTTCACCATCTCAGTACCTGTGAGGAGAAGTAGAATCTAAAGGACTTATGTAGACATCTGTGCAGTTGACCTGGCACGGGTTATATACGATTCTGCTATCTCCAGCTTCAGATAAGATGCATGTCGTAAATAAAGAAAACAATCCTTTCCTTATATGTGGCATGAAAAAGTGTGTAGGCTGAAATAATGGCGTTCGCAGTCAGGAAATTCAGAGAAGAGTCAGTGTGGGCTCACCCTATAGTCTCTTTAAACAATTTCCCCCATAGTTCAAGGGATTTTCAACCATATTAAAGTCTTACTGAGTGAAGGGAAAATCTCTCATTTTCCACTAAGGAAACTCTTTGACTAATAGAAATGCTATGTACAAAAGTTTTGTTTTTATATGATAAAGCCCACTTGATTAAACTCCATTTTAATTTCAAAATACTATGTTGATATGCTTTAGATTTCATGGCAGAAATGGAGTTATTCCTATTTGTATTCCCTTAAGATACTACAATAATTAATTTTTAGAATTGTCATCGGCTTCCTTTAGATAGACTTGAGGACGGAATGTCTCAATAAGTATTTATAGATTCAAAGGGTCTGTTTGAAACTCATGTCAACACATTTGTCTTATAACATTATGCACAGCAATAAACAATTGAGAAATGTCTCTTAGAACATCACCATTGGCATGCCTATCTTGATGGTGTCCATTAGCTAACTGCATTCTAAATAAGTTCTTAAACTGAGCAGCAACTCTGGGTGGGTAAGTGATCTGTAGTTAGTTAGAAATGTTCATACCACCTGTGGGCAAAATGTATTTCTAAATGTCTTACCTGTAGTCACTCCAATAGTTTCAGTGTAGCTCTGAAATCATTCCCAAGATCTTCCCATTTTAAACTTTCTAAGTTGACTTCTTTTCTACCATGTATTCCATTCACATCTTCATTTGTGAATTTCCATCACTACTTTTGTCCCCTGCTCTTTTATAAATTGCTATTTTGCATCCCCTCTTCGATTATAATTTACTGTTTATTATTCCCACCCCTCTCCTTGCAGAATGATCAAGGGTTTTTTTTATCAGATCCCACTAACACTACTAAATTAAGAACTAAACTACTACTAAAAAAGAAATCATGCCTTCCTTTTATACTTTTATACTTTATTTCAGTCAATGCCTGCAAACATATTAGTTCATTGAACAAGTTAGAAGCAAATTCTCAAGACCCTTATACTTGGCAATGTTCCATTCTGTTTGATAATGAAAAGGAAAAAGTGATGGTCAACTTATGAGGTTATGTGACAGAGAGGTGTCAGAATGTCCGTATGACTTAAACAATAGACCTGGAGAAGTTGTTTAGAAATGGTACTATTTCAGCCTTTGCTTCTATGCTCCTTCTTTTAAAAATTAGCCTGAGTTTCGTGGCCACTGGAGATGGTCTTTCCTTCCAGACCTCTTTGTCCCATCTCTTGTGTTTAGAAAATGAATATTTAATGAATGTTAATCCAGATTCTAATTATAATACCTTTATATTTAATGTTTATGTATCAGATGAAAGGCAAACATTTTGAGGCCAGTCACAGAGGACATGAATAATTTTCTCAGAAGCATACCTAATTAATTTTATTACTCTATAATATCTCTAAAATTTGAGCTCATATAATTTCACTAATTTAGATAAAAGTGAGTCTTTAGTACATAAGTCTGTAATCTGTGCTGAAAATCATAAGTTGTAATTTACATCATTTGCATTCATCTAGTATGGATATAGGTAATATTTGTGGAATATTTAGAGAATATGGACCAATCATTTCATGTTTGATTGCTTTACTTACTTTTTTATTTTTCAATTTATGGTCATTTTAAAACATAAAATCTGATACATAAAGAGTCATTCCATATGCAGTAGTTAAACAACAAAACTTTTTTGTTTGGCCTCAGAGTTTTCACTCTTAGGTCACACTACTAAAGCTTAGGCAAGAGAATGAATTCTGACCTTTTCATATGCTGCAGACTCCAACCCATAGCGACTGCACACCTTTTAAAAACGAGACTAACATTAGATTATTACTTAAACAATTTAAAAGGTCCTTCCATAAGTAAATAATTTATAGGAATAAGAAATTTTAAGTGAACTAACATGAGTGTGTTGATTGTCAAAAAACTTAGCTTGTTATATGGAAATAGATATATAATACTGCATTGAACGAATAAACAGAACCACAAAGCATAAATAAGTGAATAACAATAACATGTTTAAAACTTTTCATAAAGAAATTATAGTTCTTTTCCCAGTCTGTAGGCTGTTGCTTTGTTCTCTTGACAGTGTCTCCTGCCTTACAGAAGCTTCTCAGCCTCATGAGGTCCCATTTATTAATTGTTGACATTAAGGCTTGGGCTGTTCAGGAAGTTGTCTCCTGTGCCAACATGTTCCAGGCTCTTCCCCACTTTTTCTTCTAAGTGACTTAGTGTCTCTGGTTTTATGTTGAGGTCTTTAATCCACTTGGATTTGAGTTTTGTGCAAGGTGCCAAATATGGGTCCAGTGGCATTTTTTTTTACACATAGACATCCAGTTAGACCAGCACCATTTGTTGAAGATGCTATCCTTTTTCCATTGAATGGATTTGGCTTCTTTGTCAAAAATCAAGTGGCCATATATGTTTGTGGGTTCATATCTGGGTCTTCGATTCGATTCCACTGATCAACCAGCCTGTTGCTGTGCCAGTACCATGCTGTTTTAATTACTATTGCTTTATAGTACAGTTTGAGATCAGGTATGGAGATTCCTCTGGAGCAACTTTTATTGTATAAGATTGTTTTCGCTATTCTGGGTTTTTTATTTTTCCATATGAAGTTCAGAATTGAACTTTCAATGTCTTTAAAAAATGTGTAGGTATTTTGACAGGGATTGCATTGAATCTGTAGATTGCTTTTGGTAGGATGGCCATTTTTACTATGTTAATTCTCCCAATCCATGAGCAAGGAAGATCATTCCATTTTCTCATGTCATCTTCAATATCTTTCTTCAGAGTTTTGAAATTTTTTTCAAACAAGTCTTTCACTAGAAGAATGGATAAAGAAACTGTGGTACATATACACTATGGAATACTACTCAGCTATTAAAAACAAGGAATTCCTGAAATTTGTGGACAAATGGATTGAGCTAGAAATGATCATAATGAGTGAGTTAAGCCAGAAGCAGAAAGACTCAAATGGTATATACTCACTTATATCTGCATACTAGCCCAAGGGGCATATCCCATGGAAGCCTTCACTTACCAGGAAACTGGGACAGAGGGGAAGACATCCCATTGAGACTCTGGATGAGAGAAGCATGAGAGAATAGCAAAGTAGAAGGATCCAGAGGGTCCTAGAAACCTATAAGTAGAACATTATGGTAGGCAGATTTGGGCGCAGGGGTCCTGCTCAAACTAAGGCACCAGCCAAGTACAATACAGGCGGTAAACTTTAAACCCCTACCCAGATCTAGCCAATGGTCAGAACATTCTCCACAGTTGAGTGGAGAGTGGGATATGACTTTCACACGTGCTCTGGTGCCTCACCTTTGACCATGTCCCCTGGAGGGGGAGACCTGGTGGCACTCAGAGGAAGGACAGCAGGTTACTGAGAAGAGACTTGATACCCTATGAGCATATACAAGGGGAGGTAATCCCCCTCAGGAACGGTCATAGGGGAGGGGAATAAGGGGAGGGAGGGAAGAAGGGGAGGAGACAAGGGATGGGATAACCATTGAGATGTAACAAGAATAAATTAATAAAAAATAAAAATAAAAAGTACAGAAAAAAGAATTATAGTTCTTATAAAGTTCTAAAAGAATATGGTAAGGTAATTTGAAGAATGAATTCAACGTACATAAAATTAATTTAATTTGACTGCTTTCTCTGATAGAAGTGGAGTTTATTTATTATTGTCACTCTAATGCACTACAGATATCCTAGCTTCCAGAAAGAGTGGTGACTCCTAAAAAGACATGTTTCAACTGCAACCCAGCAACCTGTCACTATCTCATCAGGAATGAAGCTCCTTTCAGACACTGTGACTTTAGAATATTGGATGCGATTAACCTAAATTTCTTCCCTATGCTGTAACCTAATCATAAGTGTTCACACTCTAGCACTATTACACAACAGGTTGATGAGCGGATGGAGTTTAACACCTTCTGGGAGCTCAATAGGAAAAGGTGCATGAGATGGGAATAATATTTGTGAGGGTAAATGTAGATTTTATTTGATTTATTTTTATAATAATATTTTTATTTAATTAATTAATTCATTCAGAATACAACTCAAGTGTTATCCCATCGCTTGAATTTTCCTGTTCCTCCCTCCCTCCCACTTTTACACTATTTCCCTCCCCTAGGTTTATGACCGACGGGGACCTCCTCCCCCACTTTATGGTCATAGGCTCTCAAGTCTCATCTTGGTAGCCTGCTTATTCTTTCTTTGAGTGCCACCAGGGCTCTCCATCAAGGGGAGGTCTTCAAATATGTAGATTTTAAAACATTTTTTACAGAAGCTAATGTTTCTAGTGGGACTTGAGTGAAAGTTTGACATGAGAAAAAGGACATTCTTATTAAAATGCAGTTGCACAGAGGGATGAAAACCTATTAAGACTATATGAGCTCCGTAAAACTATCTTATAAAGAGAATGAAGTGTAAATATGTAAACAAAGGAGAAAACAGCAAATTGGTTACAAAAATTGTATCTTTATGATCTGCTCAGCGTTCCTGTAATAGAAAAGAATGTCTCCATGCTGCAAGAAAAAAAAAACCCACCTTACTCTCTTTAAAAGAAATGCAGCTTTAACTCATTCTTAGAAGGATAAAGGACTCAATAGAGAAAAATAATTCAGTCGAGGCTATGATCAGCCTCTAATGCACTGTACTGAAAAGTGCAGTGGAATCAGTTGACTTCTTTCTTTCTTTCTTTCTTCCTTTCTTTTTTATACAAAACTACTCTAAAATACTAAATTAAGAGGAAAGTCCTAATGTAAGAGCACCTACCCAAGATGTGCACGATCTTTGTTCCCAACACACACACATACACACACACACACACACAAACAAACGTACTCACACTGACACACACATGCATGCACTCACACTCACTCATTCATACACACATGAAGAGAAAGACAAAGACAGAGACAGAGAGACAGAGAAACAGAGCAACAAAAAAAGAGAGAAACTGAAAAACTAAACCTCACTAAACCTCACAATATTCATTTTTTAAATACTAAGAAGAAAGTTTTATGTGTAGGTTTGCATGTAAAGTGTGTGCATGCATGCGACCACAAAGGGGAGAGAGCAACTACCCTCAGATAGACTACAGTCAGTGGACTATAACCATTTAGGAATAATACCATTAGATTCAATACAAAAATGTTCAATAGGCATTTCCTAAAATTATTTATATACAAAAGAATTGTCCGAGGATATAAAATGAGTTGGCACTGTAAAAGTAAGAGAAAAACCAAAAGTACTTTGCTAATAAGACAGATGGAATAAAAAAAGAAAATTAATCCATTAATGGGGATTTTCAGTGATAAAATAGAACTGTAAAATAATGAAGTTAAATTATGTAGCTTCCCAGGGAGCGTTGTAGATTACAAGTACAATTTTGAGAATATTAGGGGTTATAGAATTCATTCGATAAATTTAGAATGATATCTGAATTCAAACTTCAAACATTGCTGAATATCAAGATAACTACAAATGTGTAAATGTTTAAGGACTTGGTAGTGATTAGGTCCCTGGAAATGTATGCCCTCCATATATTGGCAATACAAAGGGTTCATATTTAAAGACCAAAACTAAATAAATTTTATTATTATGACATTGTAAAATATATCATCTAAACAATCTACATGGTGTTAATAATACTGGAAATTACAAAATCCAAAGACTAAAATGTACCTGAACCTTTATTTCTTCCATTATAAGATTTAAAATGATTACATGGATAATACGTTAAGTTCTTGGGTTTGAATTTTCCTGGGAATAAGATGAGTCAAAAAGGCTATGAAAGAGACAAAGTTGGGGATCTAAACTTTTCTGCAAACACCTTTCTTTTTTCATTGCAGAAGTGACTCTACCTCCTGGTCAGGATAGAAAAGCAACATAAGCCTTTAAGGACGTAGTCATTTTGCATTTAAAGCATAACCTTTTTAGAGTTTTGTTGACTATACAAAAATATGAAATGTCAGTTTCTTGTCTTAGAGACATGTGTTATGCTGTTTTTAGAATTTGCATTCCATCAAAAATAAGAAGACACACGCACTTCCTTTATGAGAGGAGGAATTAGTTCATTAGAAATTAAACAACAAAATAAAAAGGGCAAAACCCGGAAGTCATTTAATGGCATCATGTTGATTTTCAGGAAGTTGCATACAACTATTATATGATAGTATTCTAGGGGTCAGTGTTGACTATGCATCATTAAATCAAATTTGAATGTTAGAGAATTTTACCTCAATTAACTAAATTCAAATTGTAAGGGCTAGCTAAGAAGCAATACTAAGTTTGTAGCATGGCTGTAATTATGTTGTGTGTGCTTTAGAAGTCATTCTTCTATTTAAGAATAATGAATATTTGAATGTTTTAAAGATTGTCCTAATCCATTGTTTAAAACAGAAGTTTGTTATATCAAACATAAACCTTTTTGTTTATATTGAAAAGTCAAACATGTTTCTCTCTTTGCTTGCTTATAAATATTCAGTGCCAGAGCAACACAAATAAAAAATGGGCTTTCTCCAATACGTTCTGCATAATTGACAACAGATCAAAGAGTGTAACATAGGACAGTCAAAATCAAAGTACATTGCATTTATTACTCATTAAAGAAAGCATTGCCTAACCCAGCAATACAGTTAAGAAACAACCATATTGATGTACTTTGTATGATCACACACACACACACACACACACACACTTTCTATTTCATTTGAAGACTAAAGGACTATAGATTGCATATTTGCTTATCTGCTATGAGAATTTACAAAAAATATTGGAAGACTATATTTACATGAAAATAATTATGAAACTGACAACACTAACATATCTTAGTTTGCTGGCCTTATCCAAAAACAGCAGATCAAGGGTGGTTTTTAATGAAACACAAAATTTAGAAGGTATGTGATTGTTCATCTCAAAATTTATCTTTTTCATGATTGTGAAAAATTCCCTTTCAATAAGTGATTTAATTTCTGCCTTGCCCTTGCTTCTTAGGCATAGTCATAATAGATGCCTACTTAGGTCACTTGTAGCTTGGATTGAGCACTTTTATCGAAACAATAAATAGATAAATCTTTGTTCTGTGCATTGGTTTTTTTTTTCTTTACATTGGATTTTAAAGAAAATAAACTTACTTCATTTACATATGGTCCTTTGTGAGGTTAGCGCTAGAAGATCGGTGTTTAGAATAGTAATGTATGTTGCTGCTTATCTTATGTATTTTTTTTTAAGTAGTTAAGCACTTGCTGTTCTTCCTCACCACGTTGAGGGCCGACTCCATACTCACCATGTGGAAAACATCCTATTGAAAGGAAGTGGCAAGAGATGCAGAGAGGGAGAGTGGAGCTACAAATTCCAATGAATGCTGATGTTATTTTTTCCTTCCCATAGGGAACCACAGTCAGATATCTCGAGTGCCTGTTGCTATTAAAGTGCTGGATGTCAATGACAACGCCCCTGAATTCGCATCCGAATATGAGGCATTTTTATGTGAAAATGGAAAACCCGGCCAAGTAAATATCTCCATGTTGTTAATGCTGAATATGTTTGTATACAACTGTCTCATATTTAATTAACCTGCATTATCGTGTGCATTTGAATTGGTTTGAGCTTCAAAAAATCACAGGCATGAAACACATCCAAATGGGAACAGAAGGGAATATTTGTCTTTTTAAGATGTTAATTCTCTTCCTACTTATGACCAAACTCGCTCATAAAAGTGGAATGATGTGCTCTCCTATGACCCAAAAGCCAAATCATTGTCTTAAAATACATCAGATATGGATTATAGCTGGGGACTGTTTTAGAGTGCAAGAGCTTGGTCTGGCCTTCATTCACATGGCCAGAATCTAGTAAAGAGCTCATGGAAAACAAGCAATTTTGTTTTATATTGGAAAGAAGAACACATAAATGTGGACCCCAGAAAATCAGTAGTTTATAGAATGTTCTATGTAATGAGACCTACATCTATACATGTGCATGTAAGTTTAGGTTAACACAAGATAGACAACGATATTTAGATATGCCCATAAGGCATGTAGATTTGTAGAGATGGGATTCATATTGCATAGATAGAGATAATGAAGACAGAAAAAAAAAAAGGACAGAAAATAAAGGCATAAAACAGAACAGACTGCAATATACAAAAGATGCAAAGAGTGAAAAATGGGAAAGAAAGGAAGGGGGAGGGAGGGAGGGAAGGGATGGTAGGGAGGATAAGGAATAAAATTTATGGACAAGATCCACAGAAACCACTATACTCTGAATGTCAAAATGCAACTAGCCTGTGTAAAGTATTCCAAAACCACAAATGTAATAGAGTTATTTTAACAAGGTGCCGAAGTACTGTATGTTTAAGAAATTTATCATTTTTCAACTTCCTAATTTATTTCTGGATGGTGACATTTTAATCTAAATAAACAGCAGCTGACAGCATGACACTGGAGTTGTTAATCCAACTATTCTTGTGCCTCATGTGGGTGTTAGGAATTAAACTTACTATTTGTCAAGAAGCTTACCTGACAAGAGTCATATTTTTTTTTTATCCTAAAGAAAAGAATAGGACTGTAGATATCCAGTTCTACTCTCTTACTTGATATCACAAAGGATAAAGGGGTAATCTGCCCATAAGACAGTGGGCAAATTCTTGTAGACAATTCTTGTTTATCTAAAGGCTTAGCTTCCCTCTGCAAAGACTATGAAAAACCAAAGCAACAAAAACAAACGAACTAACAAACAAAACACAAAATATACTCTTCACACAGCAAAACTAACATTCTTAAAATAAAATATTTGTTTTTTAATTAACTAAGCACAGCGTTCTTATCAAAACATTCACTCTTAACAGTTTTTTTTCCATATTCCAATACCAAAATTAGCCTTGTTTCTTATTTCATGACATAGAATTGTCAGGTTTGTATCATGCCTTTCACACATTTTCATTTATGATCCTTAAAACATTTTAATTTATGACCCTTATTGGCATAAGGTATGTGTGTGTATGTGTGTGTGTGTGTGTGTGTGTGTGTGTGTGTGTGTGTGTGTGTGTGAGTGTGTGTGTATTTCAAATCATACACATGTGGGCGTGCATGCATGGTTGTGTGTATGTGTATGCACATGCCTGTGTTCACAAATGTCAGTGATATTATTTAGTCAGGGTGCTGGATTAGTAAGCAGAAAGAGTTTGATCAAAATATTGCAGGTCAGGTTCAAGGGTATGGTTGTTAAGTGGACCAGAAAATTGATAGGATAACAGCCGGCCAAGGATATAAGCTAGACATTTATATATCATACAGAATCTGTAAAATACATTAGAATTTAAATAGAACTTCATTGCTCATGCAGAACTCATCACACAAGTTCAGAGTCAATGGCATTGACTGCTCACATGTTGGCCTTAATAGTAATATCAATAGGAATGCTCCTTGAATCTCTAGGGATCTGGAGTTTTACCCTGTGGAATTTGACTGTTTCTCAAGTTTTGATGATTTTTTTTCAGCAGTTCTTCTACAATTCAGAAAACAAAACAAAACAAAACAAAACAAAAAATAAACAAAAGACATTGCATTGTTTCGTCACCTATTCTACTCAACATCAAAATAAAAAAGTGGATTCTTTGTTTTATGAGTTTTGCAAATTATAATGAATGGTTTATTGTGTGAACAAATGTCTTTGCTGTGTATGTGTCACTGCACTCTGCTCCCTAATGAATGTGCTTTCAGCATGCTTACTGTAGTTTTATTCCCATGTAGGGATCAACCATTGTTTTGCACTGGTTTAGGTCATGGAGCTAACTGGGTGTGGCATGTACTGCTTTTTACAAGTTTCTTGGACTCTGAATCTTTTGTGTCACCCAGAACTTATCTAGGATTCTTTATACCATTTCTGCCTGTTAATTATTGAGTATCTAATTATTTCTACTCCCCCCCGACATACATTTTAGTATACTACACAACATAGTATGCACCTACGGAGTGTGAAATGCATGTATTTCTTTTTCCTTTCCTTACTTACAGTTTTAGACAATTTCTCATTATGTGGACTAGGATGGTTTTGAACTCAGGATGTCACTAACGTTGTTCTCAAACTCATGATCCTTTCTGTCTCAGTCGCCCCAATTGTGACAGTATAAGCAAATACCACTACATCCAGGTTGAATATATGTTTAGTCATCTCTCATTATATTATACAAATGGTTAACTCACTTCAGTATTACAATGTTCATCCTTGGTAATCCTAATATCATGAGAGAAAATATTTAAAAAAGAAGTATCACTCACTACATTGATTGTCACTTAGTATTGATCACCAATTAATATCTGTTGGAAAATAACCCCAGAAAGATAACAATCACACTCAAATGGCTTGTATTCCTTGAAGAATCACATTTCTAGATCAACTTCTTGGAGAAGCAGCTTTTTCAGAGCCTTCACATGTGGAAATCTTTTAGCAATGTTCTGGGGCTAGCTCTTAAGGAGAGTATGGCCTGGATCAAAAGGCCATATGCAAAACGATTTTATAATCCCTCACAAAAAGGGAGTCTAATGTCAATATAGAGTTAGAGAGTCTATTGCAACATGCTTGTTTCAGTGGGATTCGATTGATCAAACACAACCAGAACTAAAAGGAGGCAAGGAGAGAGGTCCATTTGGCTGGTCTAGGCAATCAGCCCCACTTCATAATTCATCTTTATTAAAAGAGGTATAACTGTGTTTTGTAAGAAGAATAGTGGACCACACTTGTCTCTACGACCATCTTAAAATCATGAAGTTAAATGTGAAGATTATAAAACTGGTTTCCTCAAGAGGACAACAATGACTGTCAGAGAGAGGCGGACGTCATTGTCCTTCACAGACAATCAACCCAATTCTTCTTGTTTTAGAATATTTTCAGTGGTCCTGCTAAACAACTAATGTTACTGAAATATTTTGGATTGCTATTTACTATACTTAAACACCATGCCAAGTAGATATGAATTGTCTAGTATCACGTGATATCAAGTGGTTTACACCAGTAGAATTTACGTCGATCAAAATCTGATCTCTACCAAGCAATTGGCTCTCCATTTCATGAGAAGCATAGAAAAGATCTCTTCACCTAAGCCTGACTAATGCTCCACATAAAACTGGGAATATGCATCACATTAAGAATATGTCCAATTGTTGATAATTCTGATTTAGAGGATGGTTTTCGTCTGTACGTTTTCAGTGAACATCAACTATATCCAGGGTTTGGTTAGGCATGAGAAATTCCATTGCATGTAATATATGAGAATCAGAATTTTTATCATCATATAACTTTCTTTCTGATACATGTGCATTTATTTAGAATTTACAGTTTCTCAAGAAACTCTTTCAAACTCCCAGCAGAGAAAGAAACTAAGTGGACCTAAAGAGAGAATAATACTTCATCAGGAAAAGTCTTCAGATTCTAGGATAAGTTCCACAGGGACAGAAAACAATTGACTGAAGATTCAGTTGGGGATAAATTGGAGTCTATCAGAAGACAACAGTGATCTGGCTGGCAGGTGGAGGAACAGGTCACAAATGTGCAGGGACTGGTTGGTGTCTTTCTTCAGTGCACTTGACAACTCCACATTCAGAACAAAACCTGGAAAAGCAGTGTAGACCAGCATTCACAGACCTGTTCTGCATCTTATTGCCTTAATTGGCTTTTTCTAGGATTTTACTTTAGATTCTAATGTCATCCTAACAGAGACTTGCTTCCAAGAGTTCCTCAGCCCAGGGACTCAACAGTTATATATATATATATATATATATATATATATATATATATATATATATATATATATTTTTTTTTAGCTTGAGTCGAGGTCCCCTCTTTAGTATTTTAAGTACTCGGATGGCAAGTTGCTAAAGCTTTTCATTCTTTCATAAAACAGCTTATTTTGTTCTTATAAATGAATTTAATGAACTGTAATTGGAGTTTCATCAACATCTATATTAACAGAGAACTGCTGCTTAGACTGAAGCCATGCTTTCTAGATGATAAAAATGAATGCAGAAAAATCAAAAGACCTTAGCTCCCTCTCACAAATGTTATCTATCTCTAGCAACATTGCAGCCATATAACATTTATTTATTAATGTCACATCTCGCCAAAACATAGCCACTCACACTTCTGAATGATATGTAGCATAGTTTCCATATAAAGCAGAGAAACATAATTTTAGGATTATGTCTCTAATTTATTTCATTCAGCAATGAGGCATATTTCAAAAGATATTACTGCGGAAAAGATTGCTTTACTCTCTGACAGGCAGGATGTATGCTAACCTCTTTGGATGAACATTTGTTCATTTATGCATTGCACAATAATAATTGTGAAACATCAATGGGAGAGACAATGTGCAAGTGTAGAAGCATTCTCCCGAACCCTGAAGAGGAGCATGTCGTAAACACACTAGACTGGAGGAATCATTTCATTTAAGTGTGTTCAGTTAGAAGAAAATAAAGGTTAAAACAGGAAACCGGAGAACACCGAAAATTGCAGTGATCTAAGGTACTGTCAGATTTTTGCTTTGTTTCGTTTTTCTAATTTGTTGTTACTTAAAGTGAGACTAGAAAATGAGAAAGGACTGGAAATTAAGGAGAGCTACTAGCCAGCAACTTAAGCCAGAGCAGAATTTTCAGCAAGATATCTGTTTGAAACCAAGACCTGACTGAGAATAGGAATCAAGCACTAGATTAGAAAGTCTGAATAGAATTTATATCCAATATTTGTGAATATAAGCATACACTATAAAGTGGTAAGAGTGTTTAGGAGTCTGTAACTGCCAAACACGGTAGTGAGTGCTTTTGTCTTAGGTGTCCACAGTGGAGCCAGAAGCAATTGGAGCTGTTTGCTATATGTAGGAAACTATATAGGAACATTTACCATATCATCGACACTATTGGTTGAGGAATTTGGCACCTGTAGACAGTGCGTAGCTTCAGAAACCAAGGCTGAAGAACAGTGTGGTATTTCGTTCTCTTTCATTTTAAGACAGAATCTCACAAGGCTAAGTGGACTGACCTGGCCTATGACATTTGAGAGGAGGCTAGCCTGGAACTCACAGAATTTCAACACCTCTGTATTGGGATTAAAGGCATGTACCACCACAGACTAAATAAAGGTCTTATGATGCTACAGAAATGCTCCAGATTCAGCTTTTGAAAGTGCTAAACCCTTTGCCATTTCTAGAGACTCATTGTACTTCCCAAGGAAGAAGAATTTTGAAATTGTGTGAGTATTCAAAGTAATGTTTAGGAAAGTAGCCATGAGAACATTAAGAATCTGAGTACAAGTGAGCAACACTAACAAAGGAGAAAGCATACATCAAGCTCCGAGAAAAATATTATACTTTACCTAAATTCTATGAACCATTGGATAAAAAGAAAGAAATCATCATAAGAAACGTAAAGATAATTATCCCTTGTAAATATAGTGAAGAATGAATTTTTAACTTTGTTCATTTGGCTGTTAGTTTCTGAGATCTTTTCTAATAAATATAAAACAAGAAATTAAAATGAAGGTGTTTTTAACACCTAAGAAGCAGCTGTTATAGGGGATTTAATTTTAACTTTTCCATCAGAAGCCTTTTTCCGTGATATATCTGCATACACAGGAGGGAGGCAGGATTGATTTAAAGCAGAGAAAATTGATGACCTCAGCAGAATACATGAAATACTCCTTTTTACTTGCTTGTGGGTAGAGTAAAGAGATAGTTAATAGAATTCATAAAACCATATATGGGAACAGGATGTTGAGAAACTTTTAAAGAGGCTTACTAGCAGGAGCATGGCTGGCAGCACCAGCACAATTTTGTGATAATGAAAGGATGTGTGATAAAATACAATTGAAGAGTGTGGTGAAGAGTGTGACATACAAATGTCAGCTATATTCAAGAATACAGTTTTATGACTCAAAATTAAGGAATAAGGATTAACTTAAACCACCCTACCGTAGGAAACCCTAGGCATGTAGGTATTAAAATATGCATAAACACATGCGCATATGGCTTTTAGTTCTGAGGCAGAGCTCCATGTATCCTGTGTTAGCCTGGAACTCACTATGTAGTCAAAGGTAGCCTGGAACTATAGATTTCTCTGTCTTACCCTCCCAGACGCATAACTATATACTTAAAATTTCAATATTTTTTGCAATTAGCTATCAATACAGGTAGAACATGTCTTGTTTAAAATCAAACATTAAAATTTCTCCGAATCAAAAAAAATTTTGTGCTCAATCATGGCATCTTGTGTGGAAAATTTTTACAGGTGACCTTAAATGAGAGGTCACAGTGAAAACACAGTCAAGAATATAGCTTATGGAAGAACATGTCCTGATTATTTAGGAAGATCTGGGTTCAGTCTCGGAAACTACATTCACTGGAAAGAGTGTAAGCCAAGAGACAAACTAAATTATATCAAATTATCACGAATTGACATATGTAGGTAGGCATGAAACAGAGTAGACAATATCTTACCCTTTAGATATCTCATTATATATTTATATATGCAAATATTCCACAATTCTAAATATGCCTTAAACTTATGATTCTAAGGCACTTCACTTTAAATAAGGAATAGATAACATGGGTATATTTAAACAGTGTCAAAGTGCAAATACATGCATTATTGGAATCACAGGTTTCATGTTTTCCTGTTATTATTATATCATTTGAAGTAGTTTCCAGAAGTATCGCAAAAATGTATCCTAAAAAAGTTAATACTACAGAAAACAAGCTACAGTTCACTCTTTGGGCAACTCTTCTGATGATTTACAGATGCCATATTTTTCAATGGAAAAGGAATAATCAAGACATTCCTTTATTATAATCTGTATGAATCTTTGGATAGGATTAGTTTGTTTGAATTTTTTAAGATCCCTTGTTTCTATATATAGGAACACATAGTGTCTAAATCTCATGTCAAGCCTTTGTACAGCATGTAGAAGAAACGCTTACTTTATTACAGGTTCTATCCCTGTTATTCTGGTCCTTGCTCTTGCTGAGAGTGATGCTCATGAGAGATGGTGTAAAATCGGTTTAAAGATCTAAGATGAATTCTTGCTGTATGGGCTTTAAACTTATTCGCTAATCAGTAGACATTTGGGGGCATATGAAAGTCAGGTGAACAAGGCACATCTTTGTTTCATTGGTTTTTCTAAGGTGTGGGGAGAAATATGATTTTGAAGAAAGTAATACTGACTCTTGCTACTAAGAGGATTTAAGCATAGACTTTCTACTTATGGGTTCAAATTGGATTCAAAGGTATTGAAAAGATGGAGAAATGATGGCTACCATTCTATAGCCTTCAAGTGGTACAATACACCTTCCTATAAACCTTAACAAGCTTTGCATATATGTATGAACTGGAAGGTATAAAGGACAGTATTTCTAAAAGGGGGTTTCTGAAAACAACTTGTGCTGCAGCATAACAATGTATGGGTTGGGTTGGCTTGGCTTGGCTTGGTGTGTGTGTGTGTGTGTGTGTGTGTGTGTGTGTGTGTGAGAGAGAGAGAGAGAGAGAGAGAGAGAGAGAGAGAGAGAGAGAGAGAGAGAGAGAGAGAGACAAAGAGAGACAGAGAGAGAGAGACAGAGACAGAGACAGAGAGAGAGAGACAGAGAGGCAGAGAGACAGAGAGAGAGAGACAGAGAGAGAGACAGAGAGAGACAGAGACAGAGAGAGAGAGAGACAGAGAGAGAGAGAGAGAGACAGAGACACAGAGAGACAGAGACAGAGACAGAGAGAGACAGAGAAAGAGAGACAGAGAGAGAGACAGAGAGAGACAGAGAGAGATTGCATATTTTAGTGTATGTTGCTAAATAAGGTTGAAAAACACGAAATTAAACATTTTAAGAACATTAACTTAAGAACACTTTGTTTAATTACATTCTTCTTGTATAATACTGTTGAAAGCAAGAACATGCACAATGAAGACACATGGCTCACCTTCCAGTCTCCATCATATTAGGAACCCCAGTCTAAAGTTACTGAGGCACATATACAGAAAATGTAAAAGTCAGTGAGTTATGGGTCAACCTTGCCAACTGGTGAGAAGAATATAGATAGTCTTTAATGAAACATATTAAGTATGGGACATAGGCAATATCTTTTTTATACTAATACATTTCCTAAGGTTTACTTCTAGTACATGGTAAGGATTAACAGGGATGAAAAAATATGCCTATCATCACTTACTTATTCATCTATCCACTAATTCGCTTATCCAACACCTACTATGTAGTTGCTTGCTCCTCCATACAGACATTTTATAATAGCAGAGGGAGGGGAGAATTTCACAGACTGTCATGTTTCAAGACCTAAGAACAAGTCAATGACAGTGGCAATGTTGTCATTGATCACACAATACTCTTGTTAACAGATCTGACCTTCAAATATGCAAAATACTAGGAAAATACAATTTTAATAATAATTTTAAAATCCCATGAAAATTTATAAGCATGAATAATAATTTTTAGAACAGGATTTATGGTATGATACATATTATAATTTTTTTCTAGTTTCTTTCTTTAAAAGAAAATAGATGAGTTTCAAGAAATTCAATGTCTGTATGCTTCAGAATGCATGCATGGCCGTGAAAGGCATTCCCTTCATAATACCCCAAATAACTTTGCCTTATATTTTTGAGGTGCGGGTGTCAGTTTTAATCTCTAATGAAACAAAAATATCACAACAAATTATTAAACCTTATATATCTTAGTTGTAACAGTAACTTTATAGATAGAAGATAAGATATCCAAACTGAAAGATATGTACAAATTCTCATCTGTTAATTCTCTGGACAACTATATGAGTTGCCGTGAAAGAGATTTTAAATTATTTAAGTATCAGCAGAGCTCACAAGACCTCACACCAGAAACATTCAGATTTCTACTTGCCATCTCTGCATTTGCCTCTGTAATGGAACTGTCTGGGGGCTCACTCCGATGAATACATCTGCCCTTCTTTTGCTTCCACTGTTTAAACTAAATGCATTCAGATATTATTACATCATGGGAATTTTCAGCCTCCTTACTATGGATATCTTAATGAATTTTAATGGTTCAATGCCCTTCAAATGATCTACCAGCATCCACATTATATAAAATGTCCAAGCAGTAGTTCATCTGCATTAAAATAAAATGAAGTGTCAAATATAGTTTAACCTAAAACATTAACCATAGGCAATTTATGGGATGTTTGGAAAGTCAGTTAGATTCTCCATTTTAATAACATTCTTCCCCAAAACATGATGAACTTAACATTGAATGACTCCCACAATAAACTTTTTCCTACCTATGATTAAGATCCATGAGCATCACTATTTTCTGTAATGGATTTAAACAAAAATTGTTTCCAGACTTAAACCCATACCAGAATCCTATGCGTTATAGAACTTGTATAGTGATATGCCCTGCCCTGACACTTTCTCATTTGATAGTGTTAAGGGTAAGATTCAAATAATTATGTTTCTAATGAGTCCTGGTTGACATAAATGATGACAAAAGCATGCTTTGTTCCTAGTATGATGTTCAGACAAAAGTTCTGAGATGTGGTTTGGTATGTAGCTGTATGCCTTTCCTATATGTAAAATAAATTATGGATTGCTTGCATTGTTTTCATTATGGTGTGTTCACTAATCAAGTAACTCTTACGTGTGTTATTTCATCAACACATTATAGCTGTTACACTCACATTATATATAAATACTGTGTATACTAGTATGTCACCTAGGTATACCATTAGAATGCACTTATTTATGACTGACCTCCATACCATGTTATGAAAAATTATCTCTTCGACTGTTTCATTATTCATATACACTCACATATATAGTGAATGACTTCAACAGTTGAACTTAGCAATGGAATGTCTTTGGAAACAAGAGTGAGTAATGAGCAAAAGTATGGCACACCTGATTCAAAGGAGACCCCTTTCATGCCTTTGACTTTATAACATGAATTTTTAACCCAGTTATTCTTATCTAGAGGGGTCAGTTTGTACTTGTCTCTTAAATAAAAGCACCTTCACCACGCTCTAAAGAGTTTTGTTCATTAAACATTTTCTCATCTTGTCCTTTCATTCTAATTTATTTTTATGGAAATATGACCCCAGGACCCCTCTATACTGTTAAATGTCCAATATATACTATATATTTAGCAACAGTAAATATAATTTCTTTTTTTTTCATATATTGTTAGAATTACATCATTTCCCTGTTTGAGTAACCACAATTTTCTAACTACCAAATGTCATGACACCAATAAGAAGCAATTTCCTTTGAAAAATAAACAACAGTAATGATTATGAATAACATTTCATTGTACACTTTATAAGAGTATTCTGTAAATTTAAAAAATATTAATTTACCCATGAAAAATACTCTTTGTTCTTTTACACATTAAAGGAAACTACGCTTCAGCATGTCAAAAACTGCTTTCTTAAAAAAGGAATGCTAAAACTGTGACTTCAGTGTGGAATGTTTAATTTACAATTGCCTCTGTGTTTAATGATAAGCTGCATTTGCAGCCACTATATGTCATAGGACAGCTCAAGCTAACTGCAAATGTAGTGAGTGTTAGAGAATGTAACTGTATTCTTCTCTTAAGAAAATGTAAGCACAATGTAAACACTAATATTTAACTTCAGTGTGTTTCCAAATATGTTGTAATGGTACAATGTAAAAGCTCAAAAATACTGAAGTTTTGAAATCATGGTTCTTACACAAGCACAAGTCATAAGTCACAATACAGTAGTGACCCATTCACAAAGCGATCATTTTTCTTTTTTTCGAAAATTTCAAAGACTACTTCAGCACTCATAATCAAATATACACAGTGTATTTAGAACCACCATCATTATATACTCAATATTTTATTATTATGAGAGCTTTTTATTTTTTCTATTTTTAAAATTTTTTAAATTTATTATAATTCATTCATATTACATCCCGATTGTTTTCCTCTTGCTTATATCTCCCCTGTTCCCACGCTCTCTCCCTCTTCCACTCTGTTCCCCTCCTCTAGACCACTAACAGCAGGGACCATCCTCCCGACCATATGACCACAGCCTATCAGGTCTCATCCAGATAGTCTGTTTCTCCCTCCTCTGTGAGAGCTTTCTCTTTTTCTTTAAAACAATTTTTATTAAATATTTTGTACATAAGCATTTATATTATTATACACATATACATTAACTATCTACATCAAGAAGAACCACGAAACAATCAGAAATTATATATATATATATATATATATATATATGTATGTATGTATATATGTTACATTCATAGTGTTTTGGC
This sequence comes from Acomys minous, assembly GCF_964271855.1. Classification (NCBI taxonomy): domain Eukaryota; kingdom Metazoa; phylum Chordata; class Mammalia; order Rodentia; family Muridae; genus Acomys; species Acomys minous. Next base: position 27,998,898 of record NC_140496.1, read on the forward strand.
TATTTGTATTTGACAACCTTAAAGAAAACATCTTTCCTATCTTGGTGAGTCTGAAATTTTGAATGCAAATCAATATCTATCAAATCTCATCATTATCAACTTAAAACATCTATAAAGACCTAAAAATACATTACCCCAAAACAACTAGGTTTAATTGCCAAACTGAACTCTCTGGACTTCACCCCCATTAGAAACTTGAGAAGGAGCTTTTTCTTGTCACCCAGTTTTGTTATATCTATTATCACCTTTGCTGCAGTGATTCATTCATATTGGAATCATAAGGTAGCTAACTGCAAAAGAAATATAGCCCTATTATTATTATTATTATTATTTTTACTGTGTGAGCTATTGCCCAGTGTTTTACATCAATGTGAAATTGATGTAATAAATATCATAGAATCCTAAATGAATATTAAGACAATCCTCTGTCATCCCAGGAAACAACATGGCATTAAGTTAATATTGCTTTTGCAAATGACCCTAGTGTACTCCATGTTGGATTCCCAAGTCTATGTCTAACTAACCAGTTCTCTGCACAGTGGTGATGCCTATAGGCTATGCATCATCTCAGGATACAGTGCTAAGCATTGTTTGCATATGTGATTCACTAGCTTTAAAAAGAGTCTTTGTTATTGGAAGAGTTACAGATGCAATTCCTCGAAAAGGTTTCTTGCAGGGCTGCTTGTTTGAGGGCCACTCTTTTTGGCAACCAGTCCTAACCTGATGGGTAAAGAAGACTTGTGAGGATTCAAGGTTTAAATCTTACCTCCAAGATCCTCCCAAAAGCCCACTCCAATCACTGTAACAGTTCCAAATCTCATTCTAGATGCCCGTAAATACTCAAATTGGAAAGAAAACCTGTAATTGCCCAGTGGAGTTTTCAAATACACTTAACTTTGCTATTCCAAGCCACAGACACCAAATGGAAACTAAGGTAATGCTCTTAATTTTCATCAATTTATCACAGCTGAGGTTTTAAAGTGATGGATTTTGCTCCACAGTCTTGGCACAAAGCACCCACGACAATTTAGAAAGCTGAAAATGAATCTTCGGGCTAAAGTACCAGACCACAAAAGGGATACTTCTGAGTTATTAAAAGCAACGGGAGCCCTTGGAGTGATCAGAAATGATGATGACAATTTTGTGTTACAGGTCATTCAAACAGTAAGCGCCATGGACAAAGATGATCCCAAAAATGGACATTATTTCTTGTACAGTCTTCTTCCAGAAATGGTCAACAACCCAAATTTCACCATCAAGAAGAATGAAGGTAAATATGCTAGCTCTTTAATGTGATGCAGGACAAACACTGGGTTATGACATGCAGTTTCCTATCCTAACCGGAAAACATGATGGAAATATGTTTTGTTCACTCATGAGTAGCTGAGCGCCACTTTATTAGCTGCATGGCAAGGTAATTGCATCACTTCCTCTTCCTAATACTGAACTTGTAGATAAGAAGACTGTTAATGCAGATTTATGGTATCCCAGGGAGTACGTCAATCCCCTGCCTTGACAAGATGAGAGGACCATTTAACTCCCCTTAAATGCTTCCAGAAATGCTGAGATTCTGAGATTATCTGTCACTGAAAGAACTGGTTCTCACTTTGAAGTTGTTAACTTTTAATTGAATGTTTACGAAGTCCTTAGGGAAAGTCTATTCTAATTTTGCCTGGATTGTGGGTACACAGTACAGGTATTTGTTTTAATCCTCTACCAACTTTAATAACAGCAATTAGATAACAAAAAAAAAAACTTGAAGGGCATTTCTTATCAGTATTATTTGGGAAGGAATACAAATTAATTATATTTCTATGTCTCTGAGTCACAGAGAATATTTGCTCTATTTCATAATTTCTTGAGACCCTTCCTAATATGGCCAGTGTTCCTTTAAGTGTGGTATAGTTTAAGCAAAGGCTGTAGCTCAAATTTTAAAATCTATTTTAATAATACATTAATATTTCTAATGAGCATCTCAGGCTTCATGTGGGTTATTTAGTAAGCAGACTAGTGGTTGTCTCTGACATGGACTCTGTTGCCTGCTTTCTGATCACTCCCACCTGGTGGGGCTGCCTGGCTATGTCACAAGAGGGAAGAGGATGCTCTCAGTCCTGATACTATTTGACCTGCTGGGGTGGTGTGTGGGGGAGTCCCCTTTTCTGAGGAATAGAGGATGTGGGATAGAAGGTAAAAAGAGGTACGGTGGGATCAGGAGGAAGGGAAGAGGGGCTATGTTTGGGATGTAAATTGAATGAATAAATTAATTTAAAAAACCAAAATATTTAATCAGCTTTATTAAATTAACTTTATTTTGGCTATAATACCTTAGTCTTAACTCTTCTGAGTTTGTTTTTTTCTGTAGGCATTTCTATGCTTTCTAAACGCTCCAAATAGAATTTATATTCAACTAGCATAGGAAACTTTGGTTCATGATAACTGTTTGGAATATTGCTATCTTTGTTGAAGGAGGTTAATGGATTTTGAAGAAATCCTGTTATGAAATAAAATAGCATTTTATGGCTCATGTTAAATGTTTCATGGCCTTGCCTTTCACTGCAATGGTACTTAGCTCTTTGGGGATGCTTTGATAAATGTGGATGCATCACAGAAAAGGAAGCAAGAAGGTCATTATGCAGACATTACTCACCTAGCCAGCTTCTACGACTATAAACATTAAGTGACAACATTCTGTTCTCTCTCCTTAAAGGTAGAGCATTTTCCTGTTAGTCACACCAATCAGAAACTCTTATCTAAGAACATTCTTCTTCTTCTTCTTTCTTTTTTTTTTTTTTTATGAAGACAAGCAGGCTTAATATATTGTAGAAATCTCATGTATATGCCTATGGTAAAAGCCCATTCATATACCCTAAAGTAACCTGAGAATCTACGCTAATGTGGTACCTGCTTATTTTGACTAAGAGCTAACTGGTATTTAGATTATATTTGGGTAAAATACCCTGCATTTAAAAAGTTTACATGAAATAATGTGCTCTCATTCCCCATATTCAGAGAACTTTATTTTTTTCCTGCCCATTCTGTAAATTCAAGATTGCCTATTTATAGCTGTGCCCCCGGAAGACAAACTGCATACAAGTGCTGCATGAATGAGAAGGTATATTACTGGATTCCAGAGGATGTTTAATTTTGGCCTCTATTTAAAATGACAATAATTCTGAAGGGCAGATGTCATCTGATAACAGATTGCATGGATATTCTCTGAATTTTTGTAATTAGTAAAAAAAAAAAAACCATAGAAAATGTTATGTCATTAGTTCATACATTTCAAAAACCTCTCAATAGTACATTTAAATTTGCATAGATTATCTCTTTTGGTTTTTTACCTAGAAAACAAGCTTAAATTTTGGCCTATCTCCCAGGTCTGAAAATAAGTCTAAGTGTTACAAAAATTACTCTGGATTAAACAAAACAAAACAAAACAAAACACAATAAACCAAAAAACGAGCATTTTGCATACTACAATTTTTCTTTTTTAAATTGTGTAGTCATTTGTTTTGCAAATGGTGACTGTAAAATTTGTTATTCCAAGAGGGAATGTTTTTATTAAAGTGGAAGAAGCTGCTGTTATATTTATGTCTGGAAAACATCATAAACTAGGACTGTCTTGTAGAACGTAGGGCATTTGTTCACTGTGATTCTGGATTCACGATCCAAACATTCAACATTCCCCCATAGTATAAATCATGACCCTGTATGCCCTTAGACTGTATATGTAAACTTTATACACTATTTGCCTCTGCATAGATTATAAATTCATGGACCTAGTTTCATAGGCTACTACTGCTTTGCTATATGGATAGTTATTAGGAAAATGGATGAAACCAAGATGACTTAACAATATACAAAATCAATTAAAATAACCAAAAATTTTGTCAATTTTAAAATGTTTGTACAGAAGGATATATGGCGGATAGACACATAGATAGGAAAATTTGAAGTTGATCTATAATCTGTGAGTATTTTCAATGTTAGGAATGGGATAATTTAAAAGTGATAGTCATTTTTTGTTATTATTTTCTGTTGTTTCTTTAATGTTGGATACATAAGATAAAATCAAATGCTCTATTTATATTTATAGCTAGTAATTATTAATTTTGTTCTTAATCTACACTTATAAATGACTAGGATTTAATGCTGCTCCACTGAGATAATCATGGTTTACAAATTTAAGTCTATGAGAGTAAACCATTTTAAGATTTTGTGATGTCCAATACATCCAAATCCACGTTAGATGAATGGATTACTCTCCCACTTAATTTGATCTTCAAGAAAACAGTTGAAACACTTTACACTTTTAAAGGAACTTACAGTGACGCCTTCTAACTCAAAATTATTGTGGTCTTTCTTTTTAAATAGATTGGTCCTCCTGCAATTTTTCCTTTACTAATTCATAGTCAAAAATAAAATAAAGTAGAAACATGTTGTCTCTTTCTACACAGTTGAATTGTTTCACAAATAATTCACTCTCTATGAATATAGGAATAATATTTTTACTACAATAAGGTGGCAGTTTTCAGTATGGAGGAAGGGGAAATGGAAGGTCAAATATGAAGAGCCATTTATATTATACACATTAAAAATCAGATCATCTTTAATTTTTTAGTTCACAAAATGGCTTCTTCATCTTTGATTTTGGAGAATTTATAAACAAAGACTTTTGCTGACCACATTTCAGTATTGGCCTCTATTCTAACTGGGAAATGTAAAATACCCAACAATTCAATACAAGAAGACAAGGAAGATAAATGGACTTTTTACAGATACTGAAATATTTTGCTTGCAGGAAACTTGAGATCTGCAGAACCTACTTTTCCAAACCTGCACACTGTAGGTAAAATAATTTTTTGATTGGAACAGCAACATTACTGATGGATGAAAAGGTAACTTCAATGGCTTGAATTAAAGCACCGAACTGACTTACCGTAGGGAAATATAGAAACTCAGGGTGTTTGCTTCAAAAATAGTGCATCAGAGGAAAATATAGTCAACTTAAACTTAGTCGTGACTTGGTTATGGTTGAGAAAAATCTAGCCAAAGAATTATAATATCAAGTTAAGTTGTTTTTCTTCCCTTGGATATCTTTGAGCTATCCCTAATTCTATTGAAATACATCTAGTCTAGGGATGTCATTGAGTATCAGTGACAGAGCATCCAAGAAATATATATGAGACCATGGAGTCAGACACCGGCACTGCAAACAAACAAATAATAATCTCATTTTCAAAAAATGATTTTATGTAAATAATGTGAATTGTGAAGTGAGCTTTTCAATAAACATGTCATGCATTAGTTCAGTGTTTATAAAATATTTACATGTTCAGATAATGCTTTGTCACCAGACTTCTATTTCTTTTTTATAGTGAATTTATTTACATTGTAACTCAATTGTTATCCCATTACTTGTATTGTCCCATTTCTCCCTCCCTCCCACTTTCATTCTATTGCCTTCCCCTATGACTGTGACAAAGGGGGACCTCCACCCCACTATATGGTCATAGGCTATCAAGTCTCAGCTGAGTAGCCCGTTTATCCTTTCTCTGAGTACTACCAGGCCTCCCCACCAAGGAGAAATGGTCAAATATGGGGCACCAGAATTCATGTCCGAGTCAGTCCCTGCTCTCCACACAACTGTGGAGAATGTCATGTCCATTGGCTAGATCAGAGTAGGGGTTCTATATTTACTGCTTGTATTGTCCTTGGTGGGTGCAGTAGTTTGAGCAGATCCCCCTGGGCCCAGATCCACCGGTCATGACGTTCTTCTTGTAGGTTTGAAGTATTTTTTCAAAAAAGTCCTTCACTTGCTTGGTTAGAGTTACTCCTAGATATTTTATATTGCTTGTGGCTATCGTGAAGGGAATATTTATCCTAAGTTCTTCCTCTGCATGTTGTCATTTGTATATAGGAAGGCTACTGACTTTTTTGAGTTAATTTTCTATCCATTTTGCTGAAGATGTTAATCAGATGTAGGAATTTTCTTGTGGAATTTTGGGGGTCACTTATGTACACTATCATATCCTCTGCAAATAGGGATAATTTGACTTCCTCCTTTCTCATTTGGATCCCCTTGATCTCCTTTTGATGTCTTGTTGCTCTGGCTAGAACTTCAAGAACTCTATTAAAGAGATATGGAGAAAGTGGGCAGCCTTGCCTGGTCCCTGTTTTTAGAGGAATTTCCTTGAGTATCTCTCCATTTAATTTGATGTTGGCTATTGGCTTGCTGTATATAGTCTTTATTATGTTTGTGTATGTCCCTTTTATCCCCCATCTCTCCAAAACTTTAAACCTGAATGGATGTTGAATTTTGTCAAATGCTTTTTCTGCATCTAAGGAGATGATCATGTGGTGTCTTTCTTTCAGTTAGTTTATGTGATGGATTACATTGATGGATTTCTGTATATTAAACCATCCCTGCATGCCTGGAATGAAGCCTACCTGGTCATGGGGAATGATACCTTTGATATGTTCTTGTATTTGGGTTGTGAATATTTTATTGAGTATATTTGCATCAATGTTCATCAGAGAAATTGGTCTGAAATTTTCTTTGTTGGGTCTTTGTGACGTTTAAGTATCAATATGACTGTGGCTTCATAGAATGAATTTGGTAATGTTCCATGCATTTCTATCTTTTGGAGTAGCTTGAAGAGTATCTATATTAGCTCTTTGAAGGTCTGGTAGAATTCTGTGCTGAAATCATCTGGCCCTGGGCTTTTTTTGGTTGGGGGACTATTAACAACTGCTTCTATATCTGTCAGAGAAACAGGACTATTTAATATGTTTATCTGATCTTGATTCAATTTTAGCAATTGGAACTGATCAAGAAAATTGTCCATTTCCCTTAGATTTTCAAGTTTTGTGGCATATATGCCTTTAAAGTAGGATTTTATTATTGTTTGTATTTCTTCCCTGTCTGTTGTTATGTCTCCCTTTCATTTCTGATTTTATTAATTTGGATAGGGTCTCCCTGCCTTTTAGTTAGTTTGGCTAACTGTTTATCTATCTTGTTGATTTCCTCAAAGAACCAGCTCCTGGTTTTGTTGATTCTGTGAATAGTTCACTTTGTTTCTAATTTACTAATTTCAGCCCTGAGTTTCAGTATTTCCTGACATCTACTTCTCTTGGGTGTTTCTGCTTTTGTCCCCCCTAGGGCTTCCAGATGTGTCATTAAATTGCTTATATGAGATGCTTCCAATTTCTTTATACGGTACTTAGTGCTGTTAATCTTCCTCTTAGCACGGCTTTCAATGTGTCCCACAGATTTGTGTATGTTGTTACTTAATTTTCGTTGAATCTCAGGAAGACCTTAATTTCTTCCTTTATTTCTTCACTCTCCCAGGTGTTATTAAGTGGAGAATTGTTTAGTTTCCATGTGTATGTAGCCTTTTTGATATTTCTGTTGCTTTTGAAGTCCAGCTTTAGGCCATAGTGATCTGATAGGCTACAAGGTATTATTTCAATATCCTTATATCTGTTGAGGCTTAATCTGTGACCTACTATATAATCAGTTTTGGAGAAGATTCCCTGGGTTGTTGAGAAGAACGTATAATCCTTTGTGTTTGGGGGAAAAATTCTGTAAATATCTGTTAGATCCATTTGATTCATGGCGTTGGTTAGTGTCCTTATTTCTCGGTTTAGTTTCTGATTCGCTGACCTATCTTTTGGTGAAAGTGAGGTGTTGAAGTCTCCTACTATTAATGTGTGGGGATCTATGTGTGCTTTAAGCTTTGTTAATAGCTCTCTTACAAATGTGGGTGTCTTTATATTGGGAGTGTAGGTGTTCAGCTTCTCCCAAGAGTGTGGGAGATCCTGCCGGGCCTTGGAGACTGGCCAGGCTAGGTTCTATCTACCCAATTTCGTCGGCTAGGTCCACCACACCCCAAAGCCTGCATATGTTCTGGATCCATTCAGACCACGCGTGCTGTGGCTGGGCAAGGTGCTCACAGTCACCCGGCCTTCCCTGTGGCTCCTGGGGCTCTCCATTGACTGGCATGGGGCTGGTGGGGATGTTTGAGGACAAATTTACTCCTTTCCCTGAGACTTCCCCAGGCCAGGAGCTCTGGTGTTCCACCATCCCACACATCGAATTCAGGCTATAGAGGCCAGTTGCAGTCAGCAGGTGTGTTCTGTTCCAGAGTCTGGGGAGTGGGTTCAGGACCTCCGTGGGCTGTTGGTTGACCTGGGGCCATGCCTGCCTGTGGTCTGCACTGTGCGGGACCTCACCCACCTAGTGCTCTTCAGTCTTGTAGTCTGTGGCTGTCAATCAAGTCCCTGGTCTCCGTGCAGTAGACCAGATACAGTGAGCGATAGGAACGGCCATCTTTGATCCTCCCAGAATTCTATTTCAACTGATGTCCTACTTCAAGTTTATATGTTTGGCACTATTTATACTTTCAAAATATGATTCGTAGTAATATTATTTCTACATATGAGTTACTATGAGTTCAGTTCTCTCATCAAAATACCAGGATAACACTACCTAGCTTCCACTGAACTGTGTTGTGATGTGTGTTATGTATATATGTATAAACATAAACTCAGTCTGAGATATCACTGAGGACATGGACAACCATTCATCAATAAACAGAAAATGGACTTTTTTTTATATTATTCCTATTTATTAACCCTTTAGCACACCTTCAGCATATCACTCCTGACTATGTCTCCTTAAAGTTTTTTCTCCATAGAATTTTTATACAGAAGAGTAATTTTCAAAATTATAAAGACACGTATCCTCATCTAAAGGCTTTGAAGTCAGTCTTCTCACACAATAATATTTTAGTCCCCAAGGTGTTATTTTAAGAAGACAAACGACTTATGAAAGCAGATCAAAGAGCAGGAGGGAGGAGATGGGTTCTCAGATTTAACTGTGAGTATAAAAGCTTTCCCTCTGTGGGTTTCTTTTCTTTCTTTATTTGTTCTGGTTTTTGCATCTCTTTTACGGAAGTGAAGCTCAGGTTTCTCACCATCGTGGGGTACCCCATTTTCAATGTCTGGGTCACTCTCTACCTTAATACTGAGTTGTAGGAAGTCTGAGTGAGACATTTTGCCTAGGTTTGACAACCAGTCTTTGTTTTTCTAAACCTTGAGCTATTGTCAGCTAATTTCAGACTCATTGTTCCCAAATCAAAACCTTACGGCTTAAAACTGAAAGCAGAGTTTTCTGATCCCAAGCCAGCAAGAATGACTGTCAAACCTCCTGTGCAATCCTGAAGACATCTCTTCTTTTTTGCAGGATTAAGGATGGTCCTGCCTTCTTTCCTAGTTAAGCTAGTTACGTGATCCTTAGCTCTTCTTGTTGATCCAGAGTTACTGAATTAGCCACATATGCTCTTTCTGACTAACATAGGCCTTCTTAAGTTCTTCTACCACTCTAGGATGTCGTAAAGTAAAGAAAGGCTATTATAAATTACATTTCTTTCCTCAAAAGCATAGAGGCTGCATCTTTCAGCAGCATCTTTTCCATTGTGCCTGTTTGTATGTAATGGATACCTTTTCTTGTATTCCAGTGTGGGAATTATAGTCAGATCCTGCAGGAAACTTTCCCGGAGCATACTCACCAGAACAAACAGCTGTTATTGCTATATATTTTTCAACCACTGCTCATACAGACCATGGGTTTTCCTTTTCAATCATAAAATGCATGGCTCAGTTTTCACCAAGAGACAGGGGATCACTAATATACAAAATTAGATTATTTGTAAAACTGAAAAGATTTCTGTCTTAGCAATGCATAATTTACTGTTTATTTTCATGTTTATCTTCAGCATATTGTTGGAAAACCACATTTGTATTTATAAACTTCAACTAAGGATAGTATGTAAGTTAGAAAAGTTGAAAATAAATCTATTGTTTAATTCTAATTTATGTATGATTATACAATATGATTCAAAAAAAAAAACCAGGAGATTTTGTTTTATTAGCCTCATGTCATTTTTTAATTTCCATGTTTTTAGTTACCATACTTTCTTTTAAAAATCATAGGGTAAGGGTATCTTCAGAAATAAAGAATTTCCTTTGAAAATATTTTTTTAAATCTTAAAATCATTACTCTGTTGAGATACAGCAATGCCGTTATTGTCTTGTTTTCAGTGTGTGTTATGGGAGACAATTTAGCTTAGACATTGGTGGCCACTGGAAATAATTTGAGTACAGCATATATTTATATGTGTGGCTGCCAAAGTTGTGACTTCTATCAGAGAGATTCTATTTCACTTAGTAAGCAATCATTTCCAGTCCTTGTAGTACATTCTACTAAAAAGAGATCTTTGAAAAAAAATAAAACTGTAAGCCATATCTGCATATTTACCTTAAAGTTGCATTGGTTATTTTCAAGATGCTATGGAATCGACCTGTGCTTTTACAATGATGTTCCCTCAGACTTTTTAAAAAATAGTTTTAAAATAAAATTGTAGGGGTGTGCCGACATTAGGAGCTGTGTGTAGAACAACTTAGAGTAGTTTTTTGCTTTTAGCCAGGCTTGCTTGCATTCTGCGACTATTTATCTGATAGAAGAATTATGTCATTTACTGATTTATCACCTATTTCCAAGCTCAGAAATAGATCTTCGCTGTGTCTTGGTATCAGACAAACTTGACTTTTCCCTGAAAAACAGAACTCAGGGTTAAAATTAAATGTGGAAACAAAATGAACTGTCAGCCTATGCAAATTTTCCTTTTCAAAAAAATAAAAATAAATGTACTAAACGCAGTTGGCAATCATTTCATCTCTGTTCAGCACAGAAGGATGCATTGTGAATTAATTTGAACATTTTGTAGACAAAACATTAGGCGTACACGACATTGTGTCTGGAGATGTGACCTGAATGGTGCACACTGGCTCCTGATGTGTGTTCCCACAGTGTACTGTAGTGCGTAGATGCTAGAGGTAGAAAAGAAGTCGTCAAAGAGGGATGGGAAACAATTTGTAACAACCTGAAAGTGGGAAATATAGATAGACGAACATTTCAAAAGTTGACTGGGAGAATGCAGGACAGCAACAACAACAAACAACACCAGGCTTCATAACAATCCAAATGCATTTCGGATCATTACTTGCCTTCTTATCATCTATAAGAAGTTGTACAGAAACAGGAATAACCATGTGCTGATAATTCTCAAGTACAAATAATATTTGCTCTTAGGCTGTTCTTAATGTTAAAATAGTCAGTAAAGTAAAAACAAAAACGTTCCTGTGATAAATCCATAATTGACAAGTTGGAAATAACTAGCTAACTTAGAAATAGCTAACTTCTCTTTTTCTCATCTTTATTGTATAGTGTTTGTTAGTATCCTCAATCCATTTCATCCACTCACTGTTAAAAATAAAAGCATTCTCAAGAAAAAAGAAATAAGTGTTTGAGTGATATCCAGTAATATGTCTTATCGGACAACATCTGGTAGGCCAGCAACCCAACATGTCAGTGAACAGAGGTAAACAAGAAGAAGGAAAGAGGATTATTTGTATAACTAATGTAGTTCATGGAACATATCCCTCATTATGGTAAGGAAACAAAAACTAAAATCGGGAGTAACAAAGTATAGGAATTTTTTCATACTATTAGAAAGTACAAGCCCTAGGGAGGCAGAGGCAGGCAGATCACTGTGAGTTTCACGCCAGACAGGTCTACAAAGTGAGTCCGGGACACCCAGGGCCACACAGAGAAATTCTGCCTCAAAAAAAAAAAAAAAAGATATGCATGGTTCTTAGAAAATGGAACATTTGAGAGTGGATGGGATGACACCATTTCTTAACTTTTTCCGTCTTTTTACAATTTTTGACATACACATTTATATATATATATATATATATATATATATATATATATAAACTTCCTGCAGCAAGAAGAACCATGAAACAATCAGGAATTGTATAAATGTTTCATTCATAGTGTTTTGGCTGTTTGTATTTGGCAACCTTGAAAAAAATCATTCCTATCTTGGTGTGTCTAAAAGTCTTACTGTAAATTCATACCTACCATGACTCCATTTTTAAGATAGGAGGAACGTATGAATAGAGAGGTATGCTGGTTTTGAATGATAATTTGAATGATCTGGTACAATAAAAATAAAGCAATAAGACAGTGAAGTTGGCTGCCATTTTTATTCTTCATCATTATTCCAGAAGCACTTGAGTTATTCTTTGGATTCAAAGTGTCAAGCTAGATAGATATTAAATTCCTTCCTGGAATAGCGTTTTTCATGGAATATAAATGCTCTACTCCCTGATTTCCCCAACTAGTTAATTTCTAGTCATTGATAGTAAGTTCAAGACACTGTCTCCTCATTTCTATTGTTAGCAGGTTCTGTGAGGTTGGCCAGTTGGCTTCCTCTGCAGTGCCTTATGGCTCCTCGGAAGGCAGGTGAGAGTCAAGAAAAGTCGCTTTCACATACTCTAAGGTTCTCAAAATGGATCATTCATATATTCTCACTCATTTTTGATATCTATTTATTTAGTGCTTCACACATATCAGTGCTCTGCGAGTTGAAAACCAAGTAGTGAATAAAATAGATATTGACTTTCCCTACTACATAGTGTATTTTATTCTCCTAAGGTTTCACTTTTTGAATACCAATTTAATTCTCAGAGAGGATGCTGTAATTTACCAACAATATTTGTCCTGTGGTATCGAAATTCATAACCTCGTCTTGAGAGTACTATGATTTACAGTGGAATGACGCATACTCTAACATCTATATTGTCATAAAATTTCCTCTTAGACCTTACCCAATTTTGTGAGCCTAGCCCTATATAAAAAAGAGTTAGTTTTCATTGATTCTATCAGTTCCACCTTAGGGAAGAATTTGGGTGGTCAGAGACATTGAGACATGGATAGGGGATTAACCACAATATTTCATGTGGATGCTTCCATCATAAGAAAGTCTAGATGAGGGATGCTGAAACACACTATTAAATGCAAGTAAAACATGTTGGTGAGCCCCTTTACAAAAACACAGTGACCTGTGGATACAGTGATTTTTGTTACATTATAGTAAGTGTGCTGTGAGTGACAATTCTATTTTACATATGAGAATGTGAGAGTTATGATCCAATCTCATTATACACAGTTCCTCTTCCTACTTCTATGCCTATTTGGCTTGGATACCTCTTGTCAATTAAGGAAGCTTTCAGCTAATTCTCAGTAAATAATATTGACAGAGGCCATATGATTCATGAAGATGACATTAGCTTGATTTCTGAGATTACTCTATAGATTTCTAAAAATGCTGTGAAAGGGCCGTTGCTGATGTATTTTGTAAAGAAAGATAATTATTATCTATACACCAGCTTTGCTTTCTTAATGGTAGTTTGCTTAGTAGAAGTGCCTCGCTTTTTTGCTTGATTGTATTATTCTCTGACTTTTGAGGCTTCTTATCTTAGTGATTTGGAAAACAAAATGTCAAGGGGAGTACTTGCAATTTATGTAGCAGCCAACATATTTCAGTTTATTTCTAATATTTTAAGAGAAATCACTTCCTGTATATATATATATATGAAATGATGTTTATTCCACATATTGCAGAATAATATCTCCAGATATTAAAACATTAGATGGTAGTATTCAAAGACTAATGTTCTATAACATTAACTTGTCTCTTTCTCACTATGTCATGGCAGGATTCTTGACCCACTCAATAACTAAATTTTCTCATATATTGGAAAACAGGTATTTCCAATATTTCAGATTTTAGTAAATATGCATATTTACTATATATGGATACAAGAACATGAAATAAAACTCTTGAGATATGTAATTATTTGATTCAATTTATTTTGTCATGAAAATATTTCTGAAGAGAAGAAGTGAAGGAAATACTTTTAGAAGTAAGATTTCTCTCTTAAACATTTGGTGATGAAATTTGTGATACACAGGTTATTCAACTGTAGGGTAAATAATAGCCCAATATTTTTAAATTAGTTTATCATAAGATAATCCATGGTTATCAAAAAGAAAAACATGGCCACAAATTTTTTGGCTGTAGAAAGAAGATGAATATTCTTGCTATTCTAATGAGTTTACATGTTATTTTGATGTTTCAAATAACATATTAACTATCACCAACACAGTGGATGTGTGTTTACATGTGTACAAGGTTTAATACAGAAAAGGAGATTAAACAAAAAGCATAATTATCAAATATATACATGCAAAATATATCTTAAAACTTAAAAAATATTTTCAATAGGGTGGGGTGGGGCAAAGTGTTTTCTGCTCATGCTGAAGGGCTTGAGTTTTAATCTTCAGTCAGAAGTTTAAAATGTTTACCATGGAGGTGCTCATCTATAACATAGATTTGGTTAGAGCATAGGGAAACTAATCGCAGGCATCTCCATAGGTGTCAATTGTCTGTGGTGCCAGCAGAATCAATAATTTTTGGATTCAATAAAATATCCTGTCTCAAAAAATAATGTGGATGTTGATTGAGAAACTATCAGACACTGACATCTGAATTTCACATACACACAGTTATGTATATTCACACATTAACACATTTATACATGCACACACACAAAAACAAATGCAAAATACATAGTTAAAAGATATGTAATGGATAGATAGGTAGATAGATAGATAGATAGATAGATAGATAGATAGATAGATAGATAAATAGATAGATAGATGCAGCATAACAGTGGGTGTGTTCTGAAACATTTAAGGCAGCATTAAAATGAATTTTCTTATAAATGTTGGTGGTTAAAGTTTTAATATTGGTGAAGACATAATTATCTATAATTATTTTTTATCAAGTCAACAAAATAAAATATAGATAATATTATATTACATAAAGAGAGGAAGAGGGGAAAGAGTTACCCTGGGTATTAGCATTAATAAATATTTGTGATTAATAGCTGAATAGTATTCCATAGTGTATATGTACCACAGTTTCTTTATCCATTCTTCTACTGAGGGACACTTAGGCTGTTTCCATGTTCTGGCTATTATGAATAGGGCTGCTATGAACATGGTTGAGCAAATTTTCTTGCTGTGTGCTGGAGCATCTTCTGGGTATATTCCAAGGAGTGGAATAGCTGGGTCCTGAGGAAGCCCTATTCCCATTTTTCTGAGATAGCACCAGATAGATTTCCAAAGTGGTTGTACTAGTTTGCATTCCCACCAGCAATGAAGGAGTGTTCCTCTCTCCCCACATCCTCGCCAGCATGTGGTGTCGCTTGAATTTTTGATCTTAGCCATTCTGATGGGTGTAAGATGGAATCTCAGCGTTGTTTTGATTTGCATTTCCCTGATGATTAAGGAGGTTGAGCATTTCTTTAAGTGTTTCTCAGCCATTTGATATTCCTCTGTTGAGAATTCTCTGTTTAGTTCCATGCCCCATTTCTCGATTGGGTTATTTGGTTTGGTGGTATTTAATTTCTTGAGTTCTTTATATATTTTGGATATTAGACCTTTGTCAGATGTGGGGTTAGTGAAGATCTTTTCCCAGTCTGTAGACTGTCGCTTTGTACTCTTTACGGTGTCATCTGCCTTACAGAAGCTTTTCAGCCTCATGAGGTCCCATTTATTAATTGTTGACATTAATGCCTGGGCTGTTGGTGTTCTGTTCAGGAAGTTGTCTCCTGTGCCAATATGTTCCAGGCTCTTCCCCACTTTTTCTTCTAAGTGATTTAGTGTCTCTGGTTTTATGTTGAGGTCTTTAATCCACTTAGATTTGAGTTTTGTACAAGGTGACAGATAGGGGTCCAGGTGCATTTTTTTACACATAGACATCCAGTTAGACCAGCACCATTTGTTGAAGATGCTATCCCTTTTCCATCGAATGGATTTGGCTTCTTTGTCAAAAATCAAATGACCATATGTGTGTGGATTCATATCTGGGTCTTCGATTCGATTCCACTGATCAACCAGCCTGTTGCTGTGCCAGTACCATGCAGTTTTAATTACTATTGAATTTGTGGATAAATGGATTGAGCTAGAAATGATCATAATGAGTGAGTTAACTCAGAAGCAGAAAGACTCAAATGGTATATACTCACTTATATCTGCATATTAGCCCAACGGGCATGTCCCACGAAAGCCTTCACTTACCAGGAAACAGAGACAGAGGAGAGGACATTCTAGTGGGACTCTAGATGTGAGATTCATGAGAGAAAGGCAAAGTAGAAGGACCCAGAGGGTCCTAGGAGCCTACAAGTAGAACATTATGATAGGCAGATTTGGGCACAGGGGTCCCACTCAAACTAGGCACCAGACAAGGACAATACAGGCGGTAAACCTTAAACCCCTACCCAGATCTAGACAATGGACAGAACACTCTCCACAGTAAAGTGGAGAGTGGGATATTACATTCTCACACACTCTGGTGCCACACCTCTGACCATGTCCCCTGGATGGGGAGACCTGATGGCACTCAGAGGAAGGACAGCAGGTTACCAAGAAGAGACTTGATACCCTATGATCATATAGAGGGGGAGGTAATCCCCCTCAGGAACTGTCATAGGGGAGGGGAATAAGGGGAAAATGGGAGGGAGGGAAGAATGGGAGGATACAAGGGACGGGATAACCATTGAGATGTAACAAGAATAAATTAATAAAAAAAAAAAATATTTGTGAATAAAATGAATGGTAACTCTTTCAAAAACTTGCTTTCATATGTGATATAAGTAACATCATATGACAGAAAATGTGGATTTTGGAAAACACAGGAACATTATTATAAATATTATGAACCAAGTTCATCTACTATTAAAATTCAGGGAGTAAAACCACGAACTATGTACTTATTTTTTTTAACAGAACTGAAGGAAAATTACAACAATTTAATTACAATGAAATTGCGAACTGAAATCAACACTCTGAGAGACTTATAGACACAATATAAAATAAAAAGAAAAACATTTTCAACAAGAAATGTTGCTTTCAATATATTAATCATTTACTTAGTCATATTGTACAATATCTTTGAAAATAACTGATGTAATATTAGCAAAGAATTACTTGCTTATTTCCCTCAAAATGAATTTTTTCATCAGTATAGTGTACTGAATTTGTCTCATCATGAATATAAGGCTAGCACTCTCTGTCTCTGTCTCTGTCTCTCTCTCTGTCTCTGTCTCTGTCTCTCTCTCTCTCTCTGTCTCTGTTTCTCTCTGTCTCTCTTTGTCTCTGTCTCTCTGTCTCTCTGAACTCCTACCTTAAAGTATAATTTCCAATATTAGTTGAGAATGAGAACAGATATTATAACACAAACCTTAGCTATGCAAGGTTCTCATTGAGAAGGCTCATTGAAGTATCTATTGAATCATGGTTTTTAGCAGATAACTTGGAGTAATAGCATCTGAGAACTACAGTTACTGGGGATTTTGATTCTCAAGAATACAAAATGATGTTTACAGAGGTTAGAGGGTGAGAGATAATTGCTTTTAATGAGTCCAGCTTATTTTACCTGTTGATTCCCTGTTTCATCTATTCTTTTCTTGAAAATGACATATTTTGTTGTTTATTTATTTTTTATTTTATTAATTTATTCATATTACATCTCAATGTTTATCCCATCCCTTGTATCCTCCCATTCCTCCCGCCCTCCCATTTTCCCCTTACTCCCCTCCCCTGTCACTGTGACTGAGGGGCCTTCCTCCCCCTTTATATGCTCATAGGGTATCAAGTCTCTTCTTGGTAGCCTGCTATCCTTCCTCTGAGTGCCACCAGGTCTTCCCATCCAGGGGACATGGTAAAATATGAGGCACCAGAATACGTGGGAAAGTCATACCCCACTCTCCACTCAACTGTGGAGAATGTCCTGTCCCTTGGCTAGATTTGGGTAGGGGTTTGAATATCACATGCGTGTAGATGTGAAATGAAGGTAGGGGTAGAACTACCTGGGAAGAAGTAGACTAAAGCGATGTAGCACAGGATGAGGCAAGAGGAATTTGGATATAAGCTAAGTACGTGATACACATATAAAAGCTTCCCAAAAAAACACTTTATTTGTACAATAAATACTGATATTAATCTTAAAACTTACTTAACAAAAATCCACATGAAAGCCAATGGCAAGTTATGAGATAGTGTATGAGGAAAAACAGACGGAGGCTTATGCTAAGAGTTGCTGCTTAGGTGTTCCCTATTTATCTCAAAATACTGTGATTTCATTGATTAAATAGGTTTTTATTCAAAGGGCTAACATGGCTTCAGAATTTCTAATAACAAACAGAATATAAACTAATAATAATCTGAGTCAACATTGCTATGGTGAAACACTATGACCAAAAGCATCTTGGAAAGAAAGGGGTTTAATTTGTTGATGTCCTCCAAGTCACAGTCCATTGTGGGAAGGCAAGGCAGGAACTCAAACTAGGCAGGAGCCAGGAGGCTGGAGTTAACGTAGAGGCAATGTTCTGCCTGTTCATGGGAAATCAAACCATAATTCTCCAGAAAATCTATGATTCCAATAAAATGTCCTTATCTTAGTTTCACAGGGATATCATCTCCTTGTCAATCTTTTAAGCCTATAAGTCTGTAGCTTTCCAAAAGTGAATCTACCTTTCAATTCACACCAGTCTTTCAGGCTAACAGCAGCTCCTTTGTTGGTAAAGTCCTCCCTGTCCACTGGAATGCCTTGATTGATAGTTCCATCATAGGCAGAAAAAGCAGAACAGGTCAATTTTAAGTGGAAGTCTACTTTGTTAACTATGGAGTCAGGTAGGCAGTATGAATAGGCCAGTGGCATCAGTGCTGTGGGTGAGCTCACTAAGGGATTCCTTCATTCCCCTGGGAAGCTCATGATAAGGAATGACTCTACTGCTCAGATCATTATGAATTGCAGTTGTCTATTACATGATTTACGTTGCATTACATTGCGATATGTCACTGTGAGGAGGTGACATAATATAATGTAAGTGACGGATTGCTAAATTTTTACAGCAAGAAAAAAAAATTTTATATTCAGAATCGGCAATCAAATTTGAAAGCAGCTATCAATTCATTTTTTTTCCCTGCAGACAGATCAAAAGTCTGATGTTCGTGAAAAGCATGTCATTTTGAAACATCCACGAATACTTCAGCACCTATGCATATTAGCAATAATATATCAGTTTAAGAAATACTTTGAAGCTGTGTGGGTCTTTACTTAAACTACTCCTTTCTCCTTAGACTATGGTAATATTGTTTTAGAGTCTACGTTTTTTTTTTTACTATAACTAAGAAATGATGATCACATAAATTTTTGATTGTCTTGTCTACAAAAAATTGTACTTAAAGGTGATTTTATAATCCATGATGCATGCATTGATGATGTCGTAGTCGGGGCAAGTTTGCAGGGGAGCAGTGATCTCTGATCTTAGAGATTGCTAACAATTAGCCCGAAAACAGTCACAATCTCCTCTGAAGTCTGCCCTCATGAATGAGTATTTTTTTATCTATCTAGTCCTTAAAACAGGGCATAGTGCTCTGTAACTTAAATATGCAGATAACTTTTTGGGCTAAAGGGAGAGTTACAGAACGTTTTTGCACACTATATCTAATGTTTTTCTCTCTCAGGTCCTAGTACTCTCAACTATGTGGTAGGAATTTGTAGAGGATGAGTGCCCTTGATATTAACCTCCACTCCACATTCTTTAAAAATTAGAGTTCATTAATTATGAAAAGAAATAGGTTTCACTGTGACGTTACTATGTCTGCAAATGATGTTCTCAGTTCAGTCTAAGCCTCAGTACCACTCATTTGTAAAATTAAGATATTAAATATCCTGTCTTATAGTACCACCCACATATGAAACTTCTGTGTGGAAAACATCGGTGAGATAAAAAGACCACAAGACGTGTGGATGTCCCACCACCTAGGACCCAGAGTATAACCAGCTCTCATTGACCCCACAATGACCACCAGTAATAATATGAAAAGAAAGCAAAGAGCTCTATCAACTTATTTACACCTGTGATCCAGGCCAGAAGAAGTTACTTTACACTCTATTGGATTTACGCTTGAACACAATATATCGAATGGATTTGCTTTTCAACAATCTCACTGTTTTTAGAGAGACAATTTGAGAAAAACATAGAATAACCCATAGTCAGTGTCCATGTGCTCCTACCAAGGGAGGATGAGAATCTGACCCTTCTCTCTGACAGAACCAGATGACACTGGTAAAAAAAAAAAAGTAGGTAAACAAACAAGCAAATATAAGCAACATCTTAAATTTTATACAATGAAAATCAAAATAGCAAACTACTGGGTTAATTTTTTAATGGATTTGGAGTTTACTGTCTTATTTTTGAATGTGTGTTGTTGCTTTAAGAATTGAGTATGATAATAAGATTTAGCAGTTGCCATGGAATTTGACGTGTAATCATAGCTAGCATTTATTCACTGTTCAGTATTCCCATTGTTAGTTTGTGGTAATTAATGTGAAATGCCTGACAAGTAGAAGGTACTGTTTCTGTATCAAGTCTGTGCTGCTCTTATTTTCTCAGAATTATAATGTTTAGATGGATTCTTAAGACTGATATATCATACATCATTGCTCTTTATATTCTCTTTCGGACTGTTCTGGCATCTCATACACACCCTTTGTCTTCAGCAAGAGTGATTTTTGCACATAACTCATTTACTAACAATTAAACAACAATGTCATCGAAGTGTCTAACATTCCTCTAGGGAATAAGACTGTAAGGGCCACCTAGGAGTATATTTATATGTACTTATTTATTTATTTATCCATTCATTCACTGTACATCCTGGTCATATCCCTGTCCCTCCATAACTCCTAGTCTCACCTTCCCTCCCTCTCACCATTCTGAGGAAACTAGTCCTCAGGAAAGGGGAAGCCCTCTTCCCATCCTTCCCAGCTCTTCAAGTCCTATCAAGACTGATCGTGTCCTCTTCCCCTGTGGCCTGTCAAGGCAGTGCCGCCAGGGGGAAGTCAATGAAAAGCTGGCAAGAGATTCAGTGTCAGAGAGAACCTGGCTCCCTTTCCTAGGGCACTCACGTGAAACCTGTGCTGCCTGTCAACTACATCTTTGTAGGGGGCCCAAGTCCAACCCATCATGATCCTAGATTGGTGCTTCAGTCTCAGCAGGGCCCCTCTGGACCCCGGTTACTTGGCTCTGTTGGTCTTCCTGTGAGGCTCCTGTCACCTCCAGGTCCTGTTCTCTTTCCCTCCACTTTTCCACAAGGCTCACTATGAATTACTCAATGCCCAGTCCAATCCAAGATCCACCCCATGGGAAAGAACCATCCCCTGACACGATTAATGATTCTCTGCTATGCTTGAGGACAGGAGTCAAGGAGAGCTGTTCTCCGAGAGGCTCCATCCTGCAGAGTCTCGAAATAGAAGTACATTCTTCAAGTGTTTTTGGTGTGTTGGCAAAGGGGACCAGGCTTTTAAATTTTATCTCATTCTGTGTCATGCATGGGAACAATTTATTTCTTATATCGGTTTAGAAAAGTCATCGTAAGCTCCATGCCCTCTATTACATCTATTTAATATGCCTCTGGTAATACAGCATCTAATGAGCAGTACGTAAATTCACACAACTATACCCACACAAACAAGAGACTCTACAGTTTGTCCACAGATCTGCAGATGACTGCAGACAGCTTATACTGTGAGAATCATTTCCTGCATTGAAAGTCAGGAACAGTGAGCAAGAAATTGTGTCTTCTAACCAGAGAGCGATAAATACTAAATTTCATTAAATTAACTTTTTAAATGAATAATTCTTTTTGTCATTGTGTTTCAGCTTGTCTCTCTTTTAAATAAGCCAATTAACACGTTTAATATTTTGTCTACAAAATATCCTATCAAGGGCTGAAAATGCATATGACATTTTATATGTGTATATTACTTGTAAAAAAGAATGGGTTCCATTGAGTATATAATTAGTTTCATAGGTGTATATAATACACTTTTATTACATTCACAATGATAATTATTTTGTAAAAGAAATCTTTTCATCTCTTCAGTAGATAAGGAAATATAACTTATGCAATGTATATGATCAAAAACCTTACATGCACATACACAAATGTCATAAAGAAACCTATTACTTTTTGCAATCAACATGTACTAATAAAACTCCAAAATAAGACAGGCAAAGCCTGAGGAAATTGCTTCTGTCATCAGAGATGAATTTTATTATGGTTTTGCTGTTCTGTAAGTTGGTTCACTATCTCACCTGTTTACTATAGGGTTTCATTGCCTTCATTTCCTGTACTAAGAATAAGGTCCCCTCATCCAACAGCTGACATTTGCTCTGACTTCCCTAATTTCCTTCTTAACATCTTCTCCACATGGCTCGAAAGGAAATATTATCTTTTAGGTTTCTAACATTGTTCTCCATTTAAAGTGCTGATCTCTCTTTTACTGGTTCTTCATAAAACAAACTATCCTAAAATTAGGTATGCAACGAGCTATCCAAAAATTAAGTAGGCCAAAGGCATGTTTTTATTCGCTCATGAGGATAAGTTTGTGATTGTTCCTTTTTATATTTAATTTTATTTTCTAATATAATTAATTTAAAAATTTGAACATCATTTTTTATTATTTTTGTGATTACATGTATATGTGTAAGCAATTTTTGTGCTTATATTAACTCTATATTAGCTCATTAGTCTCAACCCCACTCACACTGGTTCTCCTGTTTCCTGATTTCAATCTTCTCTCCACCCTCCCTGCGTTTAGGGCTGCTTTCAGGGAGTTATTTACTGACATCTGTGCCGTTTTGCAGTAGCTACACCACTGATACAAGCGATACGTCCTCCTTCAAAAACCATTAACTGGCACTAGATCTTCAAATGTTGCTGGGGCACCGTAAACAACACCAACTCCACCATCAATATCCATACTTAGATATTGAATGACCCTTCTTATGAATGGCTTGTACATAGTATCCACAGCTACTGTGTGTTCCTGATTTCAATGGCTTTGCAATATAAAGAAGACAGGGTCTCATACCATTCTGCTTATTTATGCATCTAGCCAACATTTTGCCAACTCTTTTGCAATACTTTTTGGGATTGAAAAAAATTATATAGATGCCCCATTTAGGGCTGAGCATTCAATAGTTATTGACTTGCAACACACTGACCAATAATGAGTTTTTCTAATAATTTTCTTCTAGTGCAAAGAAGTTTCCTTGCCCAAATTGAGAGCAGTGCTAGTCTATTGGTATCATAATGAAAATTTAGATGACATTTTAGCTATATATCTACTTAGCAAAGCATCAGGAAAAGATGTCCCCCTTTTTATGCCCCAGAGAATCTAATCTCTTAGCTATTGGTTTTTGACTAGTTTTATGGTCCTGGGTCCGCTTTCCTTTCTGTGGAGTTGGTTTCAAATCTGATTAGAAATATGTAGGTTATCCTTGTGCACCCCAAGACATCATTGCCCAACTGGGCATATCTTGCTCTACCTGCAGAGCATCATTGTACATTGTCGTATCTTTCGCTTGGTAAGACGATTTATAATTTTTTTCCCATAGCAGCTTGTATGGCACCTCCTAACATACTGATCATATATACTAGAAAGGGAGCATTCAGCTCAATTTTATGTGAATTTCCTGGTATCCCATATCCAAACTATGTAGGGTCATCAGCATCAGGCGCTTACCATGCAGTTCTGCTGGATAATCAATTAATTCGTTGTTCCTTCTTATCTTATTAACTTCTACTGGACCAAAAAGTGCAGACTGGCCTCCTGACATACATTATGACTGATGTAGTGTTATTTAGGCAGAAGGGATGATTTTCTTACATGCATCTGACTCTCTGGAAAAGCAGTACATACATGTTCACAAGATTATATATGACTGCTGAGTATAGGGAGAGGGAAAACCGAGGCATTCTCTACTGATCCCCATGTCAGAGCAAGCTTTATTAGTAATTGTGAAGTCAGGGTAGGGTTACATTTCTCTAAAGCATAGTTGTGGAGACATTTCTTATGACTTTTTTTTTTTTGTAGCAGAGAGTACATAAGAAAACCATTAATTGTTGACTAACAATTTTCTCCAGAAAAAAAAACTTTTAAAAAAATCACTACAAAACAATAAAGGATTACCATTCATTTCAAAGAAGGTATATTAAACCTTAAAAATGAAAAACAAATCAGGTAAAGAAAATTTTATGCTTCAATCACAAAAATAAAAAAATCTTAACTGATAACATATGTAGTTAGCCTAATGTACACACACACACACACACACACACACACACACACACACACACACACACACGTATTTTATGTGTGGGCAGTAGGAAAGTTCAAGCAGGCTGATTCTCCTTCCATACTTGCTGAAGAAAGAAATTTAGAAGACAAGAAAAAAAACCACTCTTTTATATAGAGAAGTCTACAGGAGTCAATCAATAAAATTGTGCCTATTATGCACAGTGGTAGGAAGTGTTTATGAGAAACAGGCAACTGTCAGCTTCATAAGCAAGTACAGACACATAAAGATGGATATATGATGGAAGGATGCTGATGGCTTGTGACATAGCCTTCGTACTTATGTTAGAACACTAAAATTCGTATCAGCAGAATAACTATGATTCAAACATTGCCTGGGTCAGTTCAGATTTATGCTAATTATTCTAACCTTATAGAGGTTCATAGTGAGCCACTACTGTCAAATATATCTGATAATTTGGTCTATATTTAATAGGTCATAAAAACACTGTGTTACATTTCTTTTTTTTAAGATGTTCCTTATTTTCTACCTATTAATTGTTCTGTAGTAAATTGTATTGTAGCTATTGTCCAGTATAGGAATCAATATGTTCATAAAGTTACTCTAAAACTGTGTGTATAAATTGCCCATTTTTAGTGGTATGAATGATTTTTAGCATCTTACAGTCACACATTACAAATGCTATTTTTTATAAATTCCTGTTCTTTTCCTTAACCCATTCATAAACATTTAACACACTGTAACTACATACTTTTTCTGTGGCTTTTCAGGAAAGGTACTCTGGAGAAGGTAGTAGATGAAGATTAATGTCATGATCTACTTTCCTCGGGAAAGATGCTGCAGGTTCTCACTCTACCCTGTAGCTATCAGTTTTCTAGCCTAAACTTAGGGTCTTCAGAATGCACATAGACCACAGAACAAATAGATTTCAATAATCTTGGGTAAGCAAGAGAAACAATGTGAACATTTATTTTCTTCTTCCCTCAAGCAGTTTCCTTTCATTCTCTTCCTTCCAGCTCCTACACACACACACACACACCACACACACACACACACACACACACACACACACACACACACACACACACACCAAATACAATGAAGGAATGTACAAAAAGACAAGCCAAAAGCCCTCACACCAAGCTGGCCAAGGCAACTCAACAGGAAGAAAAGAGTCCCAAGAGAAGAGAAAATAAGCAGAGACATACCCACTCCAACAGTTAGGAGTCCCACAGGAACACTACCCTACCCGCCACAACATATTCAGAAGAGGTGGTACAGGCCCACACAGGCCTCCTGCTTGCCACGTCAGTTTCTGTGAACCCATATGAGCTCCTACTAGTGGATTCAGTGGGCTTTGTTCTCTTAGTTTCCGCCATCTACTCTGACTTCTCCAATCGTCCTGCCCTCTCTTCTTGGAGGTTCTCCTAGCTCTGAGAGGAGGGACCCAATGGAGACCTCTCATTTAGATTCTTTCTCTGCATCATGACTTGCTGTGGGTCTCTGCACCTACTCCCATCTGCCACTGAAGGAAGCCTTTCGGAGGACAACTGAAGAAGGAACATAACTACAACTATACTCTATAGTAGAATATTATTAGGAAACATTTCATTGATATTTATTTACTTATTTATTTCTTTATTCATTTATTACCACATGTGTTTGGTTCTACTCTAGGTCTCTTGGCTATAAAGTCTCTTTTTCTCACCACTCAAGCAGTGTTGGATAAAGGCTTTCTCAACGAGTGGGCCTCATGTTAGATCTGACATTGGTTGATCACTGTCATCCCATCTTCCAGGCAGGATGGAGTGTTGTGGCTGGGTTGGTATACAAGTTGTTCTTTAGGTAGCCTACAGAGTACCCTTCCCTCATCAAAGGGACATAGGGGTATAGGCTCCATGTAGGAAACAGCTGAAATTCTCCTATTTAAGTAGCTTCACAGATGTTGACCTCAGCAATCAGACCCCTTTCTGTCAGTTTGCCAAGGGCAACCTTCTGTCCTAGCATCAGCCTGTGTTGTTTGAGGATATCTGCAGTACTTTCTCAGCCAAAAACCTGAAGCAAATACAACTGTATGTCATCCGTGGAAGCCTTCATTACCTGGCTGCAGAAGGTGGCCAGTTGAGACTCTGTATCCCCAGTTACTAGGAGTCTTCACAAAAATCACCCTCAAAGATTTGAAGAACTTTGCATTGTACTCAGTTTCAATATAGCCCCCCAAATGCTCCCAATTCCAACTGTCTGCCCCCACACTCTCTCCCTCTAATCTGTTCCCTAAGCAATATGTTACTCCTCTTCTATCCCCACCTGGCTCAAGTCAACCCTCAAAATCTATTCTATTTTCCTTTTCCAGAGAGATCCATGCGGTCATGTAACACACACACACACACACACACACACACACACACACACACACACCCCACCTTTTATCTGAACTCTCTTGGTCTAAAGATTGTATCTTAGTTATCATTTACTTAATTGCTAATATCTACTTATAAATGAATTATACGATATTTGTCTTACTGTGTCCGGGTATCCTCACTCAGGAATATGTTTTTTTCTATTTCCATCCATTGACTTGCAATTTCATAATGTCATTTTTTTAAACAGCGAAGTAATAATCCATTGGGCAAATGTAC
Organism: Acomys minous; assembly: GCF_964271855.1. Lineage (NCBI taxonomy): Eukaryota > Metazoa > Chordata > Mammalia > Rodentia > Muridae > Acomys > Acomys minous. Next base: position 28,025,687 of record NC_140496.1, read on the forward strand.
CATACTTTGTTTATCCATTCTTCAGTTGAGGGTCATCTTCATTGTTTCCAGTTTCTGGTTATTATAAATAAAGTCAAAATGAACCTAGGTGAGCAAGTATCCTTGTCATAGGATGAAGTATCCTTTGAGAACATGCCCAGGAGTGGTATAGCTTGAGGTAGATTGATTCCCAGTTTTCTGTGGAACCGCCATGTTGCTTTCCAGAGTGGCTGTGCAAGTTTTTATTCCCACCAGCAATGGAGGAGTAGTCTCTTTGCTCATTCCTGTCAGCATGAGCTCTCATTTGTTTATTGATCTTAGCCATTTTGACAGGTGTAAGATGGAATTATCAAATAATTTTGACATGCATTTCCCTTATGGATAAGGATATTGATCATTTTTTATGTTTCTAAGCTATTTAAGATTCCTCTATTGAGAATCCTTTTTAGACAAAGTTGAATTATTTGCTTTGTTTTGTTTTAATATCTAGTTTATTGAGTTCTTTACATATATAGATATTAGTCCTCTATCAGATGTGGAGTTGGTTAAAATATTTCCTATATTAAGCTGCCACGTCGTCTGATTGACGTGTCATTTGCCTACCAGAAGTGCTCAGCTTTATAGCGCTAATTAATTTTTTTATCTTAATGACTGCACTTTCCATGTTCTAATCAGAAACTTGTCTCCTGTGCCAATGCATTCAAGTCTAGTCCCCTTTTCTCTCATATCAGGTTCAGTGTATCTGGTTTTATGTTTGATAAACTTGGACTTCAGTTTCACGCAGGGTGATAGATATAAATCTCTTAGCATTCCTCTCTATGTAAACATTCAGTTTGACCATTTGTTGAATATGCTATCTTCCTTTCTACTGTGCCTATATGGCTACTTTATAAAAAAAATCAGGTGTCCATAGATGTGTGGGTTTATATCTAGGTATTCAATTGGATTTCGTTGTTCAACACATCTGTTTTTTATGCCAAGGTCACATGTTTTTTATTATTATTATTATTATTATTATTATTATTATTATTATTATTATTATTACTATAGCTTTGAAGTACAACTTGAAGTCAGGGATGGGGACACTCAGGCTCTGGTGGATATGTATTATCTTGTCTATTATTAACTGTATTCTTATAAATTAAATTCAATTAAATTTATTTATTCATTTTACATCCCAATCTTAGACTCTTCCCTACTTTGCTCCCTGTACCACACTTCCTCCCTTTATCCTGGATTCCCCCCCAAATCCCCTCCTTCTCAGAAGAGGAAAAACCTCCCACCTACCGATCCCAGCAGGTCAAGTAGCATCAGGATTGAATGCATCCTCTACCATGGTAGCCTGGCAGGGGAGCCCTGCCAGGGGGAAATAATAAAAATACATGCAAGAAAGTCCTTGTCAGAGACAGCACCCACCCCTGCCCCCTTACAAGGGAACCCTCATGAAGACCAAGATGCCCATTAAGTACATGTATGTAGGTGTCTTATGTCCAGTCCATACATGTTCCATTTTTGGTGTTTCAGTCTCCTCAAGTCCACCCTGGGCCAGGTAGGTTGGCTCTGTTTGTCTTCTTGTGGGGCTTCTGGTCTATCTGGGTCCTTCTATCATTCCTCCCACTCTTTCACATGGCTCTCTGTACTCTGCCCAATGTTTGACTGTCTCAGCACATGTTCTGATCCATTGCTGGGTGGTGCCTCTCAGAACACAGCTGTGCTAGGCTCCCATTTGCAAGCACAGCAGAGTGGCATTAATAGTGTCTGGGGTTGGCCTTCTTGGCCATTGTGGCCAGCCACTAGTTGAACATTCCCCCCTCTGCTCTTTCCAAATCCCTGCGCATCTTGTAAGTAGGGTTCCTTTTTTGGGTTGAAGTTCTTGTTAGTGGGTTGGTGTTCTCCTCCATCTACTAGGAATCTTATCTGTATAGAGTGTGGCCTCTTTGGTCTCCATGTCTGCTGTCAGTAGGGGTCTCAGCTAGAGTCACCCCGTACCCTCCCAGGAGCCTATCCTGTCCATAGGTCTTCTTTCTGCCAGCCCTCTATCCTCCTGCCTACACCAGATCCCAACTCTTTGTTCCCTCAGCACTCCTTTTATTATCCTGTTCCCTCCTTTTGAGTACTTCCTCATCTATTCTATTACTCCTTCTCAGTGAGATTCACGCATCCTCTCTTGGGTCTCCTTGTCATTTATCTTCTTTGGTTCTGTGTATTGTAGTGTGGTAATCCTGTGCTATATGGCTAATATCTACTTATAAGTGAGTATATCCCATATGTGTCTTTCTGGGTCTGATTTACCTCACTAAGAATGACATTTTCTAGTTTCTGGAGACACAGAAGAGCACAGAAGAACTGCAAGCAAGCTGCCTGGTCTTCTAGTATGTATGTCTGGCCCAATTTGAATTGCTACAAGGTGATCCTTCAGTTATTTTTTTACAGAAACTTTGAGCTAAGTCATGATGGCCTCTCCAAATCATGGCAGACAGAAGAGCTAGGGACAGAAAGAAAATTTCAGAGATATATATGCAAAATTCATTTTAGTACCACCAGTACCAACTGGTAATATGGAAAAGCTATATTTAGCAAAGGCCAAAACCATCCTAAATGAAGCTTAAGAATCTGCCTTATTAGGACTTTCAAAGTAGAAGAGAATCACTGAGGTTACAAGTGAGTGGTGCAATAATAGTTTATGAATATAACTCACATGAAAACTCAGGGACACAATTCTGCAGAAAAATCTAAAGAAAGCCTCTGCAAGAAGAGTGTACATAACAAAGGTGTTTCTGGTACCCATGTGAAAGGAAATGGACCAGACAGCCAGGTACATAAGAACTTGGATTATTATCAGGCTGAGATTGCAAAGTATGAAAAGGAGACAGTCTTTAAAATGACTTGTACACTATAATAAGCCTAGAAAAATTAGCTATAAATATCAAATGAACTATTCCTAATATGTATCTCAGATTTCCAATTACTAGCTATAGAGATATGTTTATCCTAACTCAGAAGTTTATTAGGTTGGACATTAATCTCAGAGTTAAAACATAGTTCTCTTAATGAACATGTTACTTGGCACAAGGAAAAAACTTAAGTGGAAATACCAGAAAGCCTCAGAGATTCAGCTAAAATTATTGATCAATAGAAGCTGTAAATGTGTGTATGTTTATTGAAGAGCATAAATATTTTACAGTTCCCATTTCTGCTAATACTGACAATATTCTCAAAAGCTTATCTATTTATAACCTTAATGAAAATGGTGTTCTTTGAAATCTTATTGTTCTCACATGGAAAAAAAAGAGTTTATATGGCTCGAGCAAACCATTTTCGGATTGTCTGTGTGCGACACAACACATTTAGCAAGAGAGTTTATAACTGGCCAACAGTTACCAAGTTATTCCAGGACTTAATAAAAAGGAACAAAAAATTGAATCCGATCAATACGAACATCTACAATTCAAGATGAGAGAGGAGTTATTTTACGTATACTAGTTTTTTTGGCCTTGCTCCCAAGAGTTAGAATACTGCCTCAAAGACCCACTCAAGTTAAAAAAAAACTTGGTAATATTCAAAACAGGCATGTTGCATTGAAAAATATCAACACAAATCTCCAAGGGTCACCTCTCTTCAGCTATTTCTAGTTGCTCCTATACATTTGAATTGAATCAGCTATGATGGAATAGTGCAATGTATCAACACAGACTACATTGGTGGAACTGGTTAATTCATATGACAAGAAAATGGGAAAAAGTGGTAAGAGGATTGAATTCAGATATAACTTTTTTTTTTTGGAGACAGGATTTTTCTGTGTAGCCTTAGCTGTCCTGGACTCACTTTGTAGACCAGGCTGGCCTCAAACTCACAGTGAGCCACCTGCCTCTGCCTCCCAGGTGCTGGGATTAAAAATACACGCCACCACCGCCTGGCCAGATGTAACCTTTTTAGAAGCAAATTTGGAAATTCATTCCTCATCTCAAAATATGCATATGAATAAATCATTTTTGTAACATCTTACCAAAATATTTCAAGAAGATTCAATAAATATTTGGTATGCCAAATATCTTGTTTCTTATCATCACTGAAGAAAAGATTCTTGCCAAGCTGTGGTGACACATGGTTTTAATCCTACACTATGAAGGCAGAGGCAGGAGAATATCTAATTTGAACCAGGCTGGTTTACAGAACAGAGTGAGTTCCAAAACTTCCAGGGCTATAAAGAGAAACCCTGTCTAAGACAGATAGAGATAAAGATGGAGATAGAGACAGAGACAAAGATAGATAAGTGTGAGAGACAGAGAGAGACAGAGACAGAGACAGATAGAGACTGCTTTGTAGCTAATGAACTACCTTTTGAAAAAATACGTTACTTATTTATTGATAGTCTCAAACTATGTCCTTGACTTGTCATACCTAATTTTGTATACCAAGCTGGCTTCAGACTCACTAAGATCTTCCTGCTTCTGCCTTCGAACTGCTGAAATTAAAGGTATGTGTCATCGACCCAAGGTTGGCTTCCGACCCCATATTTCCCTTCCATCATTTCTTTCCCTGGGAAGATCCTTTGGCATCTCAATAAGTATGGTTAAGCAATTACTAGCTACTAGTCAATAGTAAAATAGCAAGGATGACATACATTATCCAAAGTGAAAGTAAATGAGGGAGGGTGAGGGAAAGAGAGGGTCTGAACAAAGTTTGAGTAATACCAAATTAGTGTTCCCTATACAAGTCCTGTATATATTGTATTAACACATCATTTCTACCTAATGGTAGTACTATAAAGGAGATCTTTATTTTATAAGAAGAGCCACCATTTATACTCCATTCATATTTCTTTTAGATTTCTTGGTGCTTCATGAAAGAATTTCTTCTTGTTTCTCAGAAAGGATATCAGGTCCTCAAGCCTTCAAAGGATATAAAGGGCCAACCCCCTCCACGGCGGACCATATGGAACTCTAGCTGTCAGTAAAGATATCCCTCCCCACTTCGCCTTTTGATTTTTATCTTTTGGAGTTAGTAATTCAGGCTTTCACATATTGCACACAGTTTCAGAGAGTGACTTAGATGGGAAAAAAGTGAGGAACAGTTGAAAATACGTTGAAGCACAATATGAAGCGTATCTCTATTGCCAGTTCCTTCTGAATCACTACCACTTAAAAAAAATCTTCTCCTTGGCTTTGACAATAATTCATGGTGTAAATGTTGAGAGAATCCTGATCTCTAAACAGAAAAGAACAAAAGGCTTTCTTTAAATGGAGTGCACTTTCTTTGAAAGTCAACTTGAGTTTCTTTCAGAAGATTTTGTTCCCTACTGGGGAAGAAATGAAAAGGAATTCACGCCTTTCAATCTATACATTCATACTGTCATTTCAGATGAATAGTTCTGCATAAATCCAAACCATATGCAACTGCTAATAGCTACCTTCAGATCTGAAGGAGCAGCTTGGGGTTTATCCTCTTTCACAGGCAGTGTCATTCGCCTTCTCTAATTCCTCATTGGCACATCAGTATATTTGAAAAAAAGTAGTACTCATCAAGGAAGGAAAGCCCTGAGTAAATTCAGGGCTTAGATTACAAAGTATGAAAGAAGAGGGCAATCTTTAAAAATGACTTGTATACTACAATAAAGCTAGAAAGAACTATAAACATCAAATATACTATTTCTATTATGAAGCTCCATTACTAGCTATAGGGATATTTTTATCCTCACTCAGGAGTTTATTAGGTTGGACATTAATCTCAAAGTCAACACATAGTCCTATTAATGAACATGTTACTTGGTACACAAAAATAATAACTTTTCCTTTCTTGAAAGTCCTTTGAAAGCCAATTGGTCTGTGGACAAGTCTGAGCCAAGCATGGGCTAAGGAACTTTAGGTATCAATATTTCTCAAGTCTTTACCTATTGGGAAAAATATTTTGCCTTTCGTAAGAATGTCTAAATTCATGTGGTGCAGTCATTGTCTTGAATCAGACTTCACGTTTAAAATATACAGTACCACTCTGTTAGAGAAACTGGTACAATAGAGATGGGATTTATGTATGTATGTATGTATGTATGTACGTATGTATGTATGTATGACATAATAGAACAAATGGATGACCACAAGTATGCACTTATTTTTTCCCTCCAATACTCCATTCTGCTCTGGAATTTGCTTGAGGAAAGAAATTTCGATGTGTAGACCACAAAATCTGGAGACAGAATCATGGGATTAAAGACTCAGTCCTAGTTTATGGATTCCTAATTTCAGTGTTTTCACTCTAAGGATCCTTCTGTCTAATGATATCCCCAAGCACTAAAAAGTGCAAATGAAAATAAATAGTGCATGTCACAAATTAATACAATGTAAAAGAGATGAAGCTTTGAAGTAACTGAATTCAGCTTCTAAATTATAGATTCACACATTCAATAAAAAATCATTAGAATTCACTCAGGCTTGGAACAGTATTTCCTCTAGTTTGAAGGGAATAATGTAATACAAATCGAGGTTAAGTGACTTGCCCATGTAGTTGATATTTGGTAAGCCAGGTTCAAACCTAATTAGTCTGATTTCAGAATGCACAATCAAAAACATTGTGTTTATAAGTGCTTTTGGCAATATGGTAGCAAAATACCAGTGACATGATGACTTCTATGAGGATTATTGAAATTCCAGGTATGGGAACTTCTTGGAGGGCATTTAAATCAACAGTAACTCAATGACAATGATCAAAACATTCACATTACCTTATCTTTCTATAGAACCGTATTTATCTGTTATAACTAAGATGTATATTCTTGTTATAAAAATAAAGTAGTAATTAATATGACCCTGATTTGATCAACTAAAAACTAACTTGTATAACTTACTTATCCTAAAAAATATGCTATAACACTTTCAAAGTATTGGAAGGAAACCTTGTATTATAATTGAGTTGTATGTGTACAATACCACATATTAGAATATATTCAATACCATATATTGAATAATAATCTTAAATTTGAATTCTATACCAATGTACCTTAAATTGAACTTATTTTGCATCTATATACAAAATTCTATACCAGTGAATTAAAAATAACCTATGTGTAACAATTAAGGCATTAAGTTGAGGAGTAGAATTCTGCTTAAAAATGGGCAAGCTTAGATGCAGGCAGAGTTGACAGCCAAAATCTGCTAATACAGGGTAAACAAGTCCTCAATAGTTTCTGCCTCACAAATATGTCTGTCATATTTATTGGGCCAGAAGGCCAAAGACGATGCTCCAACATTATAGTGAGTTGTGGGCGACTTTTCAGTCAGCAAACCCAAATGATAAGATGACAGAGAGAGTGTGCTCAGTCTCTGTCATCTTCTCATTTGGGAAGCTCCTAACATGCACCCTCTATGTACTCAGGTAATTAACTTTATTCCTTCTCAAGTTTCTTATGGGGCTGAAGAGTAGATAGTTTAGTTTTACAATTAAGCGTAGTTTAGGGGTTAAGATGTTTTATGATTTAGATAGATGTTTTAAGCTGATAATGACAAGATGTGATAGATACTGATTTACATTCAGAATTTTAGATGCACCAGCATAGGAAAGATATCTTCTTCAAGGATGCCAAATACAAATAGCTAAAACTCTATGAATGTAACATTAATATAATTCTTGACTGTTTTGTGGTTCTTCTTGTTGCAGGCAGATTAATGTATATGTGTATAATAATATAAATGCATATGTAAAAAATAAAAATAAAAATAGAGAAAAAAAGAAAAACAAAGCCTTAAGAAAAGAAAAAACTCTCATTAATCTTTACATTCTTTAGAACAGATCATAACATGAAGAATCCCAGATTCTATATGCTGCCCCTAAAGAACAGAAATGAACTATAAAATGATTTAAAGACTCTGAACTTTATAGTGACAATCTATGAAGTGGATATATTGTTATTACACTGCACTGGAGACTATGACATAAAATCTCTACATGTGCAGCATATATTCAATAGGATTTGACCTTCTGTAAGTTTCATGACTATTTGACTGAAGAATAAGGATGGAACACCTCCAATAACAGTTTGCATGTGAAAGTCAGAGGACAACTTCAAAGTGTAGTTTCTCTCCTTCTTCCATGTGGATATTGTAAATTGAACTCAGAAAGTCAAGCCTGCCGGCAAGCACCTTTACTCTTAAATATCTTGCCAGCACCATAATCACATTTCATAATTTTATTACTTATTTTTATGTAATTAAAGGAAAATTAAAGATATGTGAGACTAAAATTAAACTATTATAATCTGGGAATACTGCTCAAGAGTTTTTCTGATTATCACAGCCTTTAAGAATATTGGTCAGTCCTAAACACATTCATAAAAGCAATGGTAAATGAGCTTAGTAACAAAATAAAGAGAAGAGATCATGAACTGGGCATGGAGTCAGAGGGTACATAGAGAAATTGGAGAGAGAGGAAGAAGTGACATAAATATATGCATAAAAATACATTTGAAAAACTTAAAAAAAAAAAGTTGGTTACTAACCCCTATGAGATGTCTCAGATGGCAAGTACATTAGACAAAGAGCTTCCCAAGTTGAATTCAAGCCTGAAACAGAGAGAAGCAACTACTTTTATCTTCTGACCGTCTCATGTTCTCCATTGTGAATTCACAAATGCGTTAATGAACACAGAAAACACACATAAACATACACATACATGCATAATAAATGAATGTTATAAACAAAGAAAAGAACTCGGTTTTTTGTGTCGGAGAGATGGAAGGTAAAAATGCTTGAGGCCAAGCATTTTGATTTCGTTTTTTATCTCTGGAAACAACATGGTGAAAGAAAAGCACAGATCCTGTAAGTTTCCCTCTAACCTACACACCAGTGCCTCGGCACGTGTATCTCTGCCCTCCCGCCATGGTCAACAAATACTACTAAAGAGAAACAAGCAAATGAAGAAACATTAAAAGAATAAAAATATCCAAGAGGATTTATTTCATTATGAGCTTAAGAGCTCGGATCTGAGGAAGATTATGTAATTTGCATGCGGCACTATGGTTAAGACAGCAATTAGTATCTAACACTGTTTATAAATGCCCACCAGCCATAGTGACTGCCCTGATCAAAAATTCCTGGCCATTGTTAAGAAAATTGTATTACACACTGTCAAAAGCCCTTTGGGTTAAGCGTGGTTATAGCATTTATACCTCAAAAGTGCATGTGTAACGCAGACATACTGCTCTAATTTCTAGGGCAACTTAACCTCAGATTCATCATTGCAATAAATACTAAGCGTAAACTCCACCTGTTGTGGTCTCCAGAGACAAGGCTTCCAGCTGAAAATCTCTCCCTTTTCTCTACCTGAGTAGAATTTCCAGTATAGATAACAATATTGGTGCAACATCTTTAATATTATCAATGATTGGATCTTTCTGCAGAGAGCTTAAAAGCCTCAAGAGGCCAGGGGGGCAGACCTAGTGTAGGTAGGTAGAAGGCTGCACAGCAGGAATAGCCAGTGATCTGAAAGTATTTAAAGAATGCGTACTGGAATTAAAAGGACCAGATGAGGATGACATAAAAAGTAACACGTGGATACAAACCGACTGCTGCTTTCCAAATAACAACTTCGGAATGAGGAGGTAATTTGCAATTTCCCTTTGGGCCTGTTTGCACAGGCAAAATCAAATAAACTTGATCAATATGAGGAACAATAACAGTGCCGTGGTGAGAGTATGTGGCCAAGAAATAAAAAATGTGAAGAATCTGAACAAAAAATAAAATCTTGCTCTCATGAAGAGAAACATTGGTGAACTACTGATGTTCATTAGTTGAAGCATTGTCTAAGCACTCAAGTTTGTTTCCTTCTTTGCTTTGTTTTGTTTTTGTTTTAAATTTTTTATTAATTTATTCATATTACATCTCAATTGTTATCCCATCCCTTGTATTCTCCCGTTCCTCCCTCACTCCCGCTTTTACCCTATTCCGCTCCGCTATGTCTGTGACTGAGGGGGACCTCTTCCCCCTCTAAATGATCATAGGGTATCAAGTCTCTTGTTGATAGCCTGTTATCCTTCTGCTGAGTGCCACCGGGCTTCCCCATCAAGGGGATGTGGTCAAATATTGGGCACCAGAGTTTGTGTGAAAATCAGTCTCCACTCTCCAATCAATTGTGGAGGATGTCTGGTCCATTGGCTAGATCTGGGTAGGGGTTCGATGTTTTGTACATATATTGTCTTTGATTGGTGCCATAGTTTGAACAGAACCCCTGGGCCCAGATCTGCCCATCATAATGTTCTTCTTGTAGGTTTCCAGGATCCTTCTGGATCCTTCTATTTTCCCATTCACCCATACTTCTCTCACCTAGAGTCCTAATAAGATGTCCTCAATTCTATCCCAATTTCCTGATAGTGAAGACTTCCATGGGACATGACCCTTGGCTAGTGTCCAATTATGAGTGAGCATATACCATTTGAGTCTTTCTGCTTCTGGGTTAACTCACTCATTATGATTCTTCCTAGTTCCACCCATTCGTCCACAAATTTCAGGATTTCCTTGTTTTTAATAGCTGAGGAGTATCCATAATATAAATGTACCACAGTTTCTTTATGCTTTCTTCTACTGAGGGACACTTTAGCTGTTTCCAGGTTCTGGCTATTATGAATAAGGCCACTATGAACATGGCTGAGCATATATCCTTATTGTGTGCTGGAGAATTTTTTGGGTATATTCCAAGGAGTGGAATAGCTGGGTCTTGAGGATACCCTATTCCTAGTTTTCTGAGATAGTACCAGATAGATTTCCAAAGTGGTTGTACAAGTTTGCATTCCCACCAGCAATGAAGGAGTGTTCCTTTTCCTCCATATCCTCTCTAGCATGTGGTGTCACTTGAGTTTTTGATCTTAGCCATTCTGATGGGTGTAAGATGGAATCTCAGACTTGTTTTGATTTGCATTTCTCTGATGACTAAAGACGTTGACCATTTCTTTAAGTGTTTCTCAGCCATTTGATAGTCCTCTGTTGAGAATTATCTGTTTAGTTCTGAGATGCACTTCTTAATTGGGTTATTGGGTTTGGTGGTGTTAAATTTCTTGAGTTCTTTATATATTTTGGATATTAGACCTTTGTCAGATGTAGGGTTGGTGAAGATCTTTTCCCAGTCTGTAGGCTGTCGCTTTGTGGTAATTAGCTTGGGCCATTCCACTATGAAGGGAGAAAGCAAGTTGTGCTTTGATTTAGGTGCACACCATCCTCACCACCCCCTTGCAAGATCCGTGACACAATTATGTTGAACATTCAATCGTCCAAAGGTTTTTACAGATACTAAATATTACTGTCTGCAATGGTAGCAAACTGAATGCACCTTAACTAGTCTGATGCCGGGAGTAATTCCCAGTTAGTACCTTCATGGGGACACAAAACAAAACAAACAAAGAAAAAAACAAAAACAGACAAAGGTCTCCACTTTGTTTCTCTTTAATCTTGAAAACTCCATCTTAAGTGTCCCCATGTCAGGATCACTAAATATGTTCTTTCTCAGAGCAACACACTCTTCTATCTCCTAACCAAATGACTCATCCGACTCCTTCATCTGCTCTTGAACAGCAAGTTTAGAGTCAGGCATTCATTGGGTATGCTTTTCTCATATTTTCACAATATCCAAACTGGCTTTCATTTCCTGAATAGAAGTCTCTATCTTCTTTGCTATCTTCTTGCTAACCACACGGGCTGTGCTCTCACTGTCCAAAACAAAAGGCCAAGATGCGCTGTTCACTTTTATGTAGTGCCCTTTAGTGATGAGAAATCCATTGTCTCTGATGTGTTTCTCTTCTCACTTTAAAACAGTGAGTATAGGAAGAACTATCCAAGAAAACAGAAGCCGTACTGAGCATTTGAAAGAGTATATGTGGTAAAGGTTACAACAGTGATGAAGCCAAATGTGAGAAAGATGAGGAATGTTTGGGTCTAAGTGTGGGTTTTAGGGAAAAATATCAAAAGAAAGGAAGGAAACACAATGAAAGGCATAGACGGGAAGCGTTATTTGTTGATATTTAAAGAGAAAATAATTGTATTATTAAAACAAGAATAGTATTTAACTGTAAAACATAGTAACAAAACAACACTGAAACAATTTCTGAATCCACACTGCTGTTGATAATGACTTTTTATGGGAAGATACTTAAAAATTAGAATATAGAATAGTTGTCCTATATGCATGTTCTGAATGTCTTTCTTAATAATATTTATTTTTCTTATGTTTTTAAAATCTTTGTCTTTTCAAATTAAAAAAAATGAATCTACTTTCTCTTAATCAAAACCAAACAAAAAAACTCTCATTGCATGCATCTGATCACCAGAAGTACTCCGAGAAATTGTCACCTGTAAGTGACTTCTTACAAGAGTCAAATGTTCCCACTCTTCTCAGAAGATTACTTACTTCCACTTTTTGAAAACAAAGGAAGATTGAAATGCCCTTTACTCAGGTAGAAGGTAAACATCAGCTAAACATCATGATCTCCTTACTGATCTGTGTGAATATTTTTTTTTCAATACAGTGTCTCTCTGTGTTAGCAGTGGCTGACCGGGACTCACTTTGTAGACCACGCTGGCCTCACACTCACAGAGATTCATGTGCCTCTGCCTCCCGAGTGCTGGGGTTAAAAGCATGTGCCACCACGCTTGCCTGTGAACAATTTTTTAATAGCGTTTTCTGAGGCTTGAAGGAATTTTTTTCTCTAGAGGTTCAATGAAGAAATGTAAATACCATTTTATTTGTTCTCTGAGTCTACCATACTTATACAATGTATTTTGATCTTATCCCTTCATCACTATCTCCTTCTAACTCCCTATAGCTCCTATAGTTCATCTCCCTCCAAACCTCACATTCCCATTTTTTTTTGTAGTTCTTGCTTTATTTTGTTGTAAACAACCACCTGAGTCCAATTAGTGCTGCTCATATTAGTGCAAGGATATAGGGCCAAATACTGAGGCATGAACAACCTACCAGCAGCCATATCAATAAGGAAGAGTCGATGTTTCAACAGCCATCAGCTGCCACTCACTGCTTACTCACTGGTGTAGCTTCAGGGGTGGCCTCCATAATATACACTAAAATTTTGTCTGCTTTTTTGCCAGTAATTTTACCATACTTGCCATGAGCCAAGGTATGGGACTCCCATGTTGTATCAGAGGTCGGCATTTCAGCTCTCCTCTGCAATTTTTAATGTTCTCTAAGTCTCTTCTTCCATGGTGATGGTAGTAGCCTTGGATGGGACAAGGCTGATACAGATAATTTATCCATTACTGTGCACTTACAATGATTTCTTCTCAGCATATTGCCTAGTTGTGAATCTCTGCATTAATCACTAACCACCATTAAAAGGACCCTTTGGCCGGAGCGTGGTGGTGTATGCCTTTAATTCTAGCACTTGGGAGGCAGAGGCCAACTGATCACTGTGAGTTTGAGGTGAACTTGGTACAAAGGGAGTCCAGTACAGCCAGGACTACACAGAGAAATCCCGTGTCAGAAAACAACAATAACAACAACAAAAACAAACAACAAAACAGGAAAATAAAAGAAAAAGAAAGGAGCCTTTCTGAACCAAGTTGAGGACAATACAAATCTCTGGGTAAGAGCACAAATATTTAGAAGATAGTTTGAGACAATAGCCATTTAGGAATACACTAGTACATTCTTTTCAGAATTATATCCTCACTAATCATGGGCTTTTGAGTGTCTTTGCAGAACCATGCATGACATCCCTACTCTAGTGTAGACCTAAAATGCAAATACAAAGCCAGATGGGCTCCAACATTCAGCACTTTCTGTTCACTGACTCCAAAAAAAATGTGACCAGTTATTTCATGCCCCTGCTGCCATGCCTACCCCACAATACTGGGCATACACTCTCTTAAGCCAGGAGTCAAAATAAGATATTTTTCCTTAAGGTGTTTCTCTCAGATATTTGTTCAAATCAATAAGAAAAAGAATTAAAATAAGAAAGTACTCAAAATTATCAATGATTATTTTCCTAAGTTACAACTGGTACCATCACCCTAAGATGTGCATGGTGTCAGACACAGAGATTAAAACTCTTAATGCAAAGCCAGAGAGCACCATATGCCTTGCCTCATGTGGGAAGAACAACGCTCATTAGAATTTTAGAAATCCACTGAGAAGAGAGTGTCATCCAATACGAGTTCTGATATGGCTGAAGTACCCATAGAGTATATGGCTAAATTTTGAGTTTAAGACTTATTAGAAGAAATCGAGATTGCCAGTGGGAAAGACTGTGAAGAAGAAAAGAAAAAACCTTGAAGTAAATATCTTTCCTATCTTGTTAGGTCTAAATTTCTGAACGAAGGTCAATATCTATCATATCTTATCTCTATTAACTTAAAACATCTACCTTGATCTAAAAACATCTTAACCCCTAACCTTCTAAGCTTATTTGAAAGACTAAACTATCTGGTCTTCAACCCCATCAGAGATTTGAGAAGGCATTAAAACTTAAATACCTGAGTGAACCAGAAGTGCAGGTTAGCAGCTCCCAAAATGAAAAAAAAATGATTGAGACAATTTGCTGCCTGAAGTCACCCAACACTCTTTATAACGTTAGGGCATCATCTTCTGCCTTCTGGTCCAATATATCTGAGAAACACATTTGCCAGGCAGGAACTCTTATTAATACTGAACATGGTCTATAGCTGAATACAGAAAAAGTAAAAGAAAGAAAGAAAGAAAGAAAGAAAGAAAGAAAGAAAGAAAGAAAGAAAAATCAAAACCGACCTTCCTGAATGCTATTCTTTGAGTAAGAGTCAGTGTTTCAGCAAGGATAATATGAACCAAAAGATGGTTTCACCGTTAAAGTTCACCTCATTGGAAGGAATCTATTCAGATTTTGCTACAATTTTAAGACGAATTACAGTTGTTGCTTTATAGAAAATTCTTCTATTGACATGATTATGTGATTTGTTGCTTCTTTTCATTTATCTAGCTACTGAAATAAAAATAATTTTATTCCTGGCTGACACATCACTAGGAATTGTTATTACAATTTCATTTGACATCTTACTTAATTGATCATTTCATTGTTATGAGACACATTACTTTATTATTGATAATATTCAATCTTCTAAAATGTACTTTGTTTGATATTAATTTAACCACCCTAGAGTTTCTTATGGCTACTATTTTCTTGGTTAATTTTTAGTTATAATTTTGAGGATGATTTTACATGATTTTTCTTTGTGTCTATAACTTTATGTTTAAAAAATGATAAAATACTTTTCATTAGCATTTATTCACTATACAAAGCAATATGTTCAAAAAATATTTTCATTCCACTATGTCATATAATTTGACTATATTCACCCCCTATATCTGCTGCTAGCTCCTGTGCATAATTTCATATTATATATCTACATATGTGCCTACTTATATGAGATTATATATACACACACATATATTCATATATATGTATGCATATGTATGTATATATAATATTCTTCTCATATAAGAGAAATATATATTCTTTCAGACTGTAGATTATTTTACATATTATGGTGGTCTACATTTTCATACATTTTATAGTTAAATAAAATTATATTCTGTGCGTGTACCTCCCATGTTATCTATCCATTCATGGATGACCAATTGGTTAATCAATTGGTGAGATCTTCCCTTACAAAGTCCATTTCTCTTGCTCTCAGCATTCTTAATTTTCTTTAGTTCTTGTCTAGGGTTGAGATCCAGTGAAATATTTCTCTTCTATGTTAGATTGTCTATTGAATCTTAGCTTTTCAGGTCTTTTAAAACAGTCTTGTTAGTTGAGAACTCTCTTATATTTAATTTGCCTTTTTGTTGATCAAACTGTGTGGGTTTCAATATTTAATTTAATCTATGTTTTATGTGCTCCAAAAATTAATCCCTATTAATTGTACAGTGATACAATTTCCTCCTCCATTCTGTAGCCTGCATTTTCATTGACTTTCTTTGTATACATTTTCATTTGAGAATTTAATATATTTTAGTATAAAAACTATTTTAAACATTTCTATATGATTCATTCTTAGTATATCCTTTCTTCTGTCCCAACTCCTACAAGAACCTCCCTGTACCTGTTCACCCAAATTAATGTTATCTCTCCTTTTCTCTAAATAAAAAAAAAACAATCCTCCAAAATAAATTAAAATAGAAAAAATAAAAGATAAAACTCAGTACAATTAAACATTTCCAAACAAAATAATACATAAACACACACACACACACAATCATAAACTCTGCTTTGTGTTAACCAACTACTCCTGAGCATTGGGCCTGTCTTGGATTGTGATTAATACCTTTTCCAGAAGATATCAACTGTAAATATACTTTTGGTTAGAGATAGGACGTTAGTACACCACCTCTATCCAGTACTGAGGTTGTTCTTGTTTGAGCTTGTCCAACTCTTGTACATGCTTCCAGTTTTGCGGAGTTCATATGTATAGAAGTCCTATGTGTCTAGAAAATGCTATTTTCTTGGAATCATCCAACGCCTCTTGCTCTTACAATCTTCCATGCTCCTTTTCTGTATAGATTCCTGAAACTTGAGGTAACGGGCTTAAGGGCAACATACTGTTTAGGGATGAGTGCTCCAAAATCTGATTCTTGGTGTATTTGTACAGTTGTTTATATTTTTAAATTATCATATACCATAAGAAGAAGCTTTTGTGATGAGAGCCAATCTCTAATCTTTAGGTATAAAAATATGTCATGAGGAATCATTTTATTGGTGTGTTCATTTAGCAATGTAATAGTAGAAAAAGTTGCCCTAATCTCATGATTTATCTACTCTCAGATGCTTTGCCAGTTTAGCAGGTTTAGATATGAGTTCCATCTCATGGAGTTGTCATTCAAAAATAAAATGTAATTAATAAAAAGAGGTTAGTTACTCCCTTAACATTTGTGTGGCTATTGCAGAAATATATCATTCTGGCAGGTCTCTGTTGTAGGACACAGATTTTAGGTTTTTGTTTGTTTGCTTATTTGCAGTTGTGTTTTTTGAGACAGATTTTCTTTGTGTAGCCTTGACTGCCCTTGACTTGCTTTGTTGATCAGGATGGCCTTGAAGTCATAGTGATCAGCCTGCCCCTATCTCCAGAATGCTCAGATTAAAGGCATGCACCACCACACCTGGCTCAGGACACAGATTTTATAGCTGGATAAAATTGATGATTAATTTTCTTCTCTGAAAGTGTGCACAATACTTTACAGAAACATGAATATCAGTCTATAGGAGTGAACCTTCTAATTGGGTAACAGCTCAATTTCTTTGTGTTTGAGAATATTGGTAAGTCTTGCCTTAAACAATAAGATTTTACCACCAGGTTATAGAGTGTAAGAGCCCTGACAATGGCATATGATATTTAAGGTGTTTTATGGAACCCATTAGCAAATTAACTCAAGCAGATGCAACACATTACCAGAACTGGAGGTTTGCCTTGGTGGATTCAGATGATTAAGTGGAACATAGTCTCCCCATTTATGATGGCTCCATCTAAAATCATATTTATATATATGTATATATACACATGCATGATTTTATGCATATGTCTATGAATATATGTATGTATGTGTGTATGTACATATGTGTGTACATGTATGTATGTTTGCAGGAGAAGTAATTGAGAATTCTACATCTATATTGGCAGACAGAAGGAAGAGAGAGACATATATTCAGGAGTTGGGCAGTTGAATCATATGGTCACTCTATTTTTAGGATTTTGTTGAACCACCATACTGTCTTCAATAGGGGCTGCACAAATTTGTATTCTCACCAGAAGTATTTAAGGGTTGTTTTTACATAAACCATTTAAAGATTCAGTGAGGTCAGTCATGAAATTGCGATTAAAAACATAACCCTGAATGCCTCCAGAGCCTGAGACCAACATAATAACATAAGCAGATGACTTCCAAATACACGTCCCAAACTATCTAAACTGCACAGGAGTGTTTAGGAAGTAGAGTGAAACAGGACCATATTCCCTAAACTTTCCCGAGTTTGTTAAATGTGTCTCCTGTAATGAAAACCCGTAAAGAATTTGGTGTTAGGGAACTTTATAGAAGTACACAGTGCTAAGGAAGTAGCACATGTCCATTGTCAGCTAGGAGCAGCCAGCCTGGGAAATCGCACATCGTCTGAGAATATTTTAAAAGACTCATACCAAAAAAAAAAAAAAAAAAAAAAAAAAAAAAAAAAAAAAAACCCACTCTTTTATTTTAAAAATGTATTAAAATGAAATCATGCATGACTTCAAAATGTATTCAGATTTCCCTATAGTGCATGACAATAGGGCATTTTATCAGATTACATTTTCAATAAAAGAAGCGTTTGAATGAGTCTGGTGTGATTTCTGCCTCAGTCATAAGGGTGACCTACACAGGGATCTTTTCTTTCCCAATCATTTCATTTCTGCTCTCCTCATCTGTGTTTTCACCTGTTAGTATGTGGGTGAATACAAGGAAAAGCAAATCAGTTTGACCTTTAATGTGAAGTCACTTTTGAATGATCAAAACAGCACTATTTCCACACACTAGATAGAGTATGAATCTTAAGATACAAAAGCACGCGGCGTTCCCGGCGGCCTGGGAGGAATGATAATGTTAGCCGCTGCTTGAACGATAATTTTATCTACACAGCGGCCCTTCCATCCCTTCGCCTTCACTGTACATTAAGACTTCTGCCCAGAGATATATGTTTAGCCAAGCTGTTTTACTATAACATATTAAATTTTAAAATGATTCAAGGACAAACACTGGACTTCAGCTCCCCGTCGGATGCCACGTTTTCCTGCATCATTTCCCTCCTTTACTAGCAGCTATTTAACCACTAACCCAGGAAAGACGGAATTATGCAGGAAGAGTTCTATCAGCTGCTACCCCTGCTGGATTACACAATCCAGAGCAATAATAGCTTTCCCAGTGAAGCCGCTGACAGCCTGGGCAAAGCCATTAACTACTGCTCACACCTAAGGGAAGAAATGTCTCCCA
This sequence comes from Acomys minous, assembly GCF_964271855.1. Lineage (NCBI taxonomy): Eukaryota > Metazoa > Chordata > Mammalia > Rodentia > Muridae > Acomys > Acomys minous. Next base: position 28,044,644 of record NC_140496.1, read on the forward strand.
AGGTTCCTAGATTTTTATACCAAAAAGAAAGTCATTTCAAATGCGGACATCCAGACCCCATTCTTAGATATTCTTATTCAGCTGTTTTAGGATAAAAAAATCTGAGAATGCACATTTTAAGCATCCTCAGGTGTCTAAATATACCTGCTGTAGTGAATGGATATTTTCTTTTAATTTTGTTGTGTGACTATTTGTACGTACACAAGTAGAAGTTGCATAAGCTTTGATTTTTGAAATGACAACATGGACCGGATAGCCCATAGTCTAAACTACTAGTATTTTAACATGAATTTATAAACTGATTCACCACGTTGCTTTCATGTGTGTTTGCACTTCATTTAAAAATTAATGCAATGGCACACGCAAGCTCAGTGATGAGTGCTGCATTTAATGAGGTGTGATTTAGACCTCTCTAGGTATCGCTCATCCCATGATCCCATGACACACAGAATCACTTTTACTGAATGATGTCTCTTGTGTATTTATTGGATACATCAATCAAACACCCTTACATACCCATGACATCAATCATCCGATATCTTTCTGGATCATATACTTCAAAATCCTTGGGTTACTACTCCATTGACTAGTTCCTAAAGGACTTTTCATTTTCAGCTGATTACATAGGAATTGCAGAGGTTTGAACTTTGGATGTTACTGGGTACAAATGGGGGAGATGTACAAGTCACAGTTGCTATGACTGTACCGAAGAGATCTTTGATGACTCAGAATCAGAGACTGATGCTAGTAGTCTCAGTATTTAAAAGGTGAATGTATGAGAGTGAAGACCCTCGTGGAGAGTTTCAATATATAAGTGAAAGATGTAGACAGTTAAGAAAAGATAGTACAGCACTTGAAATTAGATAGCAATGAAGATTCCCAAACTCCCTAAAGCGATCAGAGAGAGACCAAGGAACATCTTGGGAACAAGCATGGGAGATTATGGGACAAGAGGCTGAATGCTTCTCTGTATTTTACCGATATGACAGAACCAACTGCTTGTTCTGAGTGCAGCACAAAGGCCACTCTTCACCTAAGTTCCCTTCTCAAATTTACCAGAGGACTGAGATTTAATATAAGCTCAGAATGGAACAATGGGTCCTGGCCACTAGAGCCAGATAGAAGGACAGGGATGACATGGAGAGTGTAGAACAGCAAATGAATGATGGTTTGCCAATAGTGGCCGTGCATTTACCTTGTGGGAGGGAAGATTCTTAAGACTAATAATCATATCTTAGCTTTTTCTGACAACAACCTGTTTATTTAACAAGGACTAAGTGAAATCTACAGAGACTCTTTGGACAAACACATAGAGGCTGTCTTGGATGAGTAATAAAGGTAACGACCTCCTCAATCTGATCTCACAGTTGGTGAGACACACAGTGCCTACTCCACCGCATGAGAGTGCATTAGGTAAGATCTCGAGGGACGCTGTCCTGTAGTGAGCTCTTGAAAGCATTTGCTGCTAACTTACTGAGGACAAAATCAATTGAATGTATGTGTATAGACTTAGAAGAAATTAATATGGAACTTGGGTAGGAAAAAGAGATTAGTACCACTGTGGTGCTTGTTTGATAATGGCAAAGACACATTTCTGTCACATGGTCATTTGTACAAAGGAAAATGGATAGCATGCCTGAACCAAGTGATGATTTCCTGGACAGTTGTGATTGTTCAAATCAAAGGAAATTATTCGGGTAGCAATTCGGCTCAGGGCCTTTATTTATCTCATATCCTACACTCACCTTTAAGGCTTGAGTATTCAACATCTCGGCCACAATGTGTGCTTCACATGAATAGAAACGTATCTAATTTGGCTATTTGAAAGTAAGTCTTACTGTGGTCATTTGTATAATTTTTATCATCTGTATGAATGAAAACAAAGCATCTTCAATGCAAAACAAATATATCCTGACTTTTAGTTTCTTAGTATCTTCAGTGTGTTTAGTCAACTCATAAAGGTAGGAAAAACCAATATGCTAATAGTAGATTTCTAATGCATTGGCATTTAACACATTTAAGCTACTTTCTGAGCCATTCACAAGAGTTCAGCAAACACCTGGATATTGTTTGTTTCAATCTTCTCTAAGAAACCTATATCCTGAAATGCATATTTAAGACTTCTTTAAAAGTCCAAGTAGTTAAAAGTTCTTTCCAGATATGCTGATATTTATGAAAGCATTAAAATTCCCACTCAAGCAAAATGGAAGTGATTCTTGAGTGAGATAATCTCCTTTTCTTCTGAGTATTAAGAGGTCTGTAAGAGGTGCAGGGAGCATTTGTGTAAGAAAAAGAAAAATGTTAATTAAGTCCAAAGTAAAAGCAAGCACACTTGCATCCCTTGGAACATGGACCCTGGATTTTGTGATGCCTGTATTCCTCTGTGGCATCTGGCCATCTCATGGTTCATAATGTAGTTATCGCTAATGTTATTTTATAATATGTTCTTTTGATTTCCTATGTAGTTATGCTTTGCTGTATCGTGTCATCTTGAGGTATAACATTCCATGTTGGAAAGATATTTATTTGTAGTTTACTTATATTTTTCATGTTTACATGTTTATGAGTGTGTATACAAGAATCTATTTGTACATGTAGATCATATAACACCATCCTCAATTTCTCTCTCTCTGTCTCTCTCTCTCTCTGTCTCTGTCTCTGTCTCTCTCTCTGTCTCTGTCTCTCTGTCTCTCTCTGTCTCTCTCTGTCTCTCTCTGTCTCTCTGTCTCTCTGTCTCTCTCTCTCTCTCTCTCTCTCTCTCTCTCTCTCTGTGTGTGTGTGTGTGTGTGTGTGTGTGTGTGTGTGTGTGTGTGTGTGTGTGAAGGTCTGAGAAGAACTCTCCGAGTCTTGGTTTTTTTTGCTTCATTATGTAGGTTCCAGAGATTTTGCCCAGGTCATCAGGCTTCATAACAAGTGCCCTCGGTTGCGGAGCCATATCATGTGGACCATCCATCTTAATTTCTGAAGCTCTTTCACTGAACTTGGAGCTCACCAATTTGGCAGGAAATCCTCAGGACCTTTATGTCCCTTATTCCCAGTGACTATAGTTACAGGATCATGCAGTCTTACACCTGCTTTGTGCTACACGGCTAGTCGCATGTCCTCATACTTTGATGCTAAGTACTTTGTAAACCCTGTTATCACTCCAGTCCTGGATATCTTTAAATCACTTTAAATACCATATACTCCATCCACCAAAGACCTGACCACCTTTCCCCTGCATTTTATAGGTATAGTAGCAAGAGATAGAAAAACTTTTCTTTTGCTCTTACTCATTCAATCTTTTCCTTGTTTTTTTTTTTTAACAAAACATTTTTTTTAGAACTGTCTTTATCACTTTTTGAGACAAGGTTTGTAAAAGGCAGACAAAGAAACATTGCAGAAGATACATTGAACTTGATTACCCATCCCAGATTTCAAATGAAAATCCTTAAACAAGTCACTTTATCTTTCAGAAATCTCCTCTTATGTATATTAGGAGGATTCCTATATTGATTCCTTATTCTCCCATAGTAAATTATACACAGATGTAATAGAGAATAGTCAACTGCATTCATCTTGTATAGATATCTCAAACTAGAATGATAAAATAACAGAGCCTCGCCCTCACTCCCTCTCCTCATCCCCTATCCCTGAGAAAAGAGGCATTCCCTTCCCATCCACCCAAGCTCATCTAGTCCTATCAAGACTGAGTGTGTCCTCTTCTCCTTGGGCTTGGCAAAGCAGTCCCACCAGGTGGAAGTAATCCAAAAGCTGGCAAGAGAGCCCTATGTCACAGAGAGCCCCTGCTGCCCTTACTAGAGAGAGCTGCCTGAACTGCCCATTTGCTACATCTCTGTAGGGGACCTAGGTCCAATCCGTACAAGGTCCTTTGTTGGTGCTGCAGACTGCACAAGCACTTCTGGGATCTGGTTAGTTGGCTCTATTGGAGGTGAAGCTTCAGTCACCTCCACATCTTTTTCTACTCCCCTCACTTTTTAACAAGGCTCGCTACACATCACCTCATGTTTGCCTGTGAATTTCAGCATGTTTTGAGGCGCTGCTAGTGAAGCTTTTCAGAGGAACACTCTGCTAAGTTCCTGTCTGCAAGCATAGCAAGGTATCATTAAGAGTGTCCGCGGTTGATTCTCTCTTATGGGGTAGGTCTGGGGTTGGGCCAGGCATTGACTGGACAATTCCATCAGCCTCTGCTCTATCTTTTCTATATCTCTGCACAATCTTGCAGGCAGAGTGAATTTTGAGTCATAATTAGGGTTTCCTCTTCATGCTTTATGGCCCATGCTTCTAGAAGCCTCTGTTAGCATCTCTCTTATACCTTCCCCCAACCCACAGCCTACCCTAACCTGGGTCTCCAGTTTGTCACAAAAATACCTCTCTCCCCACCCACACTTTCTCTTTTCTTTACATGCTTTTTGTCCTTCCACCCCTGCACTCCTCAGGTCTGATCTCCATCTTCATATCTGTCTGTGCTCTCTCTCTTACCTTATTACTTCCTTTCAACCACTATCTCTGTCTCTTCTATTTCTCCTTCTGAGTGAAATTTAAGCAGCCTCCCTTGTATCCTCCTTGTTACTAATCTTTGAGTCTGTGCAGTGTACTATGTTTATTCTGTACTAAAGTTACGGTTAAAATCCGCTTATAAGTGACTACATATCATGTATGTCTTTCTGCGTCTGGGTTAGCTCATTCAGGATAATATTTTCTAGTTATCTGAAATTTTCATAGTTTCCTTGTTTTTAGTAGCAGACAGTATTACATTGTGTAAATGCATCACAGTTTCTTTATCCTTCTTTGGTTGAGGGACATCTAGGTTGTTTGCGGATTCTAGCTCTTATGAATAAGGCTGCTATGAAGATAGTTGAACAAATGTCCTTGTTGTATGATGGAGCATCTTTTGAGTATATACCCAGAAGTGGTATAGCTGGGTCTTGAGGTAGATCTATTCCTAATTTTTCTGAAAAAGTGCCAGGTTGATATCCATAGTAACCCCAGTTTGCATGCCCAGAAGCAATATCCTTGCCAGCATTTGCTGCCACTTGAGTTTTTTCTTTCTTTGTTGGTTGTTTTTCTTTTATAAGATCCTATCTTTTTAAATATTTTACATGTACATTTGTATTATTACTCATATATACAATAAACTACTTATAGCAAGAAGAACCATGACACAATCAGGAATTATATAAATGTTACATTTTGAGTGTTTTGGCTATTTGTGTTTGACAGCCTTGAAGAAAACATCTTTCCTATATTGGTGCATGTAAAATTCTGAATGTATATCAATTTCCTTCATATCTCATCATTATCAACTTAAAACATCTATCTAGACCTAAAAAACATCTTAACACTTAAACAACTAAGCTTAAATGTCAGACTAAACTATCTGGTCTTCAATCCCATCAGAGACTTGAGAAGGAGCAAAATTGACTACCTGAGTAGACAGGAAGTGCAGGTTAGCAGCTTTCCAAATGAGAAGATGGCAGAGACAGTTCAATACCCGTACAGTTACCAAAATCTCCTTATAATATTGGAACATCATCTTCAGCCTTCTGACCCAATATATCTGACAGTCATATTTGTGAGGGAGGAACTATTGAAGACTTGCTCCCCCTGTCTTGGCAGAGTTTGGCCATCAACTCTGCCTGCATCCAAGCTTGCCCTCTTTTAGGCAGAATTCTCTCTATGATAGAAATAAGGGACATTTTGCCCAGTGGCTTGTTTGCCATATTTGAAGACATCTCCATAAGGAGGTTCTTTGATGCTCATCATCCTCTTTGAGGTAGCCTGAGTCTTACCAGGAGTTAACCTGTCTCGTTGTCAGTGAATCTTTAAAATAATAATAAAAAAATTTTAAATGCCATGTTCTACATTTCTCTGAGGCTTTTGAAGACCTTGTCTAAGTATTTTACCTTATTTTTCTATAGAATCATACCTATCTGTTGTGCCAATGTATATTCTTGTGATAAAAATGGACTAGTAATTGATATGACCATGACTTGATCAACTAACACTTAACTTGTATAGCTAAGTAAACATATTATAATCGAGTTATATGGATACAATACTTCATATTAGAGTAAAAATATATCTAATGTGTGTAAAGACCATCTTACATTTGAATACTATACCACTGTGTCTAAAATTAAACTTATTTTGCATTTATATACAAAATTCTATACCAGTGAATTAAAAATAACCCTGTGAGTGACAACTGAAGCATTAAGTTGAGGAGTATATTCTCCTTTTTGTTCTATCTTTCCTATATACTTCTAGATTCTCCTTCTTTCTTTTCAACCCTTATGTCTAAACCTAAGAGATAAAGAGAGACATTCCTCAGTCCAAAGTTGTTTTCTCTTTATTCTGACTGGTATAAGATGGAATCTCAGAGTGATTTTGATTTCCATTTCCATGATAACTAAGAACATTGAGCATTTAGTGCTTCTCAGCAATTTGAGACTTCACTGTTGAAATTTCTGTTTAGCTTTGTGGCCCATATTTTTAATTGGGTTATTTTGTTTGTTGGTGTTTACTGTTTTGAGTTCCTTATACATTTTTGATAATAATCCTTTGTCAAAGGTAGGATTGGTGAAGATCTTTTTCCAAACCTATAGACTGTCATTTTTTTTCTTTTTAAATGTCATTTTATATTCTTAACAACGTTCTTGGCCTTATACCATATTTTCAGTTTCAAGAAGTTGCATTTGTTAATTGTTGATTTTAGAGCCTGAGTTGTTGGTGTTCTGTTCAGGAAGTTGTCTCCTGTGCCGATGAGTTCAAGGCTCTTCCCCACTTTCTTTTCTAATAGATTTAGTGTATCTGGTGCTATGTTGAGATATTTGATCCACTTGGACTCGAGTTTTGTGCAGAGTGATAAATACGGATCTATTTGCATTTTCTACATGTAGACATCCAATTAGACCATTACCATTTGTTGAAGATGCTGTCTTTTTTCCATTGTATGATTTTAGTTCCTTTATCAAAAATCAAGTGTCCATAGGTGATTGGGTTCATTTCTGGGTCTTTGATTTTATTCTAATTGATCAACCAGTCATGTTTATGTCTGTATTATTCAGTTTTTATTACTACTGCTCTGTAGTATAGCTTGAAATTAAGGAAGAAGGTTTTTCCAGAATTTCTTTTATTGTATTGAACTCTCTCTCTCTCTCTCTCTCTCTCTCTCTCTCTCTCTCTCTCTCTCTCTCTCTCAATTTATTATAATTTATTCATATTACATCCTGATTGTTATCCCCTCACTTGTATCTTCCTGTCCCCAACCTTCCTCACTCTTGCACCTTATTCTCCACCACTTGGGGCAGGTGGGTGGCTCCCCCCCATCATCTGACCACAGCTTTTCAGGTCTCCTCAGGATATCCTGCATCCTCTTCCTTTGTATGCCTGCAGGGCCTCCTTGCCAGGGTAAGTGACTAAATCACTGGCACCAGATTCATGTCGCAGGCAGTCCCCACTAGCCTCACCACAACTGTGGAGAATGAGCTGTCAATTGGCTATATCTGGAGAGGGGGTCTAGGTTGTCAGAACAGTTCTAAACATCATACAGAAAAGCAAACAACCCAGAATATCTAAAACAATCCGATACAATAAAAGAACCTCTGGAGGCTTTACTTTTCTTTTCTGGGAGATATTTGAGAACAAATGTCTCACGCGTTCATGCTCCCTCCAGAGGCAATGAGAGAATCTATTTTCTGTTTCTACCAATTTCTGTTGCTACAAGCATTCCTTGGCTTGTAGCCAAATCTTACCATCTCTGCCTCAAGCATAACATTGTTTCTTCTTTTCCTGTCAAATTCCATTTTTCCATATTCTTGCAATGACAAGTCTTAAAGGATTTAGATACCACTGAATAATCCCACATGAACTCCATATTACAAAATTTTAAGTCAGTTACCTACAATGAAGCCTCTTTTCTAAGTAAAATCACATTCCTAGATTCTGTGGATTAGGGTGTTGGCATAATTGTGCAAGAAATCATAAAAGAAACGACATTAAACCTTCACCATAGTGAAGACATGATCAGTTCTGAAACCAGGACAAAAGGACTGCAAGCACAATCATTTCTGGACATTATACCACTGAACACCATCTTCATATGATGTGGAAACATCTTTATATTAACATTTCAGGAATGAGGAGTATAACTTCTTAAAAATACCTTAATACCTTCTTATGTTTCTGTGGCCTACTATCCATACATTTCCACCCCCAAATTGAAGCTAGCTAGATATTTATAGGGTTCTAGTGCTGGAGGAGCTGTGATGCAGAAAGATATTCCAGTGTGTTTTCCTATGTTAAAAAAGTGCTAATTCATTCTACATGTAATTGTAGATTATTGGCTAAGCATTACACTTAGTGTTAATCTATGAGATTTCAAAAATATCTCATATAATGCTCTCTTTTGAAAGCCAGTCAGATAGGCATTTCATGACTGGGTATCTATTATTATCCAGAATTATTTGTTGCTGGTATTTAACAACGAGTCAACACATGGCCATTGAGATGATAGACACCAGGTAGCAAAGAGGGCAATCTAAAAGAAAAGCGAAGAAAAACACGTAAAAATGTAAGACAATGGTCTAGTTAAGTATCACAAAATACACAGCTATCCGTTTCAGACGACATGCATGTATACCTTTAAGGGACTGGAAAACGTTAGGATGGTGCAAGAGAAGACTGGCTTCACAGAAATGTAATGTTTATGAGCTCATTATTGTCAAATTATTCCCACATAGCCTCTATTTAGAGCCAGAAAATATGAGTAAAGTATGCACCTTACATTTGCTTCATGGTGTGTGTATATTTTTACTGTGCACAGATTTAGAAGTTACTCTTGTTTTGCCAAGTGTTTATAAATACCATTAGTTACAACACAATGATAAGAAATTAGTTAAAACTCCTGTCCATACTTTCTCAACACTATGCCAATTTTCCTTTGTGTTGACCTCATGACTATTTGCATTTCACTTAATCTGACCAAGAAATTTTGAATTATATTTGCTAGTCAAATATCTCAAAAAGGTATGATATCTGCTGTTTATCTCTTCAGCTATTCATTTTGTAATAAGTAGTTGCTCTCATGAACCTTCTCTCTTTCTTCTCTCTCTCTCTCTCACACACACACACACACACACACACACACAGACCTTACTTGCATATAAAGGATAAAGGAAGGGGCATTAACTCCATGTTTTTAAATGAATGTGACATGGACAAATAGATATTAAGACCACCACATATGAACTATTCAGAATCCATTAGAAAAATAGGATCTGCTGTCCTGTTATCTAAAATGATAGACTATGTGCCAAATAATGACAGAAAATAAAAACAGAATATTGAAACAATATAAATATATGTAAAAAATCAAAACATTATAAAAAATAAAAAATTACCCAGATACACATGGTTTCTTTGTTTAAATTAGATTTCATTTTTTTAAATCATAGAATGTGTGTGTGTGATTACAGTAGGGTCTAAACTTGCCCTTACCACTGGATAAACATGCTGCAGATTGATGGTTAGGACAACATACATTTATTTCTAGGGGGCTGTGTTCTAGATGCTCCCATAAAAGCTGCTCTGTGTGAATATAGAAGGCAGGGAATAGAGAATGGCAACTCATCAGCATCTCTTCTTGCCAGATCACTAATTTAGATGAGCAGGTCTTAAAATCTTATGGAATCCCTAGTGTCTGGTTCTCCACACATCACAACACTATGTTAGTTTCCATGCAGGAATCTGAAGAGCAGAAATCCAACAACTCCACACCAAATACAGCTATTACTAAGGGAAAAAAATGAAGATATAAACTTAATGGAAAAATATATTTTGTTTTTTTTTCAATTCTAGGTGATGATATGCTATCAATAATTATGTGAAAAATTAGTCTGAGTTAAGCATAGAATATGGAAGAAAGGTATCTGCTTTTAACAAGGAGAAGGAACTTCCATGACACAGCTGTTTTACATGATGGCTTTGCCCGTAATTAAGCCATTTCCTAACAGAGTCTTCCTGCTTTTACCTATGTATTCTCAATTTATTGTCACTTCCTATAATATGAAATATTCCCAGAGGAAGATTTGGAAACTATCAGTCTCTTAAAATTCCGTATACTACCATAGGCTATATATGTTTTCCAGTAGTTTGAAATTACACTCTTCAATTTATTTTGAGCCACATGTATATTCCATTTTCAAGCCATATGAAGAGAAATAAATGTGTGAATATAACTTATGATTACTTAGTCATTTACTTATCTAACAAATATTTGCTGAACACTCATTATGCATTTAAATTGGTTGTTTGTTGCTTGGAAGTTTCAGTTTATTTTCATATCTCTAGTGTGTATCAAATCTCCCTTACTGTTTCATTTTTTTTATAACAGTATTCTGATGAAATTGCAAACTTCTTTTTGAAGATCCAGCAACTAAATGTTCCAGAGACATTTGGAGAAAATTATTCTAAAAGAAATAACACTTAAATATAGACAATAGATAAAAACACAAATTATTCACAATTTAAACTATAGATAAGGAGAGGTAGAGAAAATACCCATCAAATAAAAACATGAAATTTTTGATAAAGACACTTGAATCAAAACATGGCAGGGTAGCTGAAGAATAGAAAAAGAAGGGTTAGAAATGTCACAGAGAGATGGAAATTAGGCTAGGCCAGGCCCTATGAGGGAAAAAAACCCATTTATCTGTAATAGATACAGAATTCTAAAGTCCCAGTCTCCCTTGATTTATATCTACAGTGACATAAAGATTTGTACACATATATATACATATACTTATATATTACGTATACAATATGTATATTTGTATCTATAAATTTAGACATGAATATAGATAAGTATACATATGTGTACATCTCTCTATGCCTATAGTTATTGAAATATATTTATATCCATATCTATACATATACTTCTCTATATGTTAAGAGACACAACATTCATTTTTATTAATATTATATTCCAAGATTTATATGGTTACTAGTTTTGTTTCTTTGAAATAACAGATATTCTCTGATGGATTGGAGACTGACTTATATTCCTACAAGATTTTTTAAAATTGATCTTTTATTTTATTTTGTTTAGTTTTAATTTTAGTAATTTATTCAGATTATGACTCAATTGTTATCCCATCACTTGCATCCTCCCATTCTTCCCTCCCTTCCTCTTTCGCCCTTCAAGATGTTTTATTTCCGTCCTATTTAAAAAGAGGTATCAGATGCAATGATACAGATGTTCAGTTACTTGAAGCTAAAATCATTGCAAATAATATGTGCTAAACAATAAGACTGATTTTTTTAAAAATTTATTTTATTAATTTATTCTTGTTACATCTCAATGGTTATCCCATCCCTTGTATCCTCCCATTCTTCCCTCCCTCCCCTTTTCTCATTACTCCCCTCCCCTATGAGTGTGACTGAGGGGGACTTCCTCCCCCTTTATATGCTCATAGGGTATCAAGTCTTGTGTTATAAGAAATCATGGAAAACAAAATTATAAATACTGAGATTAAAATTTTTTTCTTGAATTTGAAGGACTATTTACACAAATACATTACTGGGAAAGGCTGTCCAAAACCCAGAAAGTCTATGTGTGTGAAAATAGCTATTTTTATAGTGTCCTTACTATTTCTTTATTATATAGCCCCATCTTTCTTACTAAGATTGGAGGAACTGAATTCTTCTCCTATTTTAGTATTAATGTTATTTGAAGCATGGTTGATGGTATTTGACCATGTTAACTCTCTATTAGACTATTTCCTCCATTAACCATGAATAAATACGATATGGGATAGAAGCAAGATTAAAAGAAAATTATTCCTCCTTTGTGTAATGTTCATAAATAAAGCATTGCAAGAGGAAAAGGCAAATGAAAATCCCATATTGGAAGAACGAATGTGTATTGTAAATATTGACTACTTCACTAACTGAGAGCATCAGAGAACCAAGTAGTGCACATACCGCTGACTAGCTAACAGAATTGCCTTTCCAACTGGGTATTAGTTTCTCATGAAAAATGCCATGTCCTAAATAGATCCTTCCAAAATATCTCTATCTTTTGAATAATGCTGTTGTTATACATTCAATTAAAACCAATTTAAAGTGGTCATTTGGTACAAGCATATTAATCTCAATTGCTTTGTCCTTTGTATCATGTATTTTCTAGTTTATAACTCATCCCTGATTCCTCTAATAAGTCAGGACCAGGACATATTAAAACATTTTTCCTTCTCTAAATCATTAGATAAATGGCAAAAAGTATACAGTAATCAGCAACAGAAGTAAAAAAAATAGGAGAACAGGCTAAAACAAGAAACAACAAAATTATAAATATTAAAATGCAAATAATTAAAGAGATAGAACAAAAATTTTCAGGAATTTTACAATAAAATTAGGGGGTGGAGGAGAAGTATGGGGGACGGTGAGTTGAGATGGTACGGGGCTAAGAGCAGGATGTAGAGTGAATAAATAAATTTTTAAAATTTAAAAAAAAACTTTAAATGAATGGGTAGTCCTATATGTCATCACCTTTAAATTATTAGAAAAATGTAAGGCACTAGAAAAGAATCTAAAGGGAACTGGAAATGCAAGTGCCTAACTCAACAAAAGCTAAACTGTCATCCGATAAGTATGATCTGTCATTTTTGTGTACTTCAAACAGAAGTCTTCTCATTTAAAGCTGGGACAAGGTATAGGGGGTCAACTGTAACTTCTTCTACTCATAATACTCTTGGGAAACTGGTTTATATAAGATAAATAATAATTTGAGGGAATAATACTTGAAAATAAATGAAATTTTGACCTTAGAGAACATATGACTAGGCAGAAATTGCCAAAAGATGACTAGATTTGGTTTTCTGTTCTTTATTCCATTGATTTACTTTCCATTAAATGTTAAAGATTTTACATTCTTCTCATCATACTAGAATTTAGTTTGCTCTTCTTTTCTTGATGTCTTTAAGAGAAAAATTAAGCTTACTTTGAAGTCTTTATGATTTCTTAATATAGTCAAATAGAGTTTGACTATATTACCTCCATATTTTATTTGAGGTGCACTTTTCTTTGTTGAATATTCATTCATTCATTCATTCATTTATACATCATACATACATATGTACATGCATGCATATATTGCTGTTTCATAATACTTTATATTTCTAATATATTTTCCTTGACCTGTTGGATATTGAGGTCTGTCTGTACTATCTAACTGCCACATATTTTTATATACTAATTACTTCCTCTCGCTGACTCCTGACATCATTTAGTGGAGAACATACTTTGCAGTGTTAAGGAACATTTGCTCTATCATTTCTATCATCTCACATATACCTTGTGTTCTGCACAATTTTCAATGCTGACTGTCTCCAGAGCACTTGAGTGAAATATTTATTCTTCAGTTATTAAGTGGAAGATTTGTGTGCTTCTAGTGTGAACGCTTTGATATTTTATCATTGCTTAAATTTTTTGCTTTGTTTTTTTTTTTTTTTGCGATATTGAACCTGGAATATTGAAGTACTCTACTATAATTTTGGACATTTTCACATTATATATCCAACACTTTAAATTTATATTGTTTTGTATAATTGCTTCAAAACATTTAAGGTATAAGAGAACAAATTATGCACTTCCATTGTCATTTAAAATGATATCACCATCTTCACAGACATTTTTTGTTTTTAACATGCAGGTGAATTACCATTTGCAATTTTTTGCTTTCAGTATGTAGAAAATTCTTTCAGTAAATGCTGGTACCAACATCAGATTTTTCGTATGTGTTAAAACTCCAATCTCTGTCTCTCTCTGACACACAAACACACACACACACACACACACACACACACACACACACGCACGCACGCATGCACACATGCACGCACAATTTTGGACATAACATTGATGGATTATATAATTGATGGTTGACAGGCTCAATCATTCAATATTTGTATGAAAATTCCACTGTTAATTATACAATCATTTCCTTTTATGTGATGTGAGTTTTCCATTGTTTTCCATATTTTTCCATTTCCAGAGATTTGACTATCTTATTTATTTTGGAATACATATTTCATTACTCACTCATTTTCCTCAGAACCATCCCCTAAGGGTTTCCAAAGTTGTATCCTTTTATAATTTTCATAAGCATCACCAGGAACTATTTCTGCTGCCATATTGAATAAAATTAACTGATGAAATATGTATTTTTAAAGCTAAAAAGAAAGTAAGATTATTGACAATAAAAGCAATTGACAAACCACCCATTTTATTTAACAGCAATTTTATTTACAATGCATTTTTACAATGTAACTAAATTTATAAATGTTTACTTTAGCAATATATATATATATATATATATACAGTAGAAATAAAAAACAAACAAAAGGTGGATGTTACTTGAGTCTAAAAATTATTTGTTCACTATAATGACAAAAATAAATTAAGATTTTATAATAACTAATAGCTTTATGCTATAAAGGCTTCCCAAGTTATTCTATATTATAAAAAGTATATCACAGTTTTCATAAATGTTACCAAAGTTATTAAAAGAATTCTCGTGGAGACTGGCAATCTGTATCTATATTTATCAGAGAACAGCAAATAGACAATAATAGCACAGTTTCACGCAGAAGCGCATGGTAGAAGAAAAGCTCTGGGAAATACCAAGGCTTTAATGATATTTTCATGCTTAGAAAGAATGCCTATAATGCAAGACTGAAAAAGAAAAGATAGTTGAAATAAAATGCACATCCCTAAAGGAATATGAGCTCAATGTACTTGTTTTGAGAGAGACTTTCATATCATTGGGCAAAGATCTTAGACTATAATTAACCTGGAGCAAATCAATTATCGGTGTGGAAAAAGTCAATCTCCTGTGATATCGTAAGCCAGGAGAATAACACTGCAATTATAACTTTTAATTTAAAGATGTACTTTCGTTTTAAAAAAAACCAATCATAAAAGAGAATGATAGAACGGGAGCCTACCATAGAGTTCCTCGGAAAGACCCCACCCAGAGGGGGATCGATGCACATGCTGAGTGGACCACAGGGAGTCTTTGGAGGAGTTGGGGGAATAGAAGGACCTGGAGGAGACAGAAGCTCTACAATGAGAGCGATGGAGGCAACAAATTTGTGCCTTGGAGGGGGGGAGTGGGGAGTGGGGAGCGCTGCAGAGACTGATGCTCCAACTAGGGACCACACATGGTTAGGACCTGGACACCCTGCTCTTACGTAGTCAGTAGGCAGCACAATCTCCTTGTGGGTCGCATAGTATGGGGAGTAGGAGCTCCCTCTGACATGGACCCTGCTGCCCGCTTGGTGATCACTTCTTCCCGCTGGGGTGCAGCCTTGCAAGGACACAGAGGAAGAGGACGCAGGCAGTTCGGATGAGACTTGATAGGCTGAGGTCAGATGACAGGTGAGGACGGACGGCTCCCCCTTTCTGAGGACTAGGGGAGGAGGAGGGGGCATGACGGAGTGGGGGCGGGACCGGGAGGAGATGAGGGATAGGGCCACGATTGGGATGTCAAATGAATAAACGAAAAATGAAAGTTTTGCAGAAAAAAATTTAATGAAATAATAACTCAACATACGTTCATAAGAAAAAATGCTACAGGAACATTTTGAAATGTGTAACTTTACATATATACTCTGCGCGTCCTCGTACTTTAGCACTAAGGGCACGGAACGTGTCTTTTATAGTTTTTTTCAATAGTTTGTTTATTTATTTATTTATTTATTTATTTATTTATTTATTTATTTTACATTCCCTCTCTCCCCTCCTCCTAGTCAGTCTCTCTCCTTCCCTCTTCTCTTATCTTCCCTCCCTTTCTCCTCCAAAAAGCTAATGCCTTCCATGGATCAACCTGCGTTGGCATACCAAGTTGCAGTAGGACTAGAACATCTATTGATGAGGCTAGGCCAGCAGCCCAGTTAGGGGAAAGGGATCCAAAGGCAGGCAACGGAGTCAGAGATAGCCGCTGCTCCAGTTGCTAGGCCACCCACATGAGAATTTTATAGTTCTAACATGCTCTATAACGACGTTTCATTTAGTTAACTAAAATTAAACTTAAGTAAATCAATAGTGCATGCAAACACAAATAAAACTTAGTTTTTATAAAAGAGTAAATTGATATGGCCTAGGGCTGGCAGGTAAGACCCAAGGAGAGTGGCGTATGTACTTCCTTTATACAATAATTTCATGCACGTAGGAAGAACAACACAAACACAAAATCTAGGATCCACAGAGAAAAGGCAAATAGGAGTGTAGTATCGGACTCTCCAACGCCTTACAGAGTCATGGCTTTGTTCTACAAGTAACATTGCTGCTGCAACTTCTAAATTATCTCTGTCGACTAAAGAGAGAATATGCTGCAGAACTCTATAATATAAATAACGACAGCCAAAAGAAAGACCCTCAGAACAATTTTATTAATTCTCTATTATGAAAAACCATTAATATTTTGTGTTTTGAACTAAAGGACATGAAATCATCCAACAAATATTCTCAGTGATAATTATCTGTATTCAGACTTGTCTCACATTTTCTAAAGATATAATAACCATGGATTCTGCATCTATGTTGAGATAACGCTGCCTTGCATTTGGCTGACTGGTATTTCCTTCTAGGTCATGGAAAAACGATTACCAGATCATTTGGTATATCACTGCTTGACTCTATTAGGAACCCTTCTTTTGCTGGGAAAATTGCTATATAATGAGGCACAACCAAAGAAAATTTAGAAAAAAAATGTTAATGCAGAGTGCCTTTTCTGTTTGATTACTTGCTAGTAAAACATTATAGTCCTGTTTATATCTTAAACAAAGTGAAATTACATATAATTATGCATCTCTTTTGAAAAATAATTTCCATCTCATACAAAATTCTAATAGAGGTTATTACATGGCAGGATTCAACATAATAAAGTCATTTGAATAGAATATTCGTCCATTTATTTGAACATTTGAAAATCAGTAGGACACTGATGACCAGAAATTGGACAGACAGCATTGGAATCATAGAGATATCATTTATGACAATAATGATTTAACTCAGCATTCTGTTGTCTGCAAGTTTGTCAATATTGGAAACTTTCCCAATTGAAATAATGATTAAAAAAATAATATGAGCACAGTAAATTTCTTTTCAATTTTGACTGAAATGAGGTAAGCAGGGCTCCCATTTTGAATATTTGCAAATTATCCAAATTTGCATAGTGTGACTGTCACTCTCCTGAGGATGGTGAATGATAAAGTGTTCCTAGTAGCATGAAATAAAAGAACTATAGGGCCAGTGTGGAACCAATCACTTCTCAAGACCTAATTTTACTTCAAACTGACATCACAGACAGCATCACCTGTTTCTTAGATGTCCACAGTTGTGGCTTTGTGTAACCAATTTTAATTTCTGTACAACTAATGAAAAATGGAATTTCTGCTTGTATATCGCATCTTCTCACCTGTATAACTATATATAAAATGCTTTATTGGAAATTTAAATTTTATGACTTGTCTCCTCCAATTGGCAGCAATACGCCTTCTGTTATCTCTCGATAAATGCTTCAGGGAATTCTGACTGGTGTTTGGGTAACATGGTGGTCAGTAAACTTAGCTTTGTATGTTCATATTTCCATCCAGTCTTTCAATACAGAGCTTCTCAAATAGACCTCTTCAGTATGGTAATATTCTATCTAGTTAGCTCCTATGGTTACATTATAAATGTACACATAGATTTAGGATAGAGAGAATAACATGTGCATTCTAAACAAAAGACACCGGATTATTTTTATAAAGTTTGTTTTGTATTTACAAGGAAATATAAACTCTCAGAATTCCATTATCAGCTTCCATTCATGCTACCTTTTTTGCTGTGAATATAACGGTTCGAGTCAACTCCTAAGGTTGGAAAAGGCAATGGAGGAAAAGCTGTGATTAACTCTTTGCAGTTACGAGTACCTTGAGGTTCACAGAGACCTATGGACGAGAAAAACAAGTCTTACGTGGGTATACATTTTGAAAGGACACAAGTAAATGCCATTTCCATTTCTTTTCTAGATAATTCCTTGAGCATTCTCGCAAAACATAATGGATTCAACCGCCAGAAGCAAGAAGTCTACCTTCTACCTATAGTGATCAGTGACAGTGGGAACCCGCCTCTGAGCAGCACCAGCACCCTGACCATCCGAGTCTGTGGCTGTAGCAATGATGGTGTGGTCCAGTCCTGCAATGTCGAAGCTTATGTCCTTCCTATTGGACTCAGTATGGGCGCCTTAATTGCCATATTAGCATGCATCATTTTGCTGCTAGGTAAGTTTCACCTTCATAGCCTACTGGCATAAGTGACAATAAGTAAGGGTAGAAAAATGTACCCTGGAATATCATCAACATTCTTTGGGGGAAAGAACTCTCAAAGTTAGAAGTCACTGTGAGAAGATTAATTGTGAAAACTCTGCCTTGGTTGAGAAGATTTGGTGTGCTTTTTTCAAACCCATCACCAATGAGTATACAAAAAAAATGTGAAAAGGGAAAACTGCAATGGGGTTGGAAATGAGCCTGTCTACACTCATCTCAACAAATGTTACATAGGAATGCCAAATCACATGTTGAAAATAAATTTGGTACAAGAGGTCACTTGTGTGTATCCATATTACACATGGACTGGGTCATTGCATCGTAAGATTTCAGAGTTTAGTGAGCTATAAAAAAAAAAAAAAGCTGAAAAAATATGTTCCCCTTAAAAACATTTTACTTTGTAGCTATCTTAGTTGATACTAAGGTAAATTTGCAATAAATAATGCAAATTACGAGGTAAATTTTATTACCTTTCCATTAAAAATTCTCAATATAAAAAGACTAGTCCTGAAGAGAATGAAAGCATCCGTGTAGTCCAGCACTTGGGAGAAGGATCTGGGCTTCCAGACCATCCTGGGCTATGTGGTAAGTGGCCCCAGAGCACACAAGAAGTAAATTTATTTCTATGAAAATATCATAGAGAGTTTTTATGTCTTATCTTTCTCTTGAAAAATAAAATGTCTTAAAGATTGTTTCAGTTCCTGACTCATGTGGGTGGTAACCACTTGGGTAAGAGTGGTTTCTCGTGCCCTACATTTGGACAACCTTTAGAGAAGAGTGCCAGCTGCCTTCGATATAAAGTTTTATTTGTGTGACTATGTGTATATTGTATGAAGGTAACCATCATTAAATTAGAGAATGTCTGAAGTATTATAACACTTGCTGTGGCCATAGATCGGTGATTGAGTGCTTAACAGCACTCAGAATGTCCTGGGTTTGATCACTGCTACCAGCCGCAGCAGCATTGTCACAAAAAGAATTCTTCAAATACCATACATACTAGATGGAAGAAACCTAGACAGAAACCCAAGGATACTGAATAATTCCCACAATATACTTGGGGAATGTGTTACTCATGCTGTGGTTGCTTTTTTCTACTCACATGAGAGCTGATTTCAGTTTATATGCATTTATGTCATAACAACTAAATGTTTACTAAACGAAAGTCATTTAGAGTAATATATACAAAAATTTAGTACTCATCATTCAGATTAGTTTTAGCCTAATTTACCCTTAACATTTTTTGAAAGTCTGGGTGTCAGCATGGATTGCACTCTAAAGACATAGTTCCGGACCCATGTGTAGCAACCCCTGTTGGGCGATGAACAACTCTTGTATAGGGGTCTCTTAAGACCACCCAAAAGCACAGATATGTGCATTAAGATTCTCGGGAGGCCTGTGGCACTCAGAGAAAGGGTAAGCAGACTACCAGGATGAGACCTGATAGGCTGTGATCATATGGTGGAAGAGGCGGTCCCCTTCTGTCACTGGCCTAGGGGAGGGGACTAGGGTGAAAGAGGAAGGGAGGGAGGGGAACATAAAGATACAAGTGAGGGGATAACAATAGAGAGGTAATCTGAATAAATTATTTAAATTAAAAATTAACTAAAAAGAATTCGTACACTATCAAAATTATAGTTATGGAGCAGCAACAAACTAAATTAATGGTTGGAGGGTCATCACACCATAAAGAACTGTGTTTATAAGGAAGGTTAGCCCATCTGAAATTGGTACAGGAAATACCCAGACACCAAATTGTTTTAGCACAAGGGTAATTTATCACCTGGTAGGGGCAAGGCAATGGACTGCAAAGACAGGAGAGTCAAAAGCGAGCACAAGCAAGAAAACAACAGAAGATGATTCTGTGCGCGTGGGCTTTTAAGGGGGAAACGGGGAGTCTGTGCTAGGGTGAGTAGGTAAATCCTGAGTGGACATGTTAGCCAAAAAATGAATTTTGATTGTTGGACCTGGGTATTTTGTCACAGGAATGAGAAGGTGGCCAAATTAGGGAATAGACCTTGGGTGATAGCTTTAGTAACGTAGCGGTTTTCATCAAGGTAGGTAGAAAAAGATAAAAGGGTAAAACCTGTCTGCAGTGTCTGCCATGCTCAGTGGTAAGGCCCCTTCAGTGTTAAATGGATTTATCATTTAGGAGTGTCGAGAAGCACTGCTCTAAAATATTACACTCAAGGTGCAAGATTCCAAAGATCACAAACGTATTGCTTTTTAAAATTCTCCACTCGCCTATCATCCATTCTGCTTTATTTGTGGCGTGATATGTTTGTCGACTGATGGTGATCTGATGTTTCTCTTACAGTCATTGTGGTCCTGTTTGTCACCCTGAGACGGCACAAAAATGAGCCTCTAATTATCAAAGATGACGAAGATGTTCGGGAAAACATCATTCGCTACGATGACGAAGGAGGCGGGGAGGAGGACACCGAGGCTTTTGACATCGCAACTTTGCAAAACCCAGATGGAATTAATGGATTTTTACCCCGTAAGGATATTAAACCAGATTTGCAGTTTATGCCAAGGCAAGGGCTTGCTCCAGTTCCAAATGGTGTTGATGTCGATGAATTTATAAATGTAAGGCTACATGAGGCAGATAATGACCCCACGGCCCCACCGTATGACTCCATTCAGATTTACGGCTATGAGGGCCGAGGGTCTGTGGCTGGCTCCCTCAGCTCCCTGGAGTCCACCACGTCAGACTCAGACCAGAATTTTGACTACCTCAGTGACTGGGGTCCCCGCTTTAAGAGACTGGGCGAACTCTACTCTGTTGGTGAAAGTGACAAAGAAACTTGACAGTGGATTATATAAATGATCAATGGAACTGAGCATTCTGTAATATTCTAGGGTCACTCCCCTTAGATACAACAAATGTGGCTATTTGTTTTAGAGGCAAGTTTAGCACCAATCATCTATAAACTCAACCACATTTTAATGTTGAACCAAAAAAAATAATAATAAAAATAAAAAGTATCTGTTAGGAGGTGATAAATCTTGTGGAGTGTGAATTAAGTATGTGGAGTGTCTAGAGGTCTTTGGATATTTGATATTTACCTGACGGCCACAGTCAGATTGGGATCCTAGTTAATCCTTAGAGAATTGCTTAAGAGGAAAATACAAAAAAAAAAAAATTAAAAGGTGCTTTATTAGAAAAAAAAATGGACCTGCAAGAATTCTGCTGCTGATATGTGTCTTCTGCAAGGATTTTTATGAGTGCAAATGGTTTTTCCCCCTTCACCAATAAGGATCCCGTCACAAATGATAAAGCAATACTTTGGTCTGCTGTACGTTATGACTTTATGGAGTTTGGGGAGGCCTCCTAGATTATATGGTACGGTGACCACATGTTGTACATAATTGTTGGCCCCGCTCACCAGAGACTGAATAGCATCCTTAAATATTGTGTCGAGCCTTAAAATATTCACATGTTCGTAATCCATTCCAGGGTGGGGATTGCCAACTCAAAGGTGGGAGGAGAGAAATGCCGTTCAAACAGGCTGTGGCTAGAAGCAGGATTCCTGATTCCCTCCACTGCATCTTCTTCCACAAGGACACAGAGATAAACTGTATTCCACAGTGGACCACATCAGAGACAGATGGTTTTATTGCTAGCGTGTGAATTTATTTGTTTAATCCTCAAAATAAATATTTTATTGATGTCCAATAATGCTTTTATTTATTAAGGTTGGTAATCTATAGATTAAGGGATTATATGGGGGAAAGCTAAATTATATCCATTAATAATCTTTAGATTGTTTTATATTACTATCTATACAATGAATGTTTAATACATGTACATTTTGATGAGATAAGTATGGCAGGCAATATTATCAAGGGGAGAGGAAATAGTGTCTTTAGAGTAGAAAGTGTTATTGTGACTGGTGATTACAGGAACAGCATTTCCCAGAGAAACTTTTGGACTGTTTTCTATTTTCTTCATAATCCTAGTATTTGGTGTTTTTACAACAAGCACAAACATCTGAAAGCATATTAATTCCTGTGAATATTTAAAATCTAGACTTTTAGATACCTACATAATGCCCCAGCCAATGAACATACTTCAAGTTGCCCTCTCCCAACTAATTTAGAGCAGAAACTGATTTGTACATAATTTTACTCCTTATGTTTTTTTTACACTTCTGTCCCTGGTCATGGTGATATACAGAACGTCTTAGACTACAAAAACAGAACAGCACTAGAAGATGTGAGCATATTTAATTTGTAATGCAGAGCTGCCATGTAGGAGTAGAAAATGTATGATAAAACTCAAGTATTCCATGCAGAACATTTTACTTTTCTACTTTGCTTTAATGCAATATTGTTTATTTACTCCATGTGTTGTACTCAGAGAAACTCCTGTATTGTTTCCTACTTTGTGAAATATATTTTTATAAATACCTTTGTTGTCATCATTTTTTTTCCAGATACATGATGTTTTCTTAGCAGAACTATTGACTCTAACTAAAATTCTAAATTGTGCAATCAAATCACACTGTGGGCCATTCTCAGATTTAACAGTCTTCAGTACAAACAACAAAACAAAACAAAACAAAGAGAACAGAAATGGATTGATATTGATCCCATAGCAAGGAAACATCTGATACCTAAAAATAAATGCCATACCTAAAAGTCAGTCAAGTGTGTCTTTGGGGCCCCTGCATGCAGAGGCTAGGGTAGAGTTAGCAGAAAATGGATAAAAGAACAAGAAGGAAATTCTGAATAGGAAAAGTCTACAGGTGAGATTCCTGTCACAAAAGGGCAAAATAAAGGCACTGAAGCACAAGACTGGCAGAACTAACTTAGACTACACTGCAGACATGAAAGCCATTTTTTTTTCTGTGTCCATAGAGGACACATTAGTACAAGATCTGTGGGCACTTCTCACCTACCGCTCAGTCCCTGGCTTGGGGGCTGCATAAGAAAAGCATGACTATGGCTTGGAGATGGAAGGCAGCAGTTTCTGGAATCTGTCTCCACCATGACAGAATCAAAGTGCCTAAATATGGAGCTAAAATTTTTAACAGTTATCTAGTAGCTTCCCATCTCCCCCCTCTTTATTCTCTGTTGTATGATCATAATGCTTCTTTCATGCTTATTGTAGCGGCCACCGGACTCTTTTCACGAACTCTAAGGGGCAGTCAACAGTGACTTTTATACACAGAAATTTAGCAAGCATCAATAGGTAACTGTTAATATTAGTTGTAATAACAGTACAAATCCAAATCTTAACTCTCTTCCATCTAAGGTGGAATTATGTTTTGTGTTCCCCTTTCACTTCAGACTCCCCTCTCCTTACTTTGTAGTAAAGCCGTGCACAGACACACATGTAATAGCTATATCACACTGCTCTCTTTTAGGAATATAAAATCAACAGCCTCGGTGTTGATGATCAATAGAGTAATACTCATATGATAGTGCTTGTGGGCAGGAGGCAATGTATTTAGAACCAGTTTTCCAAATCTACTGTTAAATTTTACTTTCCCCCAGGAAGCTATCATGGAAACATGAGCCCCATAATAACATTTCTTTACACGACAATATAAGCATCCCATGCATCAAAGCCAATCTAAAGTTTTGATAGGCTAGACAAAGGTGTGCTGTGTAATGTTATGTATGGATAATATCAATTTCATATGTGAAATGCACTTTTAGCATATCATGAATTTAAATTATATTCAAGAAGACCCATGCACATACAATTGGACTCTCACATTTACCTTGACAACAAACTTACTAGAACTCTCCATTCACAACAGCACAGTAAAGATCCAAAGTGTTTTACTGAGATTTAAGGACTCCTCCCTGAACTTCCCAAGCAATGCCTTTTAACTTTGCTATCATTTTATATTTATACAGTTATTGTGTTCAAGCAATATTGCCTCATCAACTGGATCTTTGCACACGTGCATGGTTATTTATCAAATACAGTATTGCCTCGTTCTACAGTCATCACTGTGGCCACAGGCTTTGTGTGTCCCGAGAACCAGACACTTTTTGTGTTTGCCAAATGACAAGTGAAACGAAGGTAGTCGGCCATGGCTTACTTCATTGTCTGGGTATTGTTTGAGGAACTGAGGTAGCCCTGCATGGATGGAGACCACATCGGATCAAATCAGCCTCTACTTTCTGTGGTATTTGATCAAATAATATTTTAAACTCCATGCCAAGCAAATTATCAGAATTTTAGTAAGCCTTTCTTTACAAAAATTCTCACTATGAGTGCAGTCAGTAACATTTAATACGGTTCGTGATAAGATGGTTGAAGTATGCTATAAATTATATTCATGTGTTCCCTTCCCCAACATCGAATTGTGCTGTCTATGACACAAACTTTATAGTAAAAATGCTTTGTACCAAAAAATTTAAAAAAAATGGGTAAGTGTGTATGTGTGTATATAACGTAAAAGTAAACTTGAATCCATCAGTATCCCCAGTGAGGCAAGAATCTTCAGAAAGAGACAAATGTGTCTTTTGAGAGTTTGCTTAATCATATGCTTAAAGTAAGACAAGTCTCTGCATGAGACTTAGAAATCTCCTAGGAGCAGCTGACTCCACACTGAGACTCCACAGAGGGCTGAGCTATCTGTATTTTGGAGAAGGAAAACGGGTGCTGAGAGCTAAGTAGCCAATTACTTTTTATAGCCACATAAGGACTAGAGGCAAGTAGTCCTTTGCAACATGTTGTATTATGCGATCGTTGGCTTTGCAGGGAATCTCACGAATGTATAACCTTCTGATTGCCTTTTTGATTGAAAGTTCCATCTGAGATCAAGGCAGTGCAACCAGTAATAAGATTTCAAAAAATCCCATCACTAGCACTGTTGGAAAGGTTGAGCGTGCCTGAAATCCCATCACTGTCAGTCAAAGAGATAAGGTAACGGTGGGCATCACTATAAAAGCTGCATGAATGCACAATTTAAACATGAACATCAACACAGAAAAGGATGCACATACATTTATATGACTGTCCACATATACAGGAATGTACACATAGACACACGTGTACAAAAACACACACACACATACATGTGTACATGCACTAAAGTTACTTGGGATAATTTATACTAATATATTCTCATTTTAATAATAATACTTTTCATTTCACAGTTTTATCCACTACAAAAAAAATCTTGAAATGATGGTTCTTTGTTTTTTTTTATTACTCTAGCTTTGAAGTTGAAAGCAATCTGTCTAGGGGTAAAGGGTTTTAAATGTGAGTTTTTGTTTCTGAACATAATAACGGCTCATAAAGCCTGGGATTAGAATTAAATGCATCTCACCAAGAAGCTGGATTTGGATGCTTTTGTATCATTGTATTTTTGTGGAGATAATAATTGTAGAATATATTTTGTAGGAAATGATTTTCTCTATGTTTACTTTTCTTTGATTCCAACACAGTTTTCTTTGCTAAACAAAGTCCTTTGCATTGTTGCTCAGATGGCCAAAAAGTGAATAAACTGTTTAATATCATTGCTGTTCTTGTTTATAATTATGATGTCTTCATTGTCTACCATTAAAGAAGATACTTATTTTTATCATTTTCTGTGTAGCTGCCGCAGAGTTATTGATCAGAATATATTCTTAATATTTACAGTACTAAACACCATTATTTTGGATGTACTTCCAAAATTATAAAGCACCTAGAATTAAAAAATCTTACCGCTTCTACAGGAAATGTGTCTGCTTCTGAACATCCACCACAGTTGGAATTAAGCAATGTAGGAGTTATGAATAAAATCAAATGTTATCATCAAACTTCCTTCCCTGCCTGTAAAGTGAGGCTAATTGAGCACATTTAAACTAATTGCTGAGACGCTCTTTGTCTTTAAATAGTATTTGAATCTGGGTTTGCGGGAGGCGATCTAAACAAGAGTTCCTAACGCACCTTAAATGGTCCTATCCCTAAGTAAGTTGTGATGCTTCAAATGGTAAGAAAGAGAATGTAAATTACCTATTGCTTTATGGAAGGAAAGATCTGAAAAGAGCAAAACAAGAAGTCTTCATGAGAGCCTTGCTTTTGAGTACTTAGAAGTCATACATTTTTTTCCATAATATCAGAGGATAAAATGCAAAAAACATATAAAAGCATCAAGGACACATTTGAACATTCAAGGGTGAATACAAGTCAAATAGTCAGAAAACACCCTTTGTGATTCCTAAATTATGGCATGTGCTCTGAGCAACATTAAAAAAAAAAGAATTTCAAGAATTTATTGAGGGGTTTGCCAACACTGATTTACAAATCTGATAAGTGAGAGAGAAAGAGATGAACTCCAGTCTTCTGGGTCATTTCTGGGATTGTGAAGTAGCCAGTGGTTTTTACGGATGCTCTTTTCTTACTGACAACAGCTTATCGGGAAGGTCCCTCTTGTAGGCCTATGGGACTCTACCTGTGGGACTCTACTTCCATCCTGAGTTAAGCTAACACAATACGACTCACATCTTGAATACAGGTCTAATCTCTACTTAACTATACAAGTAGATAATAGTTTTTTCTATTATTATTCACAGATTACAGAAGAGGCCTATTAAGCGGAATACCAGAGAATGCTGCCTGAAGAAAAGGGCAATGGACAACACTGACTTCAATGAACAAAGCAGCCAGGACTTCAAAAGGAAAAAAGAGGTCACTAAAGGCACATGCTAGTTCTCTCAATCTCTTCTGTATATTCAGAGCTCTCTGGGGCCACATGGATATAAGCAATATTTTAACACTTTCTGTCTAAGAATGAACTCAGCAATTATGAATCACTGGCTGGGATAACTCCCTGTTTTTACTATATGCCTTCCTTTGAATATGACTCTTGAATAATTTTTTTAGGTTTTCTTTAATTCGATGTCTAAAGTTTGAGGGCTGTGACTTACTTGTTAGGTATGACTGTTGGATATGTAAATAGATGATCTAAGTTCATTGCTAGCAATATCGTTAATGATTGTTCAAATAAACTTATAAAATCTCTTCCTAATAAGGTATGTCTTTTCTACAAAAGTTGTACTAGAGTGTCTGAGACAGGAAAGACTGTATGTGCTTAGCATAGTTCCATTATTTCCCAAAGAGCATTGATAGATGCTTATGACAAAATAAGTATCTGACTAAAAAAAAAAAAAAAGAAGATAGTGTGGCAAAAAGAAAATATAGAAATTAAAAACAATTGAAAGTTATGTAGTGTACACAGGAAAAAATGGATAAGCGGCTCAACATTTGAAGTAGAATTCAGTGGGAAATTTCTGAGTTGCAATGTTTTTAAAAAGGAAACCATAGGAAGAGCTGGACAGAGTGGTGCTTTTGTTGTTTCCCTACACTGTTCTCCTATACATTATAAACCAATGGCAGTAATGCAAATGCGGGGGGGGGGGGATATACGTTGTCGTGGATGAGGAGAAAGACTTACAAGATGTGGGAGAGCTGAGCAGAGACTATATTACACATCAGGGTTAGCAGTTCTGGTTCAGTCTATGAGAATGGTTAGAGGGACAGTGGCATGGTCTGACTTGTATAGTTAGGCATAGTACTACTTCAATGCTAAAAATGTTACAATATATACAATCGATAGTCATGGAGTATACACATGATGAATAAAATAAGGAAAGCAGAGAGTTACTTATTAATTCCAAATGGTTAGTCCTGAACCCACAATTACAAATAACATTAATTAGACAGACTGAACAGGTTAAAGAATAAGTAGCTTACTATATTAAATACATATATGTACGTGTGTGTTTCTGTGTGTATGTGTCTATACATATATACGTGTATATGTACATACATACATACATACATACATGCACATACACATTACATTAGTGGCAATCTGGAGAGAAAACCTTGCACACAAAAGAATGAGAAATTCTTATATAAAATACTATTTTAGGGGATGAACCCAAATAGTTGTAATTTCATTTCATTGCAAACAATGCACTCTTTATGCATAATCATATATACATATATACATGTAAACATATATATATATACATATATATATCACTGTTTTTTATTCTTGGGAAAAAAAGAAAAAGAAATATGTGAGCTTCATTTGGATAGCATTGTTAATTGATTGACTTACTGACTGACCTAAAAATTATACCCAAGAATTTGTTCTTGCTCTGCACGTGCTCAAACACTGAGGGATACCTTTGTCTTTTTTCCTTTTCTTTAAAGACATGGTACTTGCTCAGGGTGGCCTTGAACTCACTCTATAGCCAATAAAATCCTTTAACTTAGGATTCTTTTACCTATTGGACCAGGCTCTGCTATAGTCCTGTTGTAATATGATTCATTCCAGGAATATAAACTTCTACAACAGTTAATTAGCAGAAACAAAAAAAAATCTTGTGAACACCTTACTAGATATATTTTTGAATTCCTGATATAGCTTATGACCTAAACATAAAAACCCTTTAGATAATTAGACAAGAAGCCCATGAGACAACTTAATTCACTTTGTATTTTAGATTACATATTTATTTTTACTATTTGGTATTGTGCTATAATTATAATGTGCCTCTTCCCTCTCCTCTCTACCATCGTTCCACATATCAGTCCATGTTTTCTTTCAAATTTATGGCTTCATTTTTCACTAATTGAATTTAAAAAAGAGCAATATACCCAACTCTATAGCACGTAAAATAATGGAAAATTAAAGAAATGTTTCTTTAAGAAAGTAGGAAAACAAATGATCAAGATAATACTTGAATTCCTAGATTACTACCATTGGGCAGGAAAAAATGAAGGTTTGCAGACACAGAAAATACCAAGTATAAGCACACTGGTCAAAATATGAGGAACTCCTTACAGTCTACCCCATTATTGATATATTTATACATTATAAGATGCGGAAACTTGTGTGATAGAAAGTACAGGGGACACAAATGTCAACACATGGTTGGTAAACTGAAGTCCATAGACCATATACAATAAAATTAAAAGAAATTATTTTTCTAAAAAGAAAATACTGAATATGATGGCTAGATTTGGTTGTCAATTTCATACATCTTAGAAGAGGGAGGCTCAACTAATGATACGCCTCCATCAGATTGACCTGTTGGAAAGTATTTAGGACAATCTATTGATGTCTAGTTGATGAAGGAGGACTCACACAACTGTGCGTGCTAATAACTTTATGTAGGTAGACCTAGGCTGTACAACAATGAGAAAACATGATTTCTCTGGTAAAGAGATTATCAGCAAGTTAGGGAAGAATGTTTTCCCTGGTTTCTACTCCCATTGGTAATGGATCATAGCCTAAAAGGGTATAATGAAATAAATCCGTGGCTCTCCCAGTTTCTGTTGGCCATGGTGTTTGTTACAACAACTGAGAAGTCAATCAGAAATCTGGGCACTTATCATCAGACACATAAACAATTATAAGATTCAATTGATAAACTATTAATACTAAGGATTTTTCAGCCCCACTGTTAAAACTTAGTGATATTACTGTAATAAGAGGAATTGGGTTCTGATTGATTCATATGAACCTACAATTATATTAATCACACTTATAGGTGAAAGTTGTGATCAATTTGAAATTAAAAAAAAAACATTCCTGCTCTCTTTTGTTCATCACCATTCTTCCATAAATTTGAGATTTAGAGATCTTTAAGGAAAAGAAGTTTACTATGGATAATTGAGAAAAAAAGATTACTAATAAGTGGGAAATATTAAATCTCAGAAACCAACAAACAACACAAATGAAGTGATAGAATTCATGTTTCAAAATGTGAATCCAGCATCCGTCCATGAGGTGAAATTAAGTCACTTTGAGTTACACTGTACAAGTATGTCAAAGATTGTCCATTTATTTTAAGTCCATCAGACAGATGTAAAAATGTGAGCACAGTCAATTTTTGGTGACAGTCTTAAAAATAAAAAGTTTCACACAATGTTTCTCTTATCACACAGCAATGATTTACTATGCCTGCTTTTTATGTGATGTGTGTAAAACACTCACTATTTGTTCTTATTGAAAGGGGGTTAATTATGTTAATTTAATATTTTTAAGCGGAAGTGATAACATAAATGAGTAAAAGCAAATGTGTCTATTTTGAAAATATGCTAAGTTCAAATAATTAAAATAAGAAATAAAACTATAATTATCATCATTTAAATTTTAATAAAATTATAAGGTAATTAGTAAATCATTGCGTACTACATAAACAACGTTGCATTAAAATATTGTAATAAAGCCATTGCTTTAATCAACTAAATTATCACTAAATAGTATAGCAATTACATAAATTAATAAAAAAAAGACTAAGACAATATATCTTTCCTAAGGGTCCATAACTGAGAACCCTTATTTTTACTTCCTAGCAATAATATATGAGTTAATTCTCTTCCTTGAGGTCAAATACAAAATTTGAATACCACACTCTTTTCACATGTATTTTGTGGAGAAGAGGAAGCATGGAATAAATATGCGTGGTCTACGGTTTGTGATGATTAATTATCTGTAGAACCTGGATTATATTGAAAGAACCCCCTGGGCTATGGAGTTCTGTGGAGCAGAAGAATAAGAAACTTTCATATCTAGCCAAGTCTTCTGACTCAAAGGGCTGAGGTTTCCAATAATATGCCTCTCAAAAGTTAGACTGTGCTAGATCTGCATAGAAGTAGCAATCACTATTGAAATACAAAACATGCTGAATAATCCTACTAAAATACAAATATTTTTACTCCAGGGTTAATTTGATTTAACTAATCATGACTGTTTTACACTGAGAAACCAGTTTCAACATTTTAGGTAGTAGCACTCTGTGTAATAAAATTGAAAGACCAGTAACTGTTGGATAAGGAGAATCACAGGACTTTTAAATCTTTGTTTATTTATTTATTCACTTTACATCCCAGGTGTACCCCGACTCTCTCCTCTTTTCCAAGCCCCACCTTTCTTTCTTTTTTTCTTTCTTTCTTCCTTCCTTCCTTCTTTTCTCTCATTCTTTTTCACTGTAAATTGTTTATAAAAACACAAAGCAACGAGCAGCGAAAAACGTCCTGATTTTTTACTTTTTGGTGGTAGTAGGGTAGGGCATGGGAAGGGTAGAGCCCGATGGCAGACAGCCCAGAAGGAAGGACAGCTCTATCTACCCCTACTGCTTCCCTGGTCAGCCAGGTTCAAAACCCCTTGAATACACCTTGAACACACATATAAATACATGGTGTGGCCACTCAGTCTGGCCTCAAAGGGAACGACGGAAACAAATAAGAGCTACAGCAGGCTAAGGACTTGATGCCTTCTCTCCAATACTTGGTTCCACACACAAAGCAGCCAGGTTCAATACTGAGAGAAGTGGTTGGTTTTCTCACAATCCACTCTGAACCAAAAGTGGTTGAAGAAACTGCCTTGACCTTCTTCCCACTCCCCATCATGCCGTATTCCTTGAAAAGAGGAGCCCCCTTACTCACCACAGCTCAAATAAAATCCACAAGAAGCTTGAGCTGCCCACTAGCTGCATTTATGTAGAGGACATAGGTCCAATCCATTCATGGTCCTCGGTTGGTGCTTCAGGCCACAAAATCCCCTGGCTAATTGGTTCTATTTTCCTTCTTGTGGAGCTCTAATCACCTTTAGGTCTTTTTATCCCTTCCCACACTTTTCCTCTAGACTCCCTATGATTTGCACAATGTTTGGCCATGAGCCTCAGCATCTATTTAGAATTGCTACCGGGGGGGAGCCTTTCAGAGGACAGCTGTAGTAGGCTCCTGCCTGGTTTCTCTGTGCAGCCTTGGCTGTCCTGGACTTGTTTTGTAGACCAAGGCTGGCCTGGAACTCACAGCAATCCACCTGCCTCTGCTGGGATTAAAGATGTGAGCCACCATGGCCAGCTAAGCAGAGTACCCTTAATAGTGACAGGGATTGCCTCTCTTCCTTTGGGTGGGTCTTGGGTTGGGCCAGGCATTGGTATTCTCCCAACCTCTGCTCTATCTGTTCTATCTTTGTCCCTGTAAGTCTTGTAGGCAGGGTGAGTTTCTCATCAAAGTTTTTGTGAGTGAGCTAGTGTTCGCCTTCCCTCCTCCACTAAGAGTCTTGTCTGAGACTGACAAGTTTTCAGAAATGGATGAACAAGATAGATCAAATTTACTGTTATCCTTAAGACTGGGGGGGGGGGTGCCATAAGAGATATTATCATACATTTATTTAATACCTCCATTGTTTATATTTCTAAGATAAATAGAAATAATTTTGAAATATATCATAAACTTGGTTCACTGTGTAATGATTGAAGGGACACACAACCCATGGAGATAGTAAACAATGATAGGACCAAAACACTGATGAATACAGAGGGGTGTCAAATAGCACACACGTATAGTGTGTGCATAGAGACCACATACAAACCACTGGGATTTAAGTAACTCTTCTGGTAAAACTGGCACAACGTAGACTGTCTTGTTTATAATCAAAGGGATTAGCCACAGAAGAGTCAAATGTTAGTGGGGCTGGAGGGGGCAGATTTGAAATGGTTAAAAAAAAACCCTGATTTTTAAAATATTAGTCAAGGACTTTGACATACACACAAAGGTAGATAATTTTCAGATAGGCAAATGGAAATGTCACAATAATTATTTCACCACAAATAGAAATATGATTTTTTTTCTCTTTAGCATACTCTCCAGTTGATCAAGACATGTGTAAGAATGCAAGCATGTTGTTGGTTGTTCTGCAAAGTATTATGCTAAACTGAGAGTCTTCAGGAAGTCTTTATCAATTTTAGTGTGTGTGTGTGTGTGTGTGTGTGTGTGTGTGTGTGTGTGTGTTTATGTCTGTCTGTCTGTCTGTCTGTCTGTCAGACTGAGTGTATGTGTTTATGTGTTTTTGTGTGACAGAAAGTTGCATTTCCATGTTATTGTATCATATACTCTTAGGGATGACCTCTTAATAATACTTGTTTGAAAAGATGGACTGTTAGACTCTGTTGTTGTTGTTGTTTTGTTTGTTTGTTTGTTTGTTTTCAAGACAGGGTTTCTCTGTGTATCCTTTGCTATCCTGGACTCCCTTTGTAGACCAAGCTGACCTTGAACTCACAGCCATCTGCCTGCCTCTGCCTCCCGAGTGCTGGGATTAAAGGCGTACACCACCTCACCTTTAATGATTTTTCAACGTCAATCATTCTCATTCTAAGTCTAAGCCCATCTTTACATTTGTGCTTTGAAAATGTCCTTATCTTGATGAAGGCAGAACACAACTACGCCGTCCATCCATCATCCATGATGATGGTTTGTTAATCACACTCTAAAATGATTGTCCTCCTCCAATCTGTGCTGACACTGTGTAAGTCACGCGGTCTGCAGGAGGTTTCTCAGCAACAAATTACAATCAAATAAATAAATACATCTGTGACAAAAATGATGAAGATATTTTTGAGATTGTTAGGTGATTCAAGCTAATTGTTTCAATTTGGAAAGAACACATAAACAAGATAACTGGATTTATCTCCCACCTAGCACTAAAAAAATCAAACCTCATAAACTCTTCTAATCATTTAAAGGAGAAACACCATAAAGAACATAAAGTTAAGAGATTTACATTTCAGGTTCTGCCTTTTCACTTGTGACCATAACTTTTTACAAAATGTCTGTGATCAAAGAAGATGTGTCTTCTCCTAGCCTCCATGGAACCCAAGCCTGAGTATTGACATCTAACTCCATTCTCCGTGTTGTATGTGAGAACTCTTACAAATCCTTCACTTTCTGATTATATCCTTCATGGTCTCACTTGCTGTCTAGTGGATTAGTTTATTATTTAATGTTGTCTGATGTTATTCTTTGACATAAGTTTCCAATTTGATTTTTTCTATTTCAAGTTTTGATACCCCAGTCTTTCAAATGAAATCAGGCACCTCATATAAGGAGCACAGGATAACTGAAGGTGAATATAACTTCAAGTGCATGTATAAGTTTAGGTATTTCAAATGTAACAGCAGAAAAAAGGTCAAATTTTCTTATTCCTGCCTAGACAATTGCTGGACACTGGAAAAAAAAATCTGCAGACTTATTTTCAGTATGAAATGCAGGTCTATACTAAAGAAATGGATTTATTTCAGTCCCATCAACTATTCAGGGACAGTATAACTATTAGAGAGAAGCCCACAGTATCAAAGGAATTACAGCAAACTGTTGAACTGTAGCCAGGTTAGGCACTATGGGGTAGTATGCCCATATGTTTTATCACAAATCCATATATACAAATTATTTTAATATCTATGTGGATTAAGAACCCAATACTCAAAAATGAGGTGATTATATAAAACTCACATACTCACCTAATTGGAATGTTCAAGAATATAAACTGTGGGTGAATTGTTGTCAGTTAATATTGATACAAGGGCTGGAAAATATGATGGCCCTTATTTTTATTCAGTATTGTTTTTGTAACATTCCAAGGCTATCTTCATCATGTCATTGGTTTACAGAGTTTCATTTCTAAACAGTATTGACATATCCTCTGGGACACATAGATTTCTTAATTACTTTCTGCAAACATTCAAAAAAAAATCAGGCTTTTGTCTATCACCCGTGAACAAGTTGAGAAACCCTAGCCTTTTTCTTTTGGGTTTTATTATACACAGAGCTATATGAAGTTAGCTTTGTATGGAAACATGATTTCTAATGTGATCCAGCTCATCTTTTATATTGTACACACATTTTAGAAATTCTTCTTTTGTAACTCTAAAATTCAATCTAAACTCATTTGGTAATGATTCAATGTCTCTTATACTTATGACATAGGTGAAAACTGACTGTGACCCCAGCCTTGTCTCTGAGTCTCTGTTTCTATTTAACTACTGGAGAGAGATAGGCTTTTCTCAACACACCTGGCAAGAAGAAAGAAGCATGTGTCTCAGTCAGTGATACGAGGAGATAACAGACTGTTAAATTCTCATTCATGGGAGAAAATTTCAGCTGAAAGGCCTGGGAAATTGTTCTCTTCCTTGC
The DNA here is from genome assembly GCF_964271855.1 of Acomys minous. Lineage (NCBI taxonomy): Eukaryota > Metazoa > Chordata > Mammalia > Rodentia > Muridae > Acomys > Acomys minous. Next base: position 28,079,966 of record NC_140496.1, read on the forward strand.
CACCTGGTACTGAAAACCATCATATACCTGCCTACCATAAAAAGTCCGAAAGGAAAAATCTCAGCCTTTCAAAATACACCTGGTATATATTTACTCAGCCAGTGTGTATTGGGTACTCCCATCTGCTAGAGATTATATTGAGTTCTGGGTATACACGTGGAAATGAAAATGGCATACCTCTGGCCTTCCCGGATTTAACAGAGTTGTGGATGCCAACAGTAGTCTAAATAAGCATGCAAAAGAGTCCCTTGAAATTGCTTATTTTGGGATGTGTCTTGGGGGTTTCAGAATCAAAGGCAATACGGATGTGTTTTCACAAAATCCTCAAGATAAGGAGGGTTCAAGTGAAGGCTGAGAGCGACCCTGGCTGCTGCACATGCATGTGTCATGGCATGGAGCTGCACCGCATTAGTTCACACACATATAACCTGGAGGATGACTTATTTTCTAAATCATACAGAGACGATATAATAACCAGAGAGCCCTGAAGTCCTAAGGAAAAAAAAAATTGAAGACCACTAAGAGGAAATAATAAGGGAGGCGTACTTCATTAAGTTAGCTGGGAAATTCTGAAATATAAAAATGCCATTTAAGCTAACATTTAAAGGACAAAAAAAAAGTTAACCAGGTCAGTACAGAATCCGTCACATGGGGTAGTATGCCTCCAAGTAGAAAAACAACTCAAGTAATCTGAATGTTAAGTGGTAGAAAGCTGAAGGTAGCTTAGACTGAGGAAAATTAATTTAATATGAAATGAGGTAGGGAAAGAGCTAGTGGAAAAGACTCATTAGATCACTGAGATTAATACTTACTTTAGTGCTTGATTGGGAAGTCACCCCCTGTTTACTTCCAGTATTGATATTGAAAAGATGACTGGAAAGACAAGTCTAGAAACAGGAAAACGAGGAAGTTTTATTCTAGAGGTAGAGTTCCAGGCATCATCTGTTTGTGCATCATAGTCAATAAGTGAAAGCACATAGTGAGTAAGAGGATAATGGGGATCCAGCTACTGTGCTAGTAAAGGGTCCAAGTAGAAGATAAGACAGGAGAGCAGAGAGAGAGAATGCATGGAGACGTCCAGAGAGAAGCTCAGGAGGATGTATGGAACAGGTTGCTCATACGTGGTGGCGCACGCCTATAATCCCAGCACTCAGGAGGCAGAGGCAGGTGGATCGCTGTGAGTTCGAGGCCAGCCTACTCTATAAAGCGGGTCCAGGGCAGCCAAGGCTACACAGAGAAACCCTGTCTCGAAAAACAAAAAACAAAAAAAAAAAAAAGAAAAGAAAGAAAGACGGTTTGCCAAGTTAATCAACTTGGTGAAAGAGCAAGAGACATTTACTGGGAGATAGAGAGGCTAGAGATAATGTATTGCAAATACCTACTAAATCTACCCACTGTGAGTTACTATTGAGAACTGAAGATTAAATTCAACTGAGTATAATAAACCAAACCAACTGAATGACAGAGTCTGACTTTAAGAAAGAGGAGAGATAGAAGTTATGAAATGTAAATTCTCTTTCAATTAATTAATTTATTCATCAGATTATATCCCAATCGCAGCCCCCTCTATCTATCCTCCTGGCACCCCCTTCCCTCCCTATTCCCCCTCCACCCTCCCCTGGTCTTCAATGAAGGGGACCCCACCACCAGCCCACCCCAGCTCAACAAGTTGTATCAGGACTGAGTTTATCCTCTTCCCCTGTGGGCTGGTGAGGCAGCCTCTCCAGGTGGTGTGTGGGGCCGGGGGAGGGGAGGAGTGATCAAAAAAGCAGGCAACAGAGTCCAGGTCAGAGACAGGCCTTGCTCCTTTTACTAGGGTACTCATGTGAAACCTGAGCTGCCTATCTGCAGCTAGCTAGGGTACCTAGGTCCAGTCCATGAATGGTCCCTAATTGGCGCTTCCATCTCTGCAATCCCCTCTGGGCTCTGTTGGTCTTCTTGTGGAACTCTTGTCACCTTCAGGCTCTACTGTTTTTTCTCCCACTTTCCACAAGATTTCCTGCACTTGACGCAGTGTTTGCCTGCGAAACTCGGTGTAAGTTTGATCCACACCTCGGTGGAGCCTCTCTAGGTTCAAATCTGTAAACATAGCCGACTATCATTAATAGTGTCGTGGGTTGGCTCTCTCGTGATATGGGACTAAGGTTGGGCCAGGCATTGTTTGGAAATTCCTTCAATCTCTTCTCCATCTTTATTCCTGCATATTTTGTAGGCAGGATAAATTTTGGCTTGAAGATCTTGAATGTTCTTAAGCTTCTTTTTAATGCATTTTTATAATTACAGTTTATTATACTAATTATATCCCCAAATTGTAATTTGTAATCATAATTACAAAATAAGTACAATGCACTATACTGAATATATATTGTATTTACATATATTACACACAAGCAGTTTCATTTTACCATATGTATGCATGCCTCCACTCCACTTTGATTGTATTTAGTTTGTATCAGGTCTTTCTTGACCACCGTCATTGGAGGTTTTTTTCATAGTGGCCACGAAAACACCCAACTCAAATTTCTGAGTGGAGTTTAGGGAGTCTTAGGGGTCAGAAGCTATAGAGGGAGACCAATGGAGCCAACAAATGTTGGCAAAGGATGGGGATGCTACAGAGACTGATGCACCAAGCAAGGATCATGTATGGTGAGCAACTAGACCCTCTGATCAGATGTAGTAGATGGGCAGCACAGTCTCCTTGTGGGTCCCCTAATACGGAAGAGTAGGGACTACTTTTAACATTCAACCTGGCCTCCACACGTTGACCACTTCCACCTGTCATGGCGGCCACAGAGGAAAAGGATACAGATGTCAAATATGAGACTTGGTAGGCTGAGGTCAGATGTTTGGGGAGAAGACTCCAGTTACTGAGGACTAGGGTCGGGAGGGAGGGGATGTGAGGGAGGGAGGCCAGAACTGGGAGGCAAAAAGGGAGGGAGCTATAATTGGGATATAAAGTGAACAAATTAAAAAGAAAAGGAAAAAAAAAAAGACGAGAGTAGGAATCAGTGATGTGGACATGTAAAAGAAAACACTGGGAAACAACGAGCTGGATGTTTTCAAGGACAGGATGCAAACCCTTCAATGACAAAGATCAAGAGAGACCTAATACAAATTATGGGACCACACAGAGTAAGAGGAAACAGGCTATCTGGATGAGACCTAATAGGCTGTGGTCCCATGGTAGGGGAAGAGGTCCTCTTTTGCCAGAGGCCTAGGGGAGGGAAAGAGGACAGAAGAGGGATGGGAATAACATTTAGCATATAATCTGAATATTTTTTAAGTAATAAAAATTAAAGATCTTGAGTTCTTAAGGAACTAATATGTGCATATAGAACCAAAGCAGAAGTTTGAGCTTTTTATGTTTATTTATATAATTGTTACAGATGTTGAATTGTGTCTAATGATAAACACAGTCAGTAAATGGAGATACTTTCATGATTGAGGAAAGTGGTGATATTATTCTGTAGGATCAATTTTCTGGTGAAGTGGGAGGCATTGAGAAAAGATGTAGCCCAGGGAAAGTATAAAGTAATTCATTTATGGTGACATCGTGCCCTCATTTAATCTGCAACAAAAGAAATAACTAATAGCCTATCTGTCTACTTCACTAAAAGTTGAAATAAGAATACTTGTTTAAAAATTTGATACCCAATCCACTGTGCTGAAGGTTGTAAACACTCTAGTTAGCATCACACTCTGGCCTTCATCTTGGCTTTTTATTAAGGTCAAGTTAGCAGATGCACAGACAAAAAAAAAAAAAAAATAGCACAAAATACCAAAAGAAAGCAAAATTCTGAGGGAAAATAAGGAAGAAAATTCTGATAATGTAGTCAGGGAGGATTTCTCTGACACAATTCATGTGTGCAGTTTTCTAAAAGATCTCTGGCAGATCTGGCTGGCCAGCCAAAGTGGTTCAGGGATCCAGTCCCGGTCTCCCCAGCTCAGGGATCATTGATTACTGTCCTGTCAGGCTTTTTACATTGGTGTTACAATGGTAGCACATCAGAACACACGTCATTATGCCTTCACAGCAAGCACTTTTCCAACTGAGTGAGTTCTTCATCCCTTTTAGCAGCTTGTCTGAGGAAGAAACTATTGTCAGGCTCCCCTTTTGGCAATTGATCCGCAATATTCCCATTATGGTCCTCTTTTTATTTTTGCCCATATCATTTTTGGATAAATTGCTCTATGACATATTTCTATGCCAAGATTCAGTGATGACAAATTATTTTATTAAAGTCAACTGCCTTTTGTATACAACTGGGAATCAAATATATTGAAAGTATAACATGCATCTTCAACAGTGGGTGAAGTGTCATAGCCTGTTGGCTCAGTGATGACAAAGTTCCCAGTTGCTTCAGAAATGTTTTACACTTTATTAATATAATGATAAAGTTTACAGTTATCCATAGTATATAATTACATGCATTAATAGTAGTTCTGCGATGCTATATTAAATATAATGAGAATTAATGACTAGTTATATGAGTTTTCTGCTGGAAGGAAAAATTTTGGTACTAATTACTCATGGATAGCAGAAATGAATTAAGAGGAAATGTATTCTCATGTATACCCAGAAAGGAATTAAGCCAAAAATGAGTTTGGTGATTCTTTTAGGAAATTATGACATTCCACTTTCCACAAACTATGAATGATTCAAATTAGGGACATGAAATCTATAGGATAATATATTAGATTTTGGAACACAAAACCAAAAATTACTGTAAGAGAGGGAAAATTTGCATGAAGAGAAGTGGCCAAACAGAATTATAGTCTAGCATCTAACATTATTAACATTATTAAGAGCTTCACCATTGGTTTCCCCTTCCCTCATGAGTCAGGGCTCAAGACAGCTACTTCCCTGAGCTTTACTGGTATAAAAGATAATGTGATAAATTTTCAGCATGATCCTTGGGATATTGTAAATATTATATAAATGGTTAGGACTTACATGGGGAATTGAGAGGCAGTTGAATGAATAAAGGCTTGGTAAATATCTTTCCTTTTGAATATACAAGAGAAGGTAAAGTCAAGGCTTGAAGCTATGTTCTTTAACACCCACAAATGAATTTGAACTATTAGTACACTTGAGGCCAAGAGTTGAAGAGGTATCTGTGAGGACTGTATTTTCTGGCCAATAAAACCACAGAGGAATTGTGACTTTAAATGGTAAGCCAACCACAGTTTAAAAAAAATAATAAATTCCCTCTTGTCATGCATATCATCTACCATAAGTCAAAATTAATTTACAAGCATCTCCTTGAAATGCAGCTTACAGTAGACTAAGATTCTTCTAAATGTCCATGGTTAGTAAAAGGAAAATTAATGCATAATAGAAGTTATCCCTAATTTAGGAATATAAAATGCCTTTCAGGCAGCCTTTCTGCCTTAACATCCCTCATTCTTGCTTGTCTACCTATCTCTCTTCTTCTTTTGCCTGTCTTCTTCTCCTCTTTGTTCCACAGACAATCTAAGAAAGGCTCAGGCAGATACGTTTTTCAAAGCGCCTTTTCTTTCCCCAAAGTTTTGCAAGTTACATCTATTCATGGTGCAGAGAGACAGAAGGGGATATCTATATCTGTATCTATCTGTGTCTATTTCTGTATCTCTATGTATATGGCCATATGACATTCACTTATTAAATCATCCAGTCTTCATGGAGGCCATTGTAATATTCAAAGTAAGAGTCATTATTAGCATTTTGAATCTGGCAAATACATACCTTAGACAGTCTTAAGCCATTTTCCTCCTCCCTTATCCAATTAATCACACAAAGAGAAGGCAAAACTCTTGAACTATGTAAAGCTCTCTTTCTCTTCTTCATAACCTCAGTTAACAGAACATCTACATGGTGAAAAGAGAAAATCCAGTGGCATTTTCCAAATCTTGTGAAGCCACGGCAGCATTCTGTAATGAGATTTCCATTCCCTCCTGTAATTTGAACTGCGGGGTCCTTTAGGGTCCTGTGCAGATGGCTGTCAAGCAGACCTAGGAACAGCAGGACGAGCAAAAGATTCCTGGTAGAGACAGAACAGGAACCCTCTGTCCTCCTGCAGTTCTGAAATGACCTCTGCTTGAAGCCTTTGCCTTCATTAGCAGAAATTTCTTTGCTTCACATTTGGAGACATGGGCTCAAGGGAAGCAGGCTAATGTTCTCTAAATTGGGTTTAAGATTAGCCCTCCTTCTTAATATTCCCCATCCACTTGGCATCTTAAAGATTCCTAATGTTGTCTGAAGGGAGCCTAATTTAGGCTCCTTTCCAGGTGGAGTCTTGACAGTGTGTGGATTCCCTCCTCCTCTTTGAGTCCTTCTCTTAGTGGATTTCAAAACCACGTTCTTCTCTTGAAATGTGGAGGGTGAGTCCTGAGACTTCACTGAGGCCTTGTCTTGCAGTGCATCCATTAGATATATTTACCCAATTAGAAAGCTGAGGCACATTCTGAAAAGTATTCTGAACCTATTAGAAAAGCCGTGCGTTCCTGATCAGCTTCAAACAAACAATAAGCTCTGCCAGAAAAGAGACAAGGAGGAAATGCATTTCTTAGAGATGAAAGGACAAGAAGAGGTCAGGGAGCAGTTCGGAAGTCAAGATTCATGGATCACCTAAAGGGCTCAGCAGGTAAATGAGCTTGTGGCAGAAGCATAAGGACCCAAGTTCGATTCCAAGACCCTCAGAGGAAGGAGAGAACCCATTTATCAAAGGTGTCCTTTGATATCCACGTCTGGTATGCTGTGGCATTCACACACACACACACACACACACACACACACACACACACACACACACACACACACACAAACTAATGTGTGTTTCCTCGGGACTGAACCCAGGTCCTAAGAGAAAGCAGTAAGTGTTACAAATCTCTGAGCCGTTTCTCCAGCCTATAAATTAAATTAAAACAAAACAAAACAAAGCAGACAGATAAACAAAAACAAGGTTCAAGTTAAACTTGGAACATTTTAATGCTCACTTATTGAAACATTATAACACATTTAATTTTAAAAAAAACGTATTCTTTGAAATTTCATGCAAGCAGAAGATGTGTTTTTACCCAAGCCTCCCTTTGCTCGCTCCCCTCCAGCTCTTCCCACACTATCCTGCCGCTTTCCTCCTTCAGCTTCGCTTGTGTACTCTTATAAACCACAGAGCTCCCTCCTGCAGTCTGTATGGACCTGGATAGGAGGCCACCCACAGGAACATGAGAGGTTATCGGGGGTCATGTCATTAAAGGAAATCGACATTTCTTTTCCCAGCAGTCTGCACCTGCCAACGGCTCCTCAGGTTGGGGTGGGATTTTGTGCTGGTCCTGACAGCCTTGAGTCCACCTGTGCCTTAGTTCTTCTGTAATATCCAGAAAGCTACGTTTCACAGCAATCTTCTGCTACATCTGCCTCCTTCAATCTTTTTCTCTCATTTCCGCCACGGTTCCTGAGCTTTCAGGGGAGAAATTGTGCTATCATTATCTCATTTAGGGCTGAGAACACCAAAGTTTCTTCTCTGCACTTTGACCAGTCTCTGCTAATTGAAAAGTTGAAAGTGCGGTAAAAAGCATTTCATTTACCCACAAAGTCTTTTCTTTTTGCAGTCAACTGTAAAGTGTAGACTTCCTAATCATTGAAATTAAAAATAAATTTTGATGTCATAAAATCTTCGGTGTAGATTTTTAAAAAGATGGCAACTGAACAAAAAATGGCAATGATTTTTATTCAGGTTTCAGACTATTCACTCATTTAGCCGGCACTACTGAGAGCATCATCTACAGTGGGTGTTATTCAGGACAACAAAGTGAGAGAGATCACTATGTCAAAAAGAAATAATGTCCATGACAAACATATTTGAAGCATCTCAAGAGGGCTGATAAAGAAGGTTAATATCAGGCTGGGCGGTGGTGGCGCACACCTTTAATCCTAGCACTTGGGAGGCACAGGCAGGTGGATTGCTGTGAGTTTGAAGATAGCCTGGTCTACAAAGTGAGTCCAGGATAGTCAAGGCTACACAGAGAAACCCTGTCTCCAACAAACAAACAAACAAACAAACAAAAAAAGGCTAATATCCACAATGTTTTGTTGTGGTACAGGTCATCAATAATGTTAATGTTATGTTGTCTTCCTAATGTTTTCCTTCTTTAAAATCTCTCTGGATGCATTAATTTACAACCCTCCATCCCCTGTTCATAAGATTTAAACTGTAGGTTGATTCAAAGGTATAGAAATTATAAATAAAGAAAGAAAGGTTTAAGATTTTAATAAAACTCTTAGATTATAATGTTACTAACAAGCTGATGTTTCTTCTCAGAAACAATGCTGAAAGAGCATGCCCGGCGGACCTCATCACTCTTTCTTTCCTCACTCTGGCTTCCAGTCTCTCGCCTCCATCTTTGTCTTGTTCACTTTTCTTGCCATTTTTCTTCCCTCTTTTCTTCCACTCTCCTTTCCTGATACTGTCTTTACTATTAAGAGTAGAAAAGAACTCACTCATTATGATCATTTCTAGCTCAATCCATTTATCCACAAATTTTTGGAATTCCTTGTTTTTAATAGCTGAATAGTATTCCATAGTGTATATGTACCACAGTTTCTTTATCCATTCTTCTATTGAGGGACACTTAGGCTGTTTCCATGTTCTGGCTATTATGAATAAGGCTGTTATGAACATGGTTGAGCAAATTTTCTTGTTGTGTGCTGGGGCATCTTCTGGGTATATTCCAAGGAGTGGAATAGCTGGATCTTGAGGAAGCCCTATTCCCATTTTTTCTGAGATAGCACCACATAGATTTCCAAGGTGGCTGTACTAGTTTGCATTCCCACCAGCAATGAAGGAGTGTTCCTCTCTCCCCACATCCTCGCCAGCATGTGGTGTCGCTTGAATTTTTGATCTTAGCCATTCTGATGGGTATAAGATGGAATCTCAGAGTTGTTTTGATTTGCATTTCCCTGATGATTAAGGAGGTTGAGCATTTCTTTAAGTGTTTCTCAGCCATTTGATATTCCTCTGTTGAGAATTCTCTATTTAGTTCCAAGCCCCATTTCTCAATTGGGTTATTTGATTTGGTAGTGTTTAATTTCTTGAGTTCTTTATATATTTTGGATATTAGACCTTTGTCAGATGAAGAGTTGGTGAAGATCTTTTCCCAGTCTGTAGGCTGTCGCTTTGTTCTCTTGAGAGTGTCTCCTGCCTTACAGAAGCTTCTCAGCCTAATGAGGTCTCATTTATTCATTGTTGACATTAGTGCCTGGGCCGGGATGAGATAACCATTGAGATGTAACAAGAATAAATGAATAAAGAGAGAGAGAGAGAGAGAGAGAGAGAGAGAGAGAGAGAGAGAGAGAGAGAAAGCTAGCTGAAAAAAAAAGAGTAGAAAAGAAAGTTTCAAGGCTCCTTAGGAATGCCTACATTATTAAAATTAGATATTTAGTTCCAGGTTACTTTCTTAAACAATAACCTTGTTCTTTAACAAGCTCGTAGCTGTATAAAATGTATTCTAATTACTCTTTCCTGACTCCTCTTATCTCTCCTATCCTTATCAATACCATTTTCATATATAAATTAGATTTTTTTCCAGATTTATGATTTTGGTTTGGTTTTGTGATTTGCATTTATTTTTCCAAAAGAAGAATATGAAATTTAAAAGGTTTTTTCTGCTTATGCTTCATTTTTCTCCCTTCTCTTGTAATTATCTATTACCTAGCATTAATAATACGGAACAGGAGAAATGGTTCAGCTGTTTAAAACTACTGGTTTGTCTTGGAGGATTTGGGTTCAAATTTCAGTACCCTGTGGCAGTTCACAATCATCCATAAGTAAAGCTCCAGAGTAGCTGAAGCCACTTCTTGGCCTCCTCTTGGTAATTACTATGCATGGAAGAGATTCAAGCATAACGCGTATGCATATAACATTAAAAAATAATTGAAATTTAAATAATCTTAGGGGACTATTTTTACTTTCAGAATAAAGTGTTTGCTGAGATTTCATGGGTTAGAATGATAGAAGTATTGGACTGTGTCCTGCAATCATTTTCACATTGAAGGAATAATTTTCATAGCAATGAAGTTCTAGGTTCATTGGTCTTGCAGATACGTAATACAGAGTAAAAGTTCATCTCTCAGTCATGTTTTATGAAACAGCAACCCTTCATTCTCATCCTGTCTACAGGACCCTTTTTCCAAGTATCTTTCCCTGGTTTTCTCAATGTGCTTTGAAACCCATCCAAAGTCTTTCAAGATATTATAATCTTTATGACTGTGAAAGATATTTTATGAAACAATACATTTTAATCCTTATACTAGTCAAGCAGTCTAAGTGACATTTGTAAGAAAGGTCTCCTGAGTTCATCCCCAACACACACACACACACACACACACACATACTCAAATGTATTATACCCCTTTAAATATGAAATGATGTCTTTGTGGAGCTGTCCAACACACATACACAAACACATATATGTCATGTATGTATGTATGCATGTGTGTATTGTGTGCATGTGTGTATATGGCCAATCAAACCCATTAATTTGCACGAGTGAGAAATAATGCATGAGAAATAATCTCATCAGAAAATTAAGCCAATTATAAAAAACGGATTTATTTCCAATGCCATACATAGAGTTTCAACATTTTTATGTTCGGTAGTGAATTTCTGCTATATGCTCATCAACTGTTATTACTAAGTGTAACAAGTAGTGTAGCAATGTTGAGGCCACTGCCTCCCACCTCTTCCTTTGAATGTCTTTAGCATATGATCTCAGAAGCACTTCTACAACCTGAGCATGTGGGTTTCCTTTCCTCCTCCTCCTTCCCTTCTTGCTTATGCAGAATATTCTCAGCCGCCTTGTCCCTCTGCCTCATTTCCGTCATACCCTCTGTATATAGAGGAAACCTATGAAGGGTCAAGTAAGCTGCCATATTATCAAGTTTATGTGAAAATGTTGCATTAATAATATCCTATAGTTTCTTCAATAAAACTGAAGTTCAAAGATCTATTTTTATAACAAGTCATTGCTTCAGCTTACGGTACCATCTTCCTTGAAAAACAGTCACATGAACTGCATCAAGCTATCAGACTAAGCTGCCATTTTTACTCCTCAAAATTCCCCACCTTCCACATGAAGCTCAGTTATTTATTCCCTTATAAATCCATATGTGCCATTCGCTCCCACTATTCATACACCAGTTACGTTCGTCTTCCTGTACCTGTGTTAAGCTTAAGTTCTCCTTCGGGTAGAACTGCTGTGTGCATTTCTCCTACAACAGGGCTTATATTCTATAGCGAGGAAAGATTGTTGTGTCAGAAATATTATGGTGGTGTATCCTAACCATGACAAAAACAATATAAAAGAACGAACAGAACCAATAATTACTCACCTGTACACTCCTAGACTACCAATTCTTAGAGAAATAAATTAGACTTGTTTCCCCAGAGTTGGAAGACAGCGAAGAATGTAAGTGTTGGCCATGTGCCCTTCCTCATATTCTACTTCTCCACTATCATCTCACATATGATTATAATTTGCACCATCTATTTCAAAACGTGAAATGCAGGTAAGATGCTTTGTTTTTGCTTTCTTCTTTACATTTATTGTTGCTGTTGTTATTTTTAAAACAATTTGAGGTTATTATAGATGCACATGATTTGTTTGAACAAAGCCACTTCAGATTCTTTACCTTCCAATTCCTCTTTTTTTGCCCCCGCCCACCCTTTCCCCACCCAATTTCATGTACTCTTTGACAAGCTAATGAGTCCATTTATTGCTACCTTGTATGGATTAGATAAAATGCTGCCTGTGTGAAAGACCATCTATTGAAACATGATAACCTCACTATTCTTTCACATTAGTATTGAAAAATAATACAGAAACAAAAGAGTAAACTATTACTTGGAAGTCTCAGTTTAAGAAAAAATTCTCTAGAAACTCAACTTATATTTTTAATTGAGAGATTTTACATCAAGAATAAGTATATTTTTAAAGATGAAGATCATAGCGAAAATGAATAAAAACAAAAGGGTGTACTTTATTTAAATTAATTGTGTACCAATATGAAATTTCAACAGAAAAATAAATTAGTAAAAAAAGTTACCTCAAAAAATTGATGCAAAGACTAGAAACAATATTACATCATCTGGAGAGTATAAACAGGGAGACAAATTACAAATAAAACCAAAATAAAAATTCTATATTTGAAATTTGGAAAACTTCCCTGGCTCAGCAACAACTTTGAAGCAATGTGAGAAAGAACTGTAAACTTAAAGATAATATATACTATGGAAAAGGTGTTTAAAAAATGAAAATAATAAATATAGCAAAAAATTTTGGAATACCCTCAACTATAATACTGTATGGACGAGTTAAATATTAAATTCTTATGAATGAAACTAAGATTTACTATAATTTATATACTATAATTTAAAGCTACAGTGGAGAACTAGAAGAATAAACATATATAAGATATGTAAAAAGCATACAGCATAATGGCAGACATAAATCTATGCCATAAATTGTCATACTAATTATAAATGAAAACAACATCCAATAGCAGAGACTATCAGGACAGAAAGAAAAAAATCTAAGTATATATTATTTGTGAAAGGCATACTTCAAATTCAAATATAGAAATGCATATAACTTATAAAAAGTAATCAGAGAGAGGGAGGTGGTTTTTAGAGTGCAGCGGAAGGGTTTAGTTCTGTTACAGCATATATAAAGGGCAAAGTTTGGTCTACTGGGAGAAAAAAAAACTGTGAATAAAGATATCGAAGGGATCTTCATTTTTAAAAGAGTCAAGCTACCATGGCATTGTTATGATTACAAATGTATATACTTCAGAAATGAGTGCTGAATAAATGAAACACCCTGTTAAGTTTAAAAGCAAAAATAGGCAATTTAGAATAGATTTGAATATACATCTTTCAAGAAGTTGTAGAGCTAGGAAAATGTCAGTACAAGTGTAAAAGAAAAAAAAAAAAAAAGAAAGGAGAAGGCAGAGGTGATTACAGGACATCTATATATGATGGTTTTTCTTCATCTCCATTAGAGTATTGTTCAAATACATATAGCCTTTTTGGAACAGGGTGCACATGTTAAATTCTTTTCTGAAGTAATATGTTTAGTAAATATTATATTTAAGTCCATGTTTTATGTATTTTTAGAAACATAACTTATATTTTAGAGGGATTGAGAGCATGTTACAGTAACTGCATCCTCTCTTCTTGGATCCTCATGTTTCCCCAACACCTCTTTATTTTATGTTCTACGTCCCCTCCTCGTCATTAAGCTAGAATTTGTATCTCACTAGGAATTGGAAGTTAAATACAGTGGTGTTCTCTTATGTAGAATATCTTTTGGAGAGTGGATGGAATTTGAGGATAGAATGAGATATGACTTCCATGACATTACCTAATAAAAAAGGGGATATTAAGAAAAAAAAAAAAAAAACAACTGTAATAGATAAGAACAGCACTGTAAACCTGTGATTACTAACAAACATTTCCAGAACATAGCACTCAGTGTCAGAGCACTATGAATTTTAAATGCACAATGAACATTAGATAAAATCATAAAATATATTCTATATATTTAATGAGAAACTGAGTTTACAAGATAAGAATAAAATTAGGGAAATACGTAGACATTTTAAAATTAAATACCCTACTAAATGTCAATGAGTAAAAGCATAAGTAACATAAATAAGAAAATAATTTTTAACTGACTGAACAGCGTTATAAAACCTATATCTTGCTAGCAATGCAGGAGTTGGGGAAATTTTTAGAACTGTAATTTTTAATTAGGGCAGAAAGCATGCTGCAATGTGATATTAAAGCTCGCACATCCGGTAATACAAATTTTATGATTCAAAAGCCTCAAAAAAGTAAAGAGGTAACCAAAAAGATGGGGGAAAGTGTTATCAAAAGACATCTCTGAGGAGAATCTGGGCTCACAATATTTAATATTAACATACAGTTAAATAATACGAGGTAAAGAATTTAAAAAAATGAAAAAAAAACACAGACAAATGATGTTAATAGATTTCTTTCAATGGAACTCCTGCTTTTCGACGAGAAGCTTGGCGCATACGACTTACTACTAAAATAATTGGCACGAGGGAGGTTTTTTGCCCTTGAGCTTCAAGATATCTATGGCAAATAACCTCTCTTGTGCCATCTATTTTTGTCAGAAATAATGATGGGTCAACAACAGATCTACTGGTATAAGGCATAACTTTCTGTCCCAGGGATCACTTTGTTCTGGCCCTCTTGGTAATCTTTACTCTATTGTCTTTGTTCATCTGGAAAATGCTGAATAATAGAGCTGTGAAATTACTTTATTGTCTGTAGCTTAGTACTCTTGAGCCTAGACTTCAAGTCATTAACACGAAAGCCATGGTTTTCTAAACTTAGAACTGACTCTAATGTGTATTACTAAGATTGAAATTGGACGATATGAGATGAAATAAGCTAGGCATAGAAAGACAATAATTTTTTATTTCTTTTATATGTAGAATTAAAAATAGTCAACGCATATGTAAAATAGTATATACAAGAAGCTGAGGAAGATATAGAAAAATAGTATGTAGGTGAAGTTAAGATTTGGAAAATCTTACTTTGTCTTCAATTTTATAAGATATTCAGAGTATTTATTTCTGTTAAGATTTGCAATATCATCTTATAAGAAAAGAATCTAAGTATAAGAATATTCCCCACAATGCTACTGTGATTAACCAAAGAGGAAAATGTAGATAGATCATTGTAAGTTCGTTAACTTTTTAATGACCATATAAATGAAATTAAGCTTTGGTAAAGCTCTCAAAGTCATCCAAAATAATTCTTCTACTTTATTATGTACTATGCATTTTGTTATGAATAATTCAATGTACTTTCAATAAGTGGGAAATTTCTACCAACTGTATAGGCATAAATGTATTTTCAGGGGAATTAAATTGTTAATGATGCTTGACTGCTATAGACAAGGATCCATCGTATTCTCTCATTGAAAATAGACCCTTCTCTTATACGACACTCCACCATAGCTTCACCTCTGTAGACACTTCCTAGCTCCCCACTCTCCCCCTTCTCTCCTGAAACCATGCCCCTTCTGTCTCCCTTGAGAAAAGAGTAGGACTCCAAGAGACAAGCAAAAGTGACAAAGCAAAATGCAATAAGACAAGGCAAAGTCCTCACATCTAGGCTAGACAAGACAATCCAGCAGAGAAAGACTCTCAGATGCAGTCAAAAGAATAAGCAGTTCTTATTTTTTTAAATATAATTTTAAAATAATTGATACAGTGTTCATTTTACTCAAGAGTGTAAAGATGTAAATAGGGAATTTAGAGTCTGTATTTTGGCTTGGCATTTAGAAGTTGGGTTGGCCATTACAATTGAGATGGGAAAAGTATTGCCCCATATTGCATCTAAAAATTTTCTTTCAGCCAACGTACTAATACAGCCAAAAAATTAGTAATAGTATAAATACAACCAATACAGTAAATACACTCTTTAAAGTTCTGAAAATGAAGCTTCATCTTTGAAAGGGTCAAAAGTGAAATTTGAGACAAAAACTTGAGTACAAGGAGGATTCAAGATGGTGCCCCTGTGTGGTCATGGAGAACACTAAGAAGCTCCCTAGCATCACCCACCAACTCATGCATAAATTATGCTCTGAACACTTTCTCCACACAAACTCCTGCTGTTCTTCCCTCAGGCTTCCCAACCACACAAACTTTGTTTTTGTTCCTGAAATAGGCAAAGCTTGTTCATGCCTCCAGACTAGTGTCTGAATGTACTACCTTCCAAGGTTGGTTCTCACTGTCACTTAAATTTCAACTTCTATACCACTTCACCAAAGCCTTTCATGTTATTATTTCTTCTATCATTGTTCCGTTGACTTTTTCTGGCATTTTACCTGAAGCCTTTTGTTGATTTAGGCCACTTATTTATTACTGGAATTAAGCATAAGGAAGTTCTTTCTTTTTCTTTTTCTGTTTTTAAATTTTCTATTACTGTTATTCCAGTTTCATGATTAAAACTTGGCCCAAGGCCACCTTTCAACAAGTACTGTTTAAACAATGGATCATTTTGCAAAGAAGACAACTCATAGACTAATCAATAATGCAAGATAAGGAGACTGAAATGGCTCAGTGGGCAAAGGCACCTGCTCATGAGACTGTTGACTTCAATTAAGTCCATGGGACTCACATAGTAGAAGGCAGAAGCAGGTACCTGAAAGTTGTCCTTTGACCCCCAAATGCACACCATGTTATCATTACATGTACACACAAATGCACACAGAAAAACACATAAAGTAAGGTGAGAAGGAAAGAGTGTAAGATCTAAAGCCAAATTCTACAGTTATCACATCTATTTTGCTACTTTTCAATAATAAAGCCCTAGGATCTTTCATTTACCTCTATTTAAGGTGCTAACAAACACTTTTATTATAGCCTTTTCTGAGAATTTCATGTATTTATGTGTATAAATATTTAAAACCTCACGAAGAATATGTCATGAAGGGCATATATAAAGCATATATGAAATGACATAAATTTCAAGCACATGCCCAGCTTGGATTCTTATTCTTTTTAAGAACTTTTATTTACTTATTTTTTATTAAGTAAATATTTTTTACATATACATTTATATTACTACACATATATACAATAAACTACCTATAGCAAGAAGAACCATTACACAATCAGGAATTATATAAACATTACATTCTTAGTGTTTTGACTATTTGTGTTTGACAGCCTTGAAGTAAACATTTTTCCTATCTTGGTGCATCTAAATTTTTTAATTTAAATCAATCTCTATCACATCTTGTCATTAATAACTTAAAACACATATCTAACATAAAAAACAGCGTATCCCCTAAGCAACTAAGCTTCATTTTAAAACTGAGGTACCAAGACTTCAACTCTATCAGAGACTTGAGAAGGAATAAACTTGATTACCTTAGTATGCCAGAAGGGCAGGTTAGCAGCTTTCCAAATGAGAAGATGACAGAGACAGTTTTCTACCTGAATAGTCACTCAAAACTCTCTATAATGTTTGAGCATCTTCTTCAGCCTTCTGGCCTAATATATCTGAAGGACATGTTTGTGAGGCGAGAACTATTGAGGATTTGCTTACCCTGTCTTGGCAGAGTTTGGCCATAAACTCTTCCTGCATCTAAGCTCGCAATTTTTTAGGTAGAATTCTGTCTGTGGTAGAAACAAGGACATTTTGTCCAGGGGGCTTGTTTGCCATATTTTAAACCCTTTCCATAAGGAGGCTCTTTCATGCTAGCTTGGATATTTTATGTTGGTGTATGTACATGTGTTTGTATGTATGCATGTTCCCATTATTCATTGCGGCTATTCATAATATTTTATTCAAGATGGCCGTACAGAATGCTTCAATAAAGCTTTTCTTTCACTGCTTTAAATAAAACCTCTTATCATCATGGTTTAAAAATTAATCAGTTACAATTAAAGTGACTGTGGGCATTTCAGATAATACATGGGTCAGAATTTTATACCATAAGTGAAAATTTTGATAAATTTACAGCTTCAGAGTGTGGGAATTGTTGGCATAAGATTATTGTGTAATTCAAATACTGATTTCTGTACCTCCCGTATTTGGTTGCAAGCTTTGTTCGGAGACTCTCCTGTCTCAATGTTGTATAAACTCTGCTCCCCAATTGCTGCCTTGCTTGCCAATAAAGCAACTTACAGCCAATCGCTGATCAAGAGACATTCTGCCAGCCAGAGGAGGAGGAGTTAGAAAAGAAAGTAAGGAATTCCACCCGGGGATTCTGCCACAGGCAGAGAGGTACAGTAGAGAAAAGAAGATTCAGCTGGAGCAAAGAAAAAAACTAAAACACAAGTAACCTAGGGATTTTGGCAAATATAAAGTCAGCATAACATAGAGGGTTGAGAACAGACTTAAACTACTCAAAATTGTGTTGTAAGGCACTATAAACAAATATAAAAGAGTCTCGGTTATTTTTTGGTGATAGGCAGGTTAAGAGAGAAACTAAGAGAAACAAACAGTTTTATAAAAGTAACCTTAACAGAGGATTTAGTTTTTTAATTATTACTCAGCCCCCAGAGCCCCGAGAACACACATGTCCTCTTTGGATGCAGGGCCAACACCAGTGCTTTCTAAGTCTGCCGCCAGCCCAGTTCATATTTGTGTTGTTTACTTGCTTCGGAGTCAGCTCCTTTCCTCTTACTCAACATGCTCAAATTCCCATGGACGGGGTTTAGATAAGCAGAAAATACAAAAGAACAATTTGTAAACACATGTTTCTTTAGTTCTGAACACAATGTGGGAGGAACAAAAGGGAGTCAGAGCTCCCTGATCTAATCTTTAGAATTGGAAAGCAGTCATGACTATTTTTGAATGATTTTATTTTGTGAAATGACAAAAAGGTTTGACTGAAGTTTTGGGTAGTTGGAACTAACTGTATTACAGTTTTCCTCACTGAATATTGTTTAAAGTGATATTAATAAAATGTGCTCACATTCTAAGAAATTTCCTTTAAACGTATGAGTCATTGAAAGACACCGAAGAAAGCAGTAATTGTTGGAATGTTGTAGAAAAAAAAATGGCCTGAGCAAGAAGCTGAGTGTCTTGGTAGTGGTGGTGGTGGTGTGGTGTGTGTGTGTGTGTGTGTGTGTGTGCTTTGTACCAACATGTACATTTCCTTTCATATTTTATTTTTTTGCCACAGATTTCTGTATATTTGCTTATTTTTACAGTATCCTGTTCCTTTGTTGTTGATATTTTAAGAACTAGGATAAAATTAGTTCCGAACTAAATGTGACTTAGACAGAGATGTTTGCAGTAATATAGACAAAGATGTTTTCAGTAATTTAAGTGCAATCGCCTGTCTTCATGTCTCTACATTATAGGAAAGTAGCATATTGGCAAATGAAGCTCATCTTCCCAGGACCTTGGTTATCAGTTAGGGTTTTGAAAGGTGAATCTGGGAGTACAACCATAATAGAAAGCATTGACTTTGAAATCCTTCCAGAGAAACCTGTTAGAGCAAGAAAGTATTTTCTATAAATTTTTTTGTGTTACCACCAGGCAATTTAATTCTTTAGGGAGCTCAGAGGCCTCATTTCCAAACACTGAATTTGGACAAGAAATTTCTAAGTCTTTCAGGTCCAACAGTCTATGACCACTAAAACCTGTTTCACATCCTGTGCTGTTTGCTCAACTTATTTTCTCAAACTTGTTAATCCTCTGCAAATCTAAGGCATGAAAATACGTTAGTAATTTTTAATGCTTGGAAACATATGTATTCAGATCGACAAGATGATATAACAGAAAAGAGAATAAAATATACAGAAAGAAGTAGCAGAGGACTGCTTAATTCTCAGAGTTTTACGTGAGTTGTTTTCTTCTAGGACAGCATTATAAATCTACCGCGTGGTAAGAGTATATAATTTACTCTCGCAGCTATTTTGTGAGTGCAGGGTAATAAATTAGCATAGAGTTGTAGAGGAGGGATGAGAGAAGTGATGAACAACAGAAGACATAGTGTTGTCTTGAGAACTAATTAACTTAACTTTCCTCCTGAAGGATGTGGAGCTGAGGTCCTGGCAGCAGTGCTGTTTCTGTCTAAGTAACAGTTCTAATGCCATCCGGGCTAGAAGTCACCAAAACAAAATTTAGCAGATCTTTCTTGCAGTGACTTCAGAAACTAGCAAATAAGAAAAGTGCTATCTCCGCCAAATCAAATGCTTGCCATCTTTCCGATAATGGCATCAGAAGCCCCACAAGACAGTGGAGGAAATTTGTACATGATTTCAGTCCTCAACCCTTACAGTAAACACACACACACACACACACACACACACACACAGAGACAGAGAGAGAGAGAGAGAGAGAGAGAGAGAGAGAGAGAGAGAGCGCTGTAGCTTAGCCTATTCCATCATCTAGGCCATGATTAAGGCTGTTAGTACCCTTATAATAACAATGGCATCCCAAAAGAGATTCACTTAATGTTGGCTATAGCATATAAAAGAATGTGTACACTGGTCATTTTACAGTTCTCACTGCAACCTCAACAAGCGATTGAAGGATTGATGGAAACCAACCTTAGCAGGCCTTCCGATTTGGTTAAAGAATTAGTTATTCTGTCATGAGCATCCATTTTCTTTCCTATTCTGCCTTGCTGTTGAGGAAAATGGGGCTGATATCTGGCCTTTAATTCTACACCAGCTGCTTTGGATCAACTGAAAGCAAATAATCCTGAGTAATCAAGCAAAATAAAAAAAAAAAACTAATTGTATTACTGTCTCCTTAGATTGCTATAATTTGGTAAAGACTGCATGCCTGCTCATCTTGTCATTGCTCCTATTAAATAACTTGTCGTTCAAAATCCCAGATTCTAAGTGGTAGACTGCCCTTCAATTTATCACCAGAACATAAAGAGACAGTGAGACAGAGGAGACGTTTCAAGGTGTTGCCTCTGTCTTGTTACACCATACTAATGTCTACACCTGTAATCAAGGAATAAGATATATATATTCTGCTGACGTAAAAGCTAGGCATTTCACTATCCATTTCCATTTCTTAGATTCGTCCATGCTTTTGTGGATATACCTTCACTGAATTTTCAGAAACGATCTTGACTGATATGTTTAGGAAAACTAAAATCACGCTCAACTTAGAGATCAAAATAAGTATTCAAGGGGTTTGAGAGATGGCTCCTCAGTTAAGAGCCCTAGCTGTTTTTCGAGAAGAGCTGGATGCCAATCCCAACACCTACGTGGCAACTCATAACTGTCAATGACACCACTGCCAACGGTTCTTTTGCCCTTTTCTTGCCTGAAAGTGAGACATAGTCATACATGCAAATAAACACATATACACATTAATTAAAATTAATAATAATAGTAATTAATAGTAACAAATACATAAAAACTATTCAATGTATAATGAAAGTTAAATATAACAATGTACTTTCATCAGTCTTCTAATACAAGGAATATAAATTATCTTCATGTTTGTGCCTGTTTATGGTTTGCCATTATTACACATGATTCATTTTCTGATTTCACATTTTTCTTTTTAAAAATTTGTACATATATGTTTATATTATTACACATTTATACAACAAATCACCTATAACAATAAGAACCATGGCACAATCAGATATTATATAAATGTTACATTCTTAGTGTTTTGGCTATTTCTATTTGACAACATTGAAAAAACGTCTTTCCTATCTTGGTGCATCTAAATTTCTGAATGTAAATCAATCTCTATCACATATTGTCATTACCAACTTAAAACACCTATCTAACATAAAAACAGCTTAATCCCTAAACGGCTAAGCTTCACTGTAAAACTGAGCTATCTGGTCTTCAACTCCCTCAGAGACTTGAGAAGGAATAAACTTGCTTACCTGAGTATGTCGGGAGTGCAGGTTAGCTGCTTTCCAAATGAGAAGATGGCAGAGAGTTTTCTAGCTGAATAGTCACCCTAAACTCTTTATAATGTTGGAGCATCATCTTCAGCCTTCAAGCCCAATATATCCAGCAGACATATTTGTGAGGCAGAAACGATTGAAGACTTGCTTGAAGACTTGCTTACCCTGTCTAGGTAGATTTTGACTGTGGACTCTTCCTATATCCAAGCTTGCTCTTTTTTAGGCGGTATTCTGTCTGTGGTAGAAATGAGGACATTTTGCCCAGTGGCTTGTTTGCTACATTTGAAGCCATCTCCATAAGGAGGTTCTTTGATGCTCATCATCCCTTTGAACCAGATTGAGTTAAATTTTGTCATTATCAGTGAATCTTTAAAAGTAGTAAAAACATTTTTAAATGCCATATTCTGTATGTCTCTGAGGTTTTTGAAGACTTTATCTACCTATCCTACCTTATATTTCCATAGAATTGTATCTACCGGCTGCACCTAACATGCATATTCTTGTGATGAAAGTAGACTAGCAATTGACATGACTATGATTTGATCAACTAATAATTAACTTGTTTAACTTATTTATCCTAAACAGCCTGCAATAGTACTTTAAAAGCATTGGAAGTAAACATTGAATTATAATTGAGTTTTATGGGTGCACTGCCTCACATTAGAGTAGATAGATAGATAGATAGATATAAACAGATTGTGTGTGTGTGTGTGTGTGTGTGTGTGTGTGTGTGTGAAAAATAATCTTTCATTTGAATTCTATACCACTGTATCTAGAATTAAACTTATTTTGCATCTATATACAAATTACTATACCAACGAATTCAAAATAACATTGTGAGTGAAAATTGAGCCATTAAGTTAAGGAGATTTACTAATCTATTTTTTGTTCTATATTCCATATATATTTTTCTATAGTCCCCCTTCTTTCTTTTCAACCACATTCTCCAAGCCTAAGAATGTAAGATAAAAGAAAAGAGAGACATCACTGGTCTAACCTTGTTTTCTCTCTAAATAAGACCTACTCTAACTTGTAACCAACTCCCATTGATAATAACTCTCTATAGGCCAAGAAAGCAACCAAAAGCCTACACAATCCCCCTTAAAAGAAATGGGATGTCCTTCTCTTAATGTTTCTTCCATCTGATTTAGGATGAATAATACCATTGTAGAGCTCCAAATAAAAATCGGGGAAAAGGTTAAACAAGCTAGGGATGTAATTTGTGGTCTAGCTTCTAAATGTTGAGAAATTCCAGATTTAATTAGCTAGCATGCTGTGTGGGACAGTCTGAAATGATGGACCAATTGGCATTGGAAGCTTTCTTTGAAGGTGTCGGGGGAGCTGTATTGTTTTGATGAGAAACAGCATTTGAAACACTTTGCTGGAACATGAAGGATACAGGATGTCAGTGTCCAGCATGATGAGAGCAATGCATCCTGTCAGGTCTTTTCCAATGTTAGTGTCCTGTTGTTTTGTTCTGAGAGTATATAATTTCTCACAAGCATTACACAGTCTGAAAATTATACGTGTATAAGGTGTGCATGATGCACAGAGTCGTTAAGGCTGGTTTTCTGCTCCTCATATGAGCAGGATAAAAAGGAATCTGTAAACCTTCATTCTTGCCTTATGAGGAATGGAATCTGATAGTAATTCATAGAGGTTATGTAGCCAATAAGAAGCATTGTCTATGCCAAGAAACTCATTTCTTATCCAGTCTCAGAGCTAATCCCATATAGTGGGATTAGTAATTTAAGTTACCTGTTTGTCCTGCAGTTTAAACTCTTCACATCCTGATTGTATCCCCTCCCTCATTCTCTTATGATCCACCTTAACTCCCTCATCCCGTGTCCTTCCCTCCCTTAGTTCTCAGAAAGGGGAGCTGATTTCACTTTTATCAAAGTTGAATGAGACCTTACCTTCAATGGAAATCCTTTCACATGTTTAGATAGTTTCAGACTCAAGGATGGTAGGAACATGCCTTCAATATTCTTTATTGCTTTCCCATTTTACATTTCGTTTTCACAAATGCAATTAATTCTGTGCTTTAATTACATATCATTTAAGCACTATGAGAAAATACATAACTGCCATGAAATAGACAAATGGAAGAAGTGGTAGTAGAAACAAACACAGCTTTTCTTTGAAGAAATATTCAGTGCAGCCAGAGCAATAAAGTCTCAGGCCCCTGGAGCTGCCTGCTTACTGTCTATGTCCCATCGCACAGCACAGCATTGATTAAGCCAATATTTGATGCAAATGGAACTGGTTATTGGGGTTTATTTTAAGATCAAATATTTAAGAATAAAATTATGAAGGGTCCACCTAAGAGACTCAGAAAGAAAAGGCTCTATAATATTAAAAAATAATCACTTCTTCAAGGAAAGCACAACCAACATATAAAAAGATGTACAGAAGACACAAAGGAAAAATAGTCTATCTGGAAAATAAAGCATGTAGAAGATGTTTGCACGTACACGGGTATCATGCTTGGAGCACAAAGGTCAGTTTGCCTGAAACATAAAAGAGTCTCATAAAGTGGTACTGAATAACTCAGCCAATCTTTTACCTGAGAACTGTACATGCTAAGGTACCTCATAGGGATGAGTAAATAAGATGGTTCAGGATAAAATAGTGTACAATAAACTTCTTTTAACTTAGAGAAGTTAATCCATTCGTGTTGAAGCCAAGGAAAAAGACCTTATCTCACATTATTACTCAAGCTCCTCAAAGACACAAGGCACATAATTGTCAAAGTATAAGTCTCTACTTAAAATGCTGAAATTTTGTAATAAATCAACAGCTATTCCCTTGGTCAATAATGAGGGGAAAAGAGGAGGGAGGGAAGAATGGGAGGATACAAGGGATGGGATAGCCATTGAGATGTAACAAGAATAAATTAATAAAGGAAAAAATAAAAAATAAACTTGGCGTGAATGGTTTATTTCAAAACAGTAAAAGCAGTATATCACAAATCTTTCAAAAGTTTTAATGTTGTCCCTAGAGTAATGATCATAATTTTCAATATAACATCAACTATTTGAAAAACTCCATCAATTGCTAATAAACTAGACCCTCTTAGGTACTGAGAAGAGCTGCACATGCTACTGTGATGTGGGTTTATTGTTTGTGTTCTGCCTAAAACTTCCCCAGCCTCATTAAAGCAGGAACTGAAACCCAGGATTCCACATCTCTGTATTTCAACCCCTCACTGTCTATCTTTTACTGCCAGCCCCTCCCCCTTGAGCACTTTAATTCCACAGCTGTGAGAAAGGCAATATCCTGCTTGTGATATTGGGCTGAAGAACTTCCAAGAGGCTTGAGAACTGAAAATTTGTTTTGTTCTGAATTTTAAGGCAATATGCTATTGTTAATTTCTCACTTCTGAAAAAAAATATTGTTGAGTACATGCTTATAAATTACTCTAAATTCAATTGGCACATAAATCCTTGTGTTTCTTTCCTTGCAACATTACAGTGTGACTGTAAGACTTGGATGTAGTTTTAACATTGTTGGAGGTACAAAGGAAGGTACAAATCCCAGTGGAGAAGATATAATCCCTCACTCACCTTTGACAAAGAAAAGCTAAAGCTAATTTACTAAGATCAAGACATCAAGAGAGTTAAATCCTATAAATTGTGTTTATTAGATAAAGTTATGTATTACAACATCGTACACTGTGACTTCATCTTGCTAAATGTTACTTTTTTTTTTTAAATATATTTTAGGTATGGTCGCCTTACCATGATGAGTTTTGTTGTGTTATCTACTTGTTCATTTTATTGTGTCTAAGTTCACTGCAGTGCGCCTATTGCATTGGCTGTCTTTTATCCTAAACTGTCTCAGTTTTATTCCGTATGTTTTACTGGTGTCTGCTTCATCTCACCCTAAAAGCCTTTGCATCAGCTTTACCATACATTCTGTAGACAGACACTCATGTTTATACTTAGCATCAAGTTTAGGAAAATATTTGCCACAGATATTCATGTGTTTTCCAAAGTCTTATGTGGACACTTGCTGGAAAGATGCTGCTGTTTGAGGTTTCGGTTCTCCCGGTCCAGACAGTCACTCTGAGCTCTGCTTTTGGTACGGGCCTCAGGCTCTCTGCCTGACTCCACCTGGAGAGTGTCTTTAGACACAGATGCCCCTAATCACATTTAATATATGCCCTTTGACCCAGCTCCCTCCTAGCTAACCCCTGCCTATGCTTATAGTAAAGTTAGATACTGTGTTCATGTTCATATGACAGAAGTGTGTTTGCCAAATGCAAAAACAAGTATCCTAAAAGTGCCTGGTTCCAACTAATTATGAATACCTATCCTGGAAGCCCCCATCCACTCCCCAAGATCTATATAGCATTTGTTCTCACCAATTAAAGTTAGAAGTGATGGAACCTAGAGTCCATTCGGGTAGGGGGTCGTCGGGAGAGAAGACCACAGCGTTGATGCAAAAGCACAAGGTTTATTGCTGACGCGTCAGGGAACCTCAGCACTCGAGAGGTGGAGGAACCCCAAGTCATTGCTACAGGCTAGTTTTAAAAGCTAAAACTGCAAGGTTAGGAGGGGCTGAGTGCCCCGGTGCTAGGATTGGCTCTGGCAGTTGCTAGGGGTACTTGCTTAAATGTTATTGGCTATTACAGGGGCCGTTGGTCTTGGCGGGCTATTCTTGGCGGGGAGGGGAGTTGGGGAATTTCCAGGGAATTTCCAGATGGGTTTTTCTGAAAATTGTTTACCAAAGTTGGTCGATTTGATTCCAGGAACTGGCACTGGCCTTCATTCTTTCTGGGTCACTTTCCCAGGCTTGTCTGGGTCACGTTCTCAGGCTGAGACTGAGAAGGCCTTACAGAACTACCTCTTGAAATGGTTCCCAGGGTGTTTGATCTCCATCCTGCTCATGCCCTGCCAGGCCCTGTGTCTCCTCTCCTGCTCCTTTTGCCTCAGTGGGCTGGTGATGAACAGCCCCCCAGGGAAGAGGAGAACCATAGACACTTCTATCCCAAGCATGATATTTGGAGACAGGACCCTCATGAGGCTGAACCCTCATGATGGGATTCATGTCCTTATAAGAAAAAAAAATAGGTAAAAGAAAACAAACAAACAAAACCTAAAAGCTCCATCTTTTTAAATTGTCTTCCCTGTAAATGTTATATGGAAAAGAAAAAGAAAGAAAGAATGAATGAAAGACAGAACAGCCTCCTATAAGCACTGCCCACTGAAACCTATTATTTCTGGCATTCACATCTGAAGACTTATGAAATAGTAAAATTTAACCTGTTTCTTCCTGTGATATTAATGTAGGTACCATGGAATCCCAATTAGTTCCTGTTGGAGAAGGTTCCTAGGGGAGAGCAAGGCCTCCAAATATTGCCCACTCCTTGCTTCCTAGCTTTCTTTCTCCCAGTAAGTGCTCAGATAATCGTGTTAAATTGTCACCCACTGAGGCATGGTGGAGCCAAGAACACCCTCACTGGAGCCAAGCCTGTGTTGCTGTCATGCTCTGTGCCTCCAGAACTATACATTGTAAAAATATCTTTTATGAAGTACTCAGTTTCTGGGGGTTTATTATAGCCATAGAAAAATTAACTTATGCTACACACCATTGAGGGAAGTGAATTTTGTTGGTGAATGTATAAAGGTAAGACAAGAGAGACAGTAGAAACGGATTAGAGGAGGAAAGTAGAGTGCTGGGTGAGACTGAATACTACAGGCTCAGTTTACTTTGGCCATCAGCACCAACTCTCTAATAAACATCTATCCAGTGCCTGGAATAGAATCAGGAGGAAACATTCAAAACTAATTAAAATGCGGATCCACAGTGTTGACGTCACAGTGCATCCTGGTCAGTACAGCAACGACTAACAGCTGTTCCTAGGGAAGGAATGATGGGAAGTGGCGAAAAGGACAAAAACAGATTCGTTCTGTGGTGTTGCATCCATCCTACAAGTCAAGGGAGACTGGGATCAAGGATAAAATACATTTTTCAATAAAAAACCTAAAGTATTTTCATGGGAACATAATGTCTTGAACAGAGGCTCTCGCTTGCTAACATGAAAGAAAAGAACTAGATTTTGAGATACCATAATAAATACATGACCCATTTCTGTCATGTTAGGATTGTGTAACCTTGAACAAACCACGCTTGTCTCTCAAAACTTTGAGCTTTTCTGGTTACAGACTCTAGACAGCTAATACCTTGCCTTGCAGATCCTCAGAGATTTGAGGGCTCAGAATAATAAAGGGCAAAAAAAATGAATACCATCCGGTGCAATGCAAACCACTTTATGTGTATCGTGGGCACATGAAGTAGTGTAAAGAATCTGTGCCATGCATACAAAGGGCTGGGATTGGGTCTGGTATAAAGTTGTATGTCTAAGCAGACGTGTGTGTTAGTCAGAGCACTAGCTTTCCCAAAGCTGCCTGTGTTTCCATGCCAGGCTTTTCTTATTTCAAATGTTTGATTATAAGTCATCTGAACAAAAGATTTTGGTAAAACTGAACCATTGCTGCTGGAATTTACCTAGCCACGGGTGTGAGGGGTGAGGTAGAGGTGTATCCGTTGACACTGGTCTTCAGAACACTGCGTTTTGATTACTTATGGTTCTCTGCAGTGGTCTTAATCTGTTGCAGAGAAGTTTTTCTTGATGAAGAATAAAAAACTATGGATATAAAGACAAATATTAAAGAAGCAGCCAGGGATGGTACTGGTTTACTAAAGTGGTGGTTGGAGGTTCTCCTTCAAGGTCCATGACTTCCCTAGCCCTGGGAGTTGGTATGGTTTATAGGTCCATGCATAGTTTTTCCCTGTGGAAGCACCCCTACACAAAGTACTGCATGCAATCAAGGATTTCTGAGAATGGGAAGATATGTTACTTGTCACATAATACAGGCTGAGCAGGCTGTATTCATGAATATATATGTATATACATATCCATGTGAATAAAACAACCAGTAATGAAAAGACAGGCCATGAATTTGAAAGAGAGCGAGGAGGGGTCTATTGGAAGGCTGGGAAGTAAAAAGAGAAGGAAGAAATCATGTAATTATCTTATAATCTCAAAAACAAATTTAATAAAGACCATGACCCATTCAGTTTCTAACCCCCAGGCCAGGTAGTTCACATCTGCCTATAATTCTAGCTGCATAGTCTCTAATGTCCTCTTCTGGCCATTGTGTGATATGCACCATACTCATATGCACACACACACACACACACACACACACACACACGTAAAATAAAATTTAAAAATAACATTGATATCTAGTTTTTTAATGTTAACTTAGTAAATCTTATGTGATATTTACTGCATCAGGCAGCCACGTGTTTAAAACATGATATATTAAATTGCAAAAGAAGACACTACTTGAAGATAATACAAAAATGGAGTTTTGTAAGAGACAAATATTTTATATGCATAGTAACTGTAATATATACCATGATAGTTAGCTTTCAAATGTAAATTACATATCATATATATATCCATATAAATATCATTTCTATTTCATTCTAAATGTAATCTTAGAAAATAATGATTGCCCTTGTCATGTAAAGGTAATTGATATCAGAACAACACAATAACATATAAAAGTAAACAGAATGAGAGAGTGATTTAGGTCGGCCTATGTTATAGGCAATCCAAATTCCTTACTGAGTATACTGTCACATTTTTTCCTAAGTAGAGCACAAGAGTCACTCGAGAACAAAGAAAGGATAACAACCTTTCAAATGACTTCATTCTTTATTAGATGAAAGAAGATTTTCATCTAAGCTCCATCAGATTGAATAATGCAGCCTTATCAGGTTTATATTTATTTTACTTAGGCATAAATGTGTGTAAGCCATCCTATTGTCTCTTCATACTTAGTGAATGTAAATCTTTCTATTCTACTTCATCTGTATTCTATGGCTAGAATCCTGACATACTGTTATGGGTGTTTGTGATATGAAAATTTAAAATGTAACTTGCGGCTTAGTAAAATGAAAGAACTGGGCTCTGATTGGCATCTTTAGTGTATATCAAAATATCATCAGGTACCCGTCCCGGCTCTGATGCCTAATAAGCAGATTATCTCCTGTATTGAACTTTATGAGCTTGAGATTTCACTGTGCATAAAAAAAAAAAAAAGATTGAGCATTCCAAATAATGAGAATCTATGTGTTCTGTTTTTTTTTCCCCAAAATCTACATTGTAGTTAACTGTTTGATTGCCTGTGCATAGCAGGGTAGCTTTTATCATTTCTACATTATGACCAGTAGAGTTTTCTCTGCAAATACGGAGCCGCCATCTCAGTTCTTTCAATTCTACATCCAAGTGAAACTTCTGCTAACTTTGCTTTTAATTTTTTTTAGATACTTCTATACTGTTTTCCATAGTAGGCATAACATTTTGCACTGTTAAATTTAAAAGTGAGATGTTTGAGGTATGTTATAACATGAATGGACCTAGGGCCACTATGTTACGTGAGGTAAACCAGTGCTCAAAACAGAACACTGGGTTTTCACATAGACGAAGACCTTAATATAGTCAGGATTATAGATCTAGAAAGGACAACTTCAGTTGCCAAATGCTGGTAGTAGAGAGAGCTTGAGAAGTTTTCTTTCTTTTTTTAAATTTAATTTTATTAATTTATTCAGATTGCAACTCCATTGTTATCCCATCACTTGTATCCTCCCTATTCCCCTTCCCTAGGTCAAGGACCAAGGGGGACCTCCTTCCCCACTATATGGTCATAGGCTATGAAATCTCATCTTGATAGCCTGTTTATTCTTTCTTTGGGTGCCATCTGGCCTCCCCACCAAGAGGAGGTGGTCAAATATGGGGCACCACAGTTCATGTCAGAGTCAGTGCCTGCTCTCCACATAACTGTGGAGAACATCTTGTCCATTGGGTAGATCAGAGTAGGGGTTCGATATTTACTACTTGTGTTGTCCTTGGTTAGTGCAGTAGTTTGAGCAGACCCCCTGGGGCCCTGATCCACCAGGCACGATATTCTTCTTGTAGATTTCTAGGATGTTCTGGGTCCTTCTATTTCCCCATCTCCTATATTTGTCTTACCTAGAGTTCCATTGGCATGTCCTCACATCTGTCCCAATCTCCTGGTAAGTGAAGACTTTTGTGGTACATGCCTTTTGGCTAGTGCCCAATTACAAGTGAGTATATACCATGTGAGTCTTTCTGCTTCTGGGTTAACTCACTCAGTATGATCATTTCTAGTTCCATCCATTTGTCCACACATTTCAGGATTTCCTTGTTTTTAATAGCTGAGTAGTATTCCATGGTATAAATATACCACAGTTTCTTTATCCATTCTTCAACTGAGGGACATTTAGGTTGTTTCCAGGTTCTGGCTATTAAGAATAAGGCTGTTATGAACATGGTGGAGCATATGTCCTTGTTGTGTGGTGTAGCATTTTCTGGGTATATTCCAAGGAGTGGAATAGCTGGGTCTTGAGGAAGCCCTATTCCCAGTTTTCTGAGAAAGCGCCAGATAGATTTCAAAAGCGTTGTAACAGTTTGCATTCCCACCAGCAATGAAGGAGTGTTCCTCTTTCTGCACATCCTCAGGCAGCATGTGGTGTCACTTTTGTTTTTGATCTCAGCCATTCTGATGGGTATAAGATGGAATCTCACAGTCGTTTAGATTTGCATTTCTCTGAAGACTAAATTCAGAGTTTCAGTCCTATAAGATGAAAAGTGCCCGAGAATGGATGTTGGTGATGACTTCAGAGCATGGAATGTATTTAAAATATTACTGCAGTGAACCTTTAAATTTATTAAAATATGATATTATATATAATGTAATTTTACCACAAAAGAATACTAAAAACACCAATTCCCTTAAAAAAAATAAAAGAAATCCAATTAAAATGCAATAGTACTGGTTTAAAATATGAGGTTGAGGAAGAAGAGAACAAGATGGCTCTGGACACACTGAGGTGAGTCATGAGTTTAGGGAAATACTTAATTAATCTGGATAGAGGGAGGCTTAATGTTCATACTCCATTCTTGTGAATCTCAGAAATGAACTTTTTGTCCTATAGTTAAGTAGTCTGAGAAATTCCATAGGAGACAGGCCAGGCCATGAGAAAGCTGTAAGGAGGGAAGGAGAATTGCATGTTGGCAAAGGCATGGTCTAAAAAATCAAACTCACCTCCATGTGTGGGCTTCCTCTCATTTATGAGCCAGATACCACATGGGAAGCAAGCTGCCCATTTCTTCCCTAGTAGAACTTGCCTATATTTTTAAAACAATTTGAAGAGATACATGTGATCTACAACGAAATTCACAAAGACAAAAGGGATTTTCTCTTGCATGTATTTTCTGAGATTTGAATTCTCGGTAGTTAATTTAGAGAAAGGAAGTTTAACATTCAAGAACAAAAAAAAAATTTAAAAAAAAATTCTTTCTTTGATTGTCCACTGAACAAAGGCCAGAAGAAATCAAAAGGCACAGGGCATTCTCTCAACTTCCTTGAAATGAAAGCCTTTTGTGTGTCTTCTGGATCAACTTGAAAATATAAAAACGAGAAGAAAAAAAAAAAACACGAAGACAAGCGCTGAGGTGAGCTTGTTTATTTGGTTGCCGCGATGCACCCGTGTCGTTTCTCATTCAGTAAACTACATCAGAAACAGTGGCTTTTTGTTCTTCCTTCTCTCCTACCAAAGAGCCTCAGACCCTGTCCTCAAAATAAGACTATGAGATATCGTCTTGGATACATTTGAAAGGCTGTAATTGGACGACTTCAAACCCCATTTAAAACCCTTTCCTGTGGTACTTCAAGGCCCACTTCTGCACAAAGGGTTCTCTCAAGTCTTTCCTGAGAGGGGATCTCATCCCCAAGCTAATGATGTGCTGTGTACAGGAGGGTGTCTGGGAAACACATGCATTAGGGACGCACTGCCATTGCAAAACTGACATTCGTAACTTAATTACATCGGCAGCAGCACTACTACGAATCAGTTATTTATCTGACATTTTAAAAGCGCAAGCGGCTTGATAATATGAGGGGGAGGGTGGAACTCATAAAGCCTGCTTTACCTCAGGCTCGTGGTCCAGCTGAATTCCCTAATCTTGCTCTATCTAGTAGGAACTTCTCCCTAAGTAATGATAGTAACAGTGATCAATACCACAACTGTAGAGTTGCTGAATGATGAACCAGAAGGACTGTACTTTCTTATAATGCTAAAGCTGATCACAACTAAGGGAAGAAACGGCATTTGCAGGCCATTAATGTTCTCTCAAAGGACATTGGCAAACACAACTCACAACTCTTTCCCCAAGTCCTGTTTCTTTACTGGTTATTTGAAAGTGACGGACATGGACTCCAGAGCCAAGCTTCCACTGGGCAGACTATCACAAGTTAGAACACCAGCTCATGGTTTTTTGAAATCATGATTTAACCCAGGACAACTTCGGAGTTATATAATCTTCCTACCTCCACTTCAGTAACTGGGATTATAGGTGGGTTTTTCTCTTCACCAAGTCTGGCAGTTTTAGTCTTCCTAAACACTTCCTCTTCATTCTAGAATCTAACAAGGGCTGCCAATCACCCAATGTTCTTCTGATGCTCTCCTGACAATCAATCCATATGCAGATCTGTTTACATGGAATTCAATACATTTCAATACATGTTTCTACATATTTTTAGACCAGATTCAAGATCGCATAATACTCTCGTTTTGATTATAATATTATTCTCTTAATTATGAGAGACATAGACTTACATTATTGACTATATTTACGATAACCAAAGATGATCAATGTTTTCTGCCAGTATGTAACATACCTTATTTTTTCCTACAAAGCTGAGTATTACAAATACAGTCTGTAATATTTTTACCTAGATTCTTCAAAAACTATATGAATAATATTAGGATATATATATAGTATTAAAATATAAACAAAATCCATATGTGTATATTATAATTTATTAGCAAAATATACCAAACCTTATTTAATGATAATGCCTAAAAATAGATGGTTGTTTTATATTTTTGTTGTGGCTATATTATAAAGTAAACTTTTCTTGAGATATGTGTTACGTGTTTTTTCTGTATTAGTAGAGGTGACTTCAAAATTATTTTTTATTCTTTGGTCTGAGACATATTTAAACCATTGATAGATAATTCATGTTGCTATACTATGGATTTAACTAATTTTTACCAAGTCTCATGGATAATTTCTTATGATGATACCATATTTTCCAATATATTTTATTGGAACTTCTTGACAGCTTTCTTGGCATAAATTTATCTGTACTGGACATTGCCTTGTTAAATTATTAAATCAGAAAAACTGGCCTTGACAGTAATTCTTTCTCTCTCTCTCTCTCTCTCTCTCTCTCTCTCTCTCTCTCTCTCTCTCTTTCTCCCTCTCTCTCTGTGTGTGTGTGTGTGTGTATGTGTGTGTATTCTTTCACTATTTATTTTGTTATTGAAATTCCAATCATAAAGAGCTAACTGTCATGTATATATTTTGTCAAAACAGCTTCTACATAGGCAAACAAGTATACCTAGTCTACCTTACTTGACAGAATATACAAACTCACTTAAAAGCCTCAATTTCAATAAAGACAATGAGCAGAGAACCACTGAATGGAAAACACATAATGTTTTATGTTTTGAAACCTCCCTAAGATAACACTAAGCAGAACTATGACCTAAAGATCTGTAAAATGGCTCATGAGTACAGGGTTGTTGGCAGTCAGCCACAGGTTATCTCCTTTTTGGCAGAAGTATCAGCTGATGCCATTTGTTCTGTATATTATGTGGGGGTACTTACTCAATTGCAAATGGCCTATCACTCCTTTGGAGCTGGAAAAATCCCATAATTCAGTTTCTGAAGTATGACAAACTTTATATTTGAACTATTACAACATATGCTCTAAGCTTATATTGTTACAAAAAAAAAACTTAAGATAATCCATTTCTAAAGAAAATTGTTCATTTGGCTCATGGCTTGGAGTCACATCAACAAAGACCTAAAGTCATGCATAAGTCCTTACATCATAAAAATACCTCTAATACTAATATCTGAAGGGAAGTTTAAAACCAACTTTTGAATCTCTGCTTTTCTGCTTCTCTCTTCAGCTGTGATTCTCTATTATTGTTCCATATATATTATGATATATATGTTAAATAGAGAGATGTATATTTGTGTATAGTCTGCATGAAAATTTCAATTACAGTTAAAAGTAAAAATTTATATATATACATATAAAAACAGATATATGTATAAATTGACATATGCCTGCATGTATAATCTGCATAAATATTTCAATTACATTAAAGTATACAATATTGAAAGTTTAATATATAAAAAGCCCAAATTGGGTAAACATCAAAATTGGATATTGAAAGATTTATGTTTCTTAGCATACACTTCTAAAATTAAATCACACTCAGTGGTCATTTATCTACATATGCTATGGATGCACCCACACCTACCCACATTTGCTAAAGCTCTTCACTGACATACATTCCATCCTACATAATGTTCAAAAATATTTAAGGTATGCATTGCACTAAAACATTTCAGGTTTCTATTTCTTCTTTTGAATCATGAATTCAAAGGTCTTTAAGAAATAGAGAGGGTTTTGTTCAGTTCTCACAATTAAGCACACATCTAACCACATATACGATAAAAGGCTGTTGGAATAAAATTGGGAAGGTAGGCATGAATTTAAAACGTGAGAATCATAAAATGCTCAGGACACTCCACCAATTATTATCCTTTCCAAAGTTTCAATGTTGAAATATTGAGAGATCTTCATTTATACTAAAACATAAAATGCTTATGAAAATGTCAGACATGAGCATATTTTTATTAAGATAAATCACTAGAAAATATTTCCTAAATTCAAAGTTGGTAAAGCTTTTGACCAAAAAGAGCAATAGCAAATTCATCCAGATATTAGGACACAGTAACTGATTCCATGATAGCTACTGGTGTCAAAACCCACTGGGTTGGTGGTGTATACACAGAGAAATGTGTCTTTCAGTTCAGCCACCATTGGGCAACACTGTCTCCACACCTGGGTGGTACAGTCAGATGGTATAGCTGTAAAAATTTCTCAGTCAGATTCCTTCATATTCAGGCATGAGCCATTAAGACTGCTGTTTGGCCCTGCCTTATAGTTGAGTTATTGAAATTTAATGACCACTGTCATGGTTGAACATGAAGGGTCATTGGGCCATGAATACTCATCTGTTTGTGAGTGGAACTCATTCACACACACACACACACACACACACACACACACACACACACACACGCACACACACACATGCACACACACACACATATAGACACACACACACATGAGCGCATGCACAAAACCAAAAGAAACCCAGCACAAACAAAACAACAACAACTATAACAACAAAACCTTGGTAGAAGCACTTCGACCCTGCTACTCCACGGCACTTGCTACACGATGATACACTAACCACCAATCCCGGAGTGGGCAATGTTCATATTGAAATAAAAAAATGAATCCAACTAGGCAACCAAACCTGCAAGCACCTTGATCTTTTCAACGTCCTAGTTTCCATAATTTTAGGGGAAAAATTTATTCTTTCTAAAGTACCCTCTCTGTGATAGTTTGTTGCAGCTTTATACATGGACTAACCCTCACGTTCAACTCAAATAAAAATGGCGCACTATTGGCCAGTTCACTGCTTTAGTCTATAATAGAGATTCAAATTATGAATATTTCATTTTCAATATGATGAACAGGGATGGGGCCTTAGCCTGTCGCTAAAGCTGTATTAATTCAAGGTGAAGTGTCCAGGCCTTGTCTTCTACTGCTCACACAACACTATAACGCCATGGAGTGCTTCATGGGTATTCTCTCTCTGGTGAAATAATTATGACAACTTTAAATTTCCATATGACAGGCAGATCTGGGCCCAGGGGTCCTGCTCAAACAATGATACCAGCCAAGGACAATACAGGCAGTAAACTTCAAACCCCTACCCAGATCTAGCCAATAGACAGGACATTCTCCACAGTTGAGTGGATAGTGTGGACTGACTTTCACATGAACTCTGGTGCCCCATATTTGACCACATCCCCTGGATAGGGCGGCCTGGTGACACTCAGGGGAAGGATAGCAGGCTACCAAGAGGAGACTTGATACCCTATGAGCATATACAGAGGGTGGAGGTCCCCCTCAGTCACAGACATAGGGGAGGGGAGTAGGGGGAAAGTGGGAGGGAGGGAGAAATGGAAAGATACAAGGGATGGGCTGACAATTGCTACTTAATATGACTAAATTAATAAAAAATTATTTTTAATTTCCATACTTAGTAGCTGAAACTTGTCTTTAATCATTGTGTTTTCTCTCCTGGAAACATTTCTTCATTTTTAACCTATCTTAATAGTTCAGGGAAAAAAAGGGTTACACCTTTATTATTCTTAGAAACAAAAAAAGCATCCTCCTAGACATTATTATTCGAGAGTTGACTGGATGTGGCTGAAGTCAGAGTCATTGAAAATGTGACTAGGGAGTGAGGCTTGGCACTGAGCACGCATGAAGTGATCTTTGAAGAGAAGGAGGTAATGTTTGGATTCCAGTTCTTGTGGTTATTATCTTGACTTTGGTTGGAATCATGTAATCCGTGATCTTCCATGAATATAAAACAAGAACAAGCCCTCTCTCTAACATAGTTGTTCAGTTGATAAAATATATTGAACAGATTCTTACCTTAAAATGCTTCTTTGAGGACTTTAAAAGCATTACGACAAAGAGATCTGTGGGATCAGTTCCTTAAATGAATGATTACTGAAGCACAGTGAATAGACTTGATAAACTACTCTTTGTTATGATATTTTAAGATGATTATGCGCGAATTTATTCTTTAATACAAATTGATGATTGTATATTTTGCTGCATGTTTAGATGTTTAAAACAATAGTGGTATTACCATTTACATGTATTTTTCCAATTGTGATATTAGATACAAAACTGACTAATAATGGCAAGGGATGACAAGGACATAGAACATAGAACAGTTAGAATTCTTCCACATTGTAGGTGTGGGTAAAATATGGGGTAAGCAACTGTATTATTCAAGGTTCATCAAAAAATAAGACAAGAATGTGTTACTACAGTAAAAAAAAAGTTTACTTCAAGGAGTTGGCAAGGACAGAATTGTCAGGTGGGTTGGTTGACTAGAAAGTCAGAGAAGACTAGATGCAGTATTTCAAGTCTAAAGTCCATCATGCTAAACGTAGGAAGAAACTGACGCTGAAATTAAATTCAAAGACCTACTACATAGAATATTCTTTTGCTTAATGCAGACAGATCAATATTTAGTTTTATTCACACCTTTAATTGATCGGTTGTGGTTCACCCAGATTGTGGAGTGCAGTATTCTGCATTCAACGTCTACAAAACAAGTAAATATAATATAAAGGAATAAAATGTGAAATTCTTTAGTTGGTCAGAAAGGTTGAAATTATTATACTGATTTTTTTTCCCTACAGTCTTGAGACTTGAATATGGGACTTCCTCATTCAGGCTAGACAATTCATCCCTCACAGAAAATATGTAAGGTCATTTTTTCACTGTAAACGTAAGCATGATAGCTTATATCTGAGCTAAATTCATATCAAATCAGCCTTTACAACCACTTATCATATAACATACCATTAACTCTTAGCCACCTACTCAAGCCAGGTGGAAATCAATCTCCTGTAGACTTCAATGTAAATATCTAACAATGGTTATAATTATGGTGCTTGAAGTTTGAAACCACCAGTCTATGAGACAGAATTAACTATAGCAGTGGTAGATCTCAACTTTATTGTAATAAATACTAAAAATTAAAATAAGCACCATAGTGTAGTTTTTTCCTTTTCTTTCCTTCTTTCTTTTTTTTCTTTCTTTTTTCTTCTTTCTTTCTTTCTTTCTTTCTTTCTTTTTTTTGAATGGGATCCTACTAAGACACAAACTCTAAATACAGAAGAAGGAAAAAAAGATGGTAGAGATTAAGTTTGGGAATGTGGAGACGACAAAGATGACTCTAAAGAGAACATTTGGAGAGACTGTGTTAACTGATAATGTGATGCTTCACAATTATATCGATGTGTTAAAACTCAAACAGTTCATCTGACCTGGTGTAAATTATGCAACAACAAATGGTCTCAAGTTGTTTCTACCAAAATTATGTGTAATTTAAAGTGGCTCACATACCTGAATCAATAAACCAAGTGAAGGCTCAGAAAAAAGCTGTCAGTCATTCTGCTTACAAGTTGATTTTCCTAGAAAAGCATGTCTACCCACTTGTCAAGATTTAACAGATAAACGAGGGGCATATTTAAAGTTTACTAATTCAATTTTTTATAATATATGATTTACAGGTGTAGGCCTCAGGTCTTTATTTTCTTCTATGAATTCATCACAATGAAAATGTTTATTTCTTTAGTCAATCTTTATGTCCTGGGCTTTTTTTTTCATTTTCTTTTTTAATTAGTTTCTTTTAATATGATAAATTCTGATTATGTTTCCTCACCACCAAATCCTCCCAGAACCATCCCACTTCTTCAGTGACACAAATCCACCCTCTTTTTTCCTCTCTCTCTCTCTCTCTCTCATTAGGATACAAACAGGAATGTACATTAAAAAAAGAATTAAACTAAATTTTAAAAAATGAGACAGCAAACACATTTAAAAAGGACCAAAAAGCTTAGGAAAGACATATAGACACAGACACACAATTTCACACACAAAGAAATATCTTAAGAATACAAAATCAGAAACCATAATATATATCCCCAAAACATGTCAGTTAATAAATAATTAAATAAAAGATAGATAGATATAGATGACAGATAAAGAGATAGATGATAGATATATAGGGTAGGTAGTTAAATAATAGATGGATAGATAGATAGATGGACAGACAGACAGATAGATAGATGATAGATAAGTAGATGAAAGTTAAAGCCCCGATAAAGCTTTATGAGACAAAACAAACAAACACACAAACAAACAAAAAACCTCCAAAAATGCCATTGAGTTTTTTTGTGTTGGCCATGTACTGTTGGGTGTGTGACCTGGCCTTAAGAGTAGGAACAGTGCTGGTCTCTGACTCTTTTGCCTAGTTTTGGGAGCCTCTTCCTTCTCCTGGGTTGCTGCATCCAGCTTTAATATGAAGGGAAGTGCCTTGCCTTACTGCAACTTGATACACCATGTTTGGTTGATATCCCTGGGAGGCCTGCTCCTTTCTGAAGGGAAACAGAAGGGTGGGTTGGGTGAAGCTTGGTGGGGCGAATCAAGATGACACAGATGAACTGAGAGAAGAGGGAGGAAAAAACTGCTATTGGGGTAATAAGTAATGTGTAATATATGAGAAAATAAATTTAAAAATTAACTATATATATAGGCATGTATACTCAGCGAGACTCCACTGACATCTAACTTTCAGTCTGTGAGAGCATATCAATTGGAGATGGCAGGCCAAGAAGTGGTTGTGTCTCGTGCGTTTAAGTCCAGTACATGGGAGGCAGAGGCCGGCCAGTCTCTTAGTTTGAGGCCAGCCTGGTCTACAAAGTGAGTTCCAGGACAGAGAGTGGTGCTACACAGAGAAACCCAGGGTCAAAGCCACTCCTCCCTAGTGAAAGAAATTAGAGATAGCCGAGACGGCTTCTGTGTTAAGAATGGAGCATGTATCCATTTTCCCTCTCAAACTTTCCTTTCTGGGACCGTGCCAGGTGCAGACCCATTCAGACCCTATACATGCTGCCACAGACTCTCTGAGTTATTATGTGTGGAAGGCCTTGTATCATTGGTGTCCTTCAGCACTTCTGGCTCTTACCGTCTTCCTGTTTCCTCTTTCACAGGGTCCTCGGTCAATCTTTCAAGTAATTTAAGCTTGGGTTTAAGCGGTCTTTATATGTGATATGTATTTGACACAGGTGTTTGAGTGTTGGTCTGATTAGACCAGTGATTCTTAATTATTCCTACAGTTAGATTTCACGGCCATACGATAGAGATGTGAAAGTTTGAGTTGTGAGTCTTGTTAAAGCTTATTGGACTAATTGCCTAACCGTTCATGAGTTGGTTTTTTGAAACTATTTGGCTAGAGATTTCAAAATAGATTACATTTCCAAAGAAGGTAATCTTTGGAATGTGTACTGAGTTGTTATCACAGACAATTTTATTCTAACATCCTTCCATTGAGGACCAGCAGGATGGCTCAGTATATAAAGGTATTTGTTGCCCACCCCGATAATTTGAATTCCATAACTGTAATCTAAATGGTAGAGGAGACCTGACTCCTGTAAGCTGGCCTCTGGCCTCCACATAGACACCTCTCTTTCCTTCATATATTTCATACACAAAATATATAAATATAATTCAACTAATCTAAAGAAAGCAAATGTAAAATTATTCAGTGAGTCACCAATTAAAACATTATTAGAGGTTTTATTTTATTTTTCCAGTGCTGGGAATCAAACCTGAGGCCCTATGGATTCTAGGCCAGCTCTCTTGAACTGAGCTACAGTCTGAGCCCCTGAAATCTTTCTCAAGATGAGGTTAGACCACTGAACTCAATACTGCACTAAAGACAGAAATATTAAAATATCCAAGATCATGTTTAGCAAGGGATTTCTTTTGAGGCTTCATAATAGATTCTCAAAGTGTTTTCATCAGAAAAATATTGGGGAGTATGGCCCGATAATAGGGTTACAAGGTCTCTGTTACTGAGTTAATGTAAATTTTACAGTTAGAGAGTCTCTCAGGGTCAAATTGTTAGTCTACAAGATGAAGAACAGAGGAGTGGATTTTTTTCTTTCA
Organism: Acomys minous; assembly: GCF_964271855.1. Lineage (NCBI taxonomy): Eukaryota > Metazoa > Chordata > Mammalia > Rodentia > Muridae > Acomys > Acomys minous. Next base: position 28,121,188 of record NC_140496.1, read on the forward strand.
TAATCACACAAATGGAGAAAAAAATAACAGCATACTGCAATGCTTAAAATCAGGTGAATTCTCTTCATTGTAGTTGCATTGGCACATCACTGTGAAACATCTTTTCACAAGCTATACAAAGTTGGAACACAGTAGGAAAATTATTATTAAAAGTTCTTACAGCTAATTATGAATGGAATGGAGTGTCTCAAACAATAGCACTTTGTTTATGGAAAATAACTGGTCTGTCTTCTATCAGGATTAGTTATCCAATTTCAGTAATAACACTAGGGCAAAACCCCAGAAATCTATGTGCCTCCAATTACAGCTAGGCAATCAGAGTTGACCTTGGCTGGTCATGTCACTAGAAGGTTGAGGTGAAAATTGCTAAAAGATACTGGAAATCACAGTGAATCTACTTGCCTTCCAGTCACGCCAGGTTCCTCTGTCAAGATGTCCACAGAATGCCATTAATGGAATGGCAAGGAGAGGGAAGTCAACAACTGGGCAAACAGGGTCATTCATGAAAGAAGGCAAGGAGACAAGTGAAAATTACAGTTCTGACATTAGGAAGAGGGAATAAATGGAGATGCTCTCAGACTGGTGTTTGTGAGCTGTGAACAGGTAATTGCGTATAATAAATTTCCTGGAATTGTCATTCTTCTTGGCCAGTACACCCTTTCTATTTTATTGCCTCCTTTGGAGACTTTGTGTGGTTTGTTTTATTTCCTCTCTTACCCTTCCACTTTATAGTTAATAAAGAGTCACTCTTAGAAACTGGAGTTATACTGTCCCTGGAAGGAAGAAGTAAAACTCCTACAGAATATCTTTTTCTCTCCTGTGTGTCTGCAATACAAATCCCTAAATCTTTTATTCCACCACATATTTTTGGAAGCTCATGTCAGATATTAAGCTAATGCTCACTTGGAATGAATAGGAAGAAAATTGGGACTTAATAAATGCCCACATCTTATCATACACCATGGTCAGTGGTTTTTGTTTTTGTTTTTGTTTTTTTAATGTTTTTGTCTAGCATCTTGTTAACCACAGAAAAACAAGAAGTGCTGATTCCATAGATCATGTGGTATATACATATTAAAGTTATAATTCACCCAAATCTAGTACTCTTCTACTTTTTGTTTATTAAGAGACCCCAAAACATCCCTGAGGATGTAGTCTGTGCAAGTCCTTAAGCATATGTCACATTGCGGTTGCTTGATTCAGAGCTGATCTTATTCCAAGCCCACCTTCTATGTAAAATCATATTAACCCTGTCTTAAACAAAATCCTTCCTCAAGCGTCTTTTCTCTTTGGTGCGCATTATGTCAAGTGTATGTCACTAAAGCGAACTTTGTCGTGGCACCAAAGAATATTAAAGATATAAACCTCTTTAGAGAAATACTGTACTGCTTGGAGAAGAGAAAGTCTTGAAAGAAATGAGGGTTTTATAAGAAGGATGAAATAAACAGACAAACTAATGCTTTTGCGAAACAGTAATTTTTCTGACAGTCATGGCAGCTTACTCCTAATGATTTTATTGGATTTGGTTTTGGAAACTTAAGAGACATGGGGAGCAGCTAAACTCATTCTATTTTACTTTTTCTTATCCACTATGGTATGCTCCCCTAGTGTTTTTGCATAATGGTACAAGCAAGGCTTAGGAGTGTGTAGCAATGCTAGGGTTGTAACTCAATACCTTGGCCCACTAAGCAACTGATAAGTCTGTACATGAAAATGTTATGCCTCTTGGGCTATTGGAATTGACTTCAATGTTTTGTGGTTTGCTGGAAACAAACATAACAAGTTCAAAGCTTGATCACTAAAAATGAAAACTTTATTAGATTCAACAAAACTGGTTACAGAACAGCAAAAATACAATATGTGGTTAACCACAAACAAATCCAGTCTGTACGCTTAGCTCCACTGACCTCCAAAACTCCTTTTCCATCACAGGCATTCTTCTGGCATTTGTCCATGAGCTGAAGAATTGAATGCAGAGGAACAGTGTGAAACCAGCTCTAATATGTTTATATAGAAGCCAAATACCACTACTCTACCAGTGGTCTCAACCTTCCTAATGCTGTGACTGTTAACACAGTTCCTCATGTTGTGGTGATCGCCAACCATAAAATTATTTTTTGTTGCTCTTTCATAACTGGTATTTTGTTACTGTTTACAAACTTTAATGTAATTTTTTTTTGAGATAGAGATTTGTCAAAGAGGTTGTGATTCACAGGTTGAGAAAAGCTGTTCTATCCCATGTATACATTTTATTCTCTTTATTTTGGGGTGAACAAATTAGGTATATTCTATTAAATGCATCTTAAATAATCAATGCATATCATTCACGAGTAACCCTTAGTCCGAACATAGCCCGTGGAGTGACCACCTAGCAGGAAGTGAGGAAACAGTTATAGATGGACATCAGATGCTACTACAAGAAAAACACAGTAATAGTACTTTACCTAGGATTCAATTAAGAACTCTGAGATGATAAAATTTTATTTCATGAGCAAACAAAGTATCTAAATATTAAGAAAATTGGCCCAGCTTTTAACACATTAATTAAAACGTGATTCTTTAACCATATTCTTTGGACTTTAAAATCAGGATATAGTGTTAAATATGGATTTATGCCAGGCATGGAAGCATGCAGCTGTAGTCTGACCACCTTGGACACCGTGATAAGAGAACTGTACATTGGAGGCAAAAAGGAATGACATAGTGAAGTAGTAATCAAGAAATCAACATAATAAAAAGAAACGGGTGTTGGTTTCAGAATTCTAACATGGAAGATAGCTTGAAATTAAGTGTTTAAATTATGAATTATCTATTAGTTGTTCTCTGACATGGAGACAGGAATAACCATCAGGTCTCATGTACAGAGGAATAATGACACAAGTATGGCGTTTCTGTAGAGAGATCTAGGGGTCCAACGGTAACCAGAAAGTGACGTCTGCTATTCAGACTTGAGCTCTTTTATCTTTAGATCTTCACTTGCTCAGCTTTGCTTTTCTGTAGCTTATAAATCACCTGATCTGTCTAGAAAGTTCTACTAATAAAACCCACATAAATCCTGGTGTTTGGGTAATGGTAATACACTGTGCTTATGTTTTGTTGGCATTACAGAAAAACGGATGTAGGTCACATGTACATAGCTCCTGGTACCTTTGGAATATTCTCCTTTCATGAGAGAAAAATGATTTAGATTCAAATTAGTAAGTAAAAATTCATAGTTAGTATGTCTCTCTTCTCTTGATCAGATAGTCCCTTCCAATTTCATATTTCTGCATGCCCTTGGAACCAAGTGAGTAAATTATAGCACTTTCTGCTGTCTTTTTAAATATATATTAATATTCCCCCATTTTGAAAGCTATGGATAGGCAAAGCTTCCCTGGGTAAGCATATCGACAAATTTTATGGATGTTTACCTGACTTTAGAAATTTTACAATGTAGTAAATAACTTATTACATTATTGCTCTATTATAATTTTTCAGAATTTTTTTATCATTCTTGATTATACAGAATTTGGCTAAGTAACAGTTTACGTCTTTTATTCTGTCTCATACTGTGTGGTTTTGGTTTTGGAGGTTCTTTTCCCCTAGTTTGTGCTTTCTTTACTTTCGTGTTGTGACCATTTTGCTTTTGTTTTTGAGAGAGAGAGAGAGAGAGAGAGAGAGAGAGAGAGAGAGAGAGAGAGAGAAGACAGAGAAATAAGGTTGAATGCATAGGAAGAAGAGCAGCTGTGAGGAACAAAAGGAGGACAAAATAGGATAAAACTATATGAAACATTTTTAAAATAAATTATTTTTAAATAAAAGAACACAGTATATTATGTCTTAAAGAATTAAGAACAGATATAAAATGCTCGCCAGAAAATAATTATAATGATTTAAGTTGATATACATTTAATTAGCCAAACTTGTCATTGCACAATATACATTCTCAAAATTTTCATGGTGCACATTATCAATACACACAATTTTTTTTCAATTTTAAAAATAATTTTAAAATACTAAACATGCACAACCCTACAAATAATAGCTCTTATAAGGTATTATAAGGGGCTGGTTAGATAGCTTCGCCGTAGAGTGCTTACTTAATATATGTGAGACCGCAGATCCTATCATTATGCAGACACACAAAAATATATTAGCGGTGATTTTCTCAGTCACCCTTCAGTTCTCCATCTTGAGTACCTAGCATTATGCGAACAGTTGTGCAATAAGTCTGTGCATCTCAATATGACAGTGATCATTAACACCTCACAAGATATTTATTATGAGTACCAAGGATAGATGAGACGGATGGAGTACAAGCCTCGACTTAGAATATAAAGAAGAATTTGGTAGAAGAACTCAAATGTATATATTTAATTTTTATATATTATAAAGCTACTTCTGTCCTTCACATTAGAGAACTCTGGACTTATGGGCACAAATAGTTACACGGGTCTTACATGCATCTTGTTGCGCTATTGATGATATTCTTCACAAAACCTGAGGCCTGTTCTCGTCATCGCCTTCCACATTCTCATTTTGTTGTGTCAGTAGCTTCACGCCTTAATAAGACTTGCATCTAAGCTATATGCTATCATTATTTATTTTTGTTTTTTTTTATTTTAGTCTCATTTGGCAAAACCTCTGATTCCCACTAGTTTCCTCCCACCTTCGATTCTGCTTGTGTTTAATTCCAAGTAAATTTCACAATTACTGTCATGAATGTCTAGTTAAGAACCAATTTTTGCCAGCCTGCAAGCCAATATAGAGAGATTTACTAATCTACAATTTGAGAAATAGCTATGGCAAAAATTGACTATGGATCAAAACTTGTTAATTTGTAGAAATTTCCCTCAGAAATTTTCTTTCTCGCTTTCTGTTCTTAATTACAATTAAGCCATACATTTCTCCAATGTCTTGAACGTAAACAAATTATAGCACCAATATTAAGAACGTTTATAGCACCCTGACCAGGGAATCAGGTACACTCACTGAGCATCTTCAGCCCTCCCTTGTATCTTCTTAATCCCATCCCCCAATTTTACCGCCATCTCTGCAGCAGACCAGACCACCTGCTGTGGCCTCCAGCCAGTCTCTGCTCCCATCTGCAGTGGATCAAGTAGATCTTCCACACTTATCTGGTTAAACCAGCTCCAACTTCAGCAAATTTTCCCTGCGACTCTGCCAGCCAAGCCTGCCAGAGAGGCAAGTAGGAGAGTGAGGCAGATAGGCAAGCTTTGGATATTCACTCGCACTTCTCTCATTTAAATCCACACCATCAGTGTCATACCCAGCTCTACAGCAAAACTACCTGTTGTGGCCCTCTCTCTCTCTCTCTGGCTCCATTTTCAGGGAACTAGGCCTATTCTGGTGGTAGAGCCTGTTTTCCTCCTTTCTGTGGACACAACTCTAGTGCATTCCTATTTGCAAGTGTCAGGTACCAATATCTAGAAACACATTTTACCTGGAACTTACAGTTGCCAAACCTATCAGGATTCCAGAAGAATTTTCCATTAGGCAACACATAGTTAACCACACTCTGTGAAGGACTGGAGGGGAAGCAAGAGAATCCAAGGAGCAACAACAAAACAACAACAACAACAAAAACCCAAGCTCCCCCCAAAACCAAACCAACCACCCAAACAAACAAACAAAAGCAAAAACCACCCAACAAATATAAGACCAGATATCAGCATCTAGATTTACAATCTTTAATCTTCCCAAACCCAGATACCTACATACCAGCATGAAAACACAACCCATAATATCCAAGACAATATGCCTCCACAGATGCCCAATAATCCTGACAAAGTAGGCATTAAATATATTAACATAGTTAATACAGAAAACTAAGATATTACAGTAGCTTTGGTGAAAATGATTGAGGTCCTTAAGGAGGAAATAAATAAATTTCTGAAAGAAATATCTGAAAACATGAACGGTGTATCTGAAAGGACTTAAAAAGATTTTATTTTAAAAGTCATTTTAAGTAATTAAATAATAAAAAAAAGATAACATGGAAAATTAAAGAAACAGAAGAAATATTCCTCAATACACTTATGGGGCCATAGTTACCCTGAGCCTAACCACACAAAAATCCAACAAAGAAAGAGAATTACAGATGAATTTCACTTATGCACATACATGCAAATATTCTCAGTAAACTACATAAGAACACAGTAAAAAGATGATTAACCATGATAAAGTAGACTTCACCCCAGGGATGCAGGGTTGATCAACATATATATAGCAATACTTACAATCTATCTTATAAACAAACTGAAAGGCAAAAAATGCATGATCATTTCATTAGAAGCAGAAATGGCTTTTTGGCTAAATCAAACGTCTTTTCATGATAGAAGTCTTGGAGACACACATGGGATGCACGAATGAGAGATACATACCTCAAGGTAAAAAACAGTTTATAGCAATCCAAAACCTTGACACTGAAAAACACTTTGTAAACAGAACACCATTAGTACAGATACTAAAATCAACAATTAATAAATGGGACCTCATGAAACTCAAAATCTTATGCACAGCAAAAGACACTGTCATCAGACAAAGATGAAGCATACAGAATGGGAAAAGATGGTTTTGACTGATTACTTGTCCAATAGGGGGAGGATAATATACAAACTATGTAAATTAGTTATAAAAAAATCAGATAACCCAATTTTTCAAAATAGGATGCATATCTAGAGAAAGAATTCTCAAAAGGGGAAAATTTTAATGTTGATAAAGAAAGAATTGTACAACATCATTCCTTAGTCATCCTGGAGCTTCCTTAGAGGCTTCATCTTACACCTGTCAGAATCACCAAGGTAAATAAAGCAAGTAACACTTCCTGCTGGTATAGATTTGAATTAAGGAGAGCACTTACCCCTTGTTGGTGGGAATGCAAACTTATACAGCCAGTGTGGGAATTGATGTGGCAGTTTCTCAGGAAGATGGGAATAAGTCTACCTCAAGATCCAGAGGTAGGTATTCACTTATATGTGAATGTTAGCTGTTTAGTCAATGATAAGCAAGCTACAATCCTTAGAACCACAGAGGTTAGGTATAGAATGAGGGACCTAGGAAATGTAGATAGATTTTCCTAGGATGTGGGAAAAGAATAGATAAATTGGATGGATGGATGGACGAATGAATGGGTGGATGGATGGATGGATGGATGGATGGATGGATGGACGGACGGACGGACGGACGGATGGATGGCAATGGATCCAGTGGATCAAGTGAAGTGTTGAGAGACAACTAAACTGTTTCCAAATCTAGTTATTATTATAAACAGAGTATCAATGAACATGGTTAAGCAAGTGTCTCTCTCTAAGGAAGAAGTGACCCTTGGAGCACTCAGACCTAAATTGGATGTTTCTTTTCTTTCTTTTCTTTTTCTTTTTTTTTTCTTTCTTTTTTTTTTTTTTTTTTTTTTGTGAAAAAAGTGTGTATTTACAATTAGCCAGCTCAACTCAGTTTATTTATTTTTTTAAATTTTTTATTAATTTATTCTTGTTACATCTCAATGGTTATCCCATCCCTTGTATCCTCCCATTCTTCCCTCCCTCCCATTTTCCCCTTACTCCCCTCCCCTGTGACTGTTCTTGAGGGGGATTACCTCCCCCTTTATATGTTCATAGGGTATCAAGTCTCTTCTTGGTAACCTGCTGTCCTTCCTCTGAGTGCCACCAGGTCTCCCCCTCCAGGGGACATGGTCAAATATGAGGCACCAGAGTTCATGTGAAAGTCATATCCCACTCTCCACTCTACTGTGGAGAATGTTCCGACCATTGGCTAGATCTGGGTAGGGGTTTAAAGTTTACCACCTGTATTGTCCTTGGCTGGTGCCTTAGTTTGAGCTGGACTCCTGGGCCCAAATCTGCCTATCATAATGTTCTACTTGTAGGTTTCTAGGACCCTCTGGATCCTTCTACTTTGCTATTCTACCATGCTTCTCTCATCTAGAGTCCCAATAGGATGTCCTCTCCTCTGTCCCAGTTTCCTGGTAAGTGATGGCTTTCGTGGGACATTCCCTTGAGCTAGTATGCTGATATAAGTGAGTATATACCATTTGAGTCTTTCTGCTTCTGGGTTAACTCACTTATTATGATCATTTCTAGCTCAATCCATTTGTCCACAAATTTCAGGAATTCCTTGTTTTAATAGCTGAGTAGTATCTTCTTGACAACATCCAGAGCATCATAATCAGGAGCTAGTCGAACACATGCCTTCTTCTCTCTGTCAGGCCTTATCAGGGTGTTGACTTTGGCCACATCAATGTCGTAGAGTTTCTTCACGGCCTGTTTGATCTGGTGCTTGTTAGCCTTGACATCCACAGTGACCACTAGTGTGTTGTTGTCCTCTATTTTCTTCATGGCTGACTTGGTGGTCAGGGGAAATTTGATGATGGCATAGTGATCAAGCTTGTTTCTCCTGAGTGCGCTCTTTCTTCTTCTTGACGCCCTTCAGCACTGCCTTCCTAGCTTTCAAGGCCTTTGCTTTGGCTTCGCCTTTGGGAGGGGCAGGAGCTTCTTTGCTTTCAGAGCCATCTTGGCGAAAAGCATATTAGGTGTTTCAATCAAATCTCTTCCATCAGGTCTCAGGGATCCCTATGGAAGATGGGGAAGAAAAAAAGTAATAGCCAGAAGGTTTGGAGGATATCAAGAAAACTAGACCATCTAATGCAACATGATCAACACCCACATGAGCTCACAGAGGCTAAGACAGGATGCACAGCACTTGCAGAGTCTGCACCAAATGACATCCTAGAGATGAAAGGGGAAGTGGACACATCCACCCATCCTTAACCCAGAAGCAATCTCCTATTGATATCCATTTACAAATGAAATTTTATTTTCTCCAAGGGAGTCTCACTGAAGAAACAAACAACTCTTTTTTTCTTTTTTTTAAATTTTATTTTATTAATTTATTCATATTACATCTCAATGGTTATCCCCTCCCTTGTATGCTCCCATTCTTCCCTCCCTCCCATTTTCCCCTTACTCTCCTCCCCTATGACTGTGACTGAGGGGGACTTCCTCCCCCTATATATGCTCATAGGGTATCAAGTCTCTTCTTGGTAACCTGCTGTCCTTCCTCTGATTACCACCAGGTCTCCCCCTCCAGGGGACATGGTCAAATATGAGGCACCAGAGTACGTGTGAAAGTCATACCCCACTCTCCACTCAAATGTGGAGAATGTCCTGTCCATTGGCTAGATCTGGGTAGGAGTTTGAAGTTTACCACCTGTATTGTCCTTGGCTGGTGCCTTAGTTTGAGCGGGACCCCTGGTCCCAAATCTGCCTATCATAATGTTCTTCTTGTAGGTTAAAACAAACAACTCTTAAGGTTGTATTGTATACCCAGCAGTAGATGGCTATGATAAAATACATATTTTGTGAGACAAAAAAATCTATTTTCAATATAACAAAAAAGAATATATCATCTAGTAACTTGGTGAGTCTAGTGGCTAAAAAATTGCTTGGAATTTCTGTACCTTATTTCAGACCACATCACAAATAACACATTTCTTCCCTCATTCACTTATATCCCCAATAAATACTATTAATAATTTTCAATATGGAGATCATTCACGTGATTTAGGATATAGGAAAATTTAATCAAATCATTCCTTGACCTGGGAACACTGACTTAATTCCTTGTACACTATTTCTTTCTTCAAACAATTAGAATTGGAGATTCCATTTCAAAGGTCCTACAGCATCCTCCATGTTGTATATTCTTAATAAAAGCTTTTTTGTCTTTTAATTCTGGTTATTTTCAGGATAATGTGAAGTAGAATAAGCATATTGATAGTGGCCAAAAAAGCTTTGCTATTAGGAAAAATGAGATTAAAACCTTATCATCTTTTCCTTGTAATTGTGACTAATTCTCTCTCACTGTTCATAAGAGATGGCTCCAATAACCCTGACAACAGAAGAGTCCAGAAAGGTTAGCCTCATTTTGCAGGGTGTGTGTGCTGTGGTGCTGCTCATGTTGATGAATGTTAGTTCTAAGGGGAGCCGCACATACTTAGAGAGAAGCAACTCAAGTTGAACTTCAGTAGATGAGTCATCCTGAGATCTGAAGCTCCCAGATAAAGGTCAGATTAATGCCAATGACAAAAGGAAACATTAACAAATAATCTGGGTTCCCCAATGAGAATGAGAGTCATGTTAGTTTTATATTGATCTATAAAATAACAGTGCTGTTCTTCAAATATATTACATCACTGATACAAAATGGACAAGCCGTAGTATTGATAAAGGTCTCACTCAGCTGTCAGCCTAGAGTCTATAATTTTCTAAACGTCCAGTCTAGAGATGATACCCTCAGTGTCAACCTCTGGCAGTTGGAGGAAGTATTAGATGTTTTCGATAAATGGCCTACTATTTGCACCCAAGACACTGGTGCAATATGGACTTCACATATGGAAAAAGAAAATAATTCTATGGCTATTAGATATAGTAACTACATTTGTGATGATTCTTTTGAACAAAAAGAATTATTTATCATCATCATTTTATATAATTTTGTATTTGGATTATTGCCATCTTATTTATTTTTGTTTTGCTTGAAGACCATCACTTTCCACCACATCCCAGCTCACCTCCCCATCTCCCCCAGATCCACTCCTCCTTAGTTTCACCTCAGAAAAGAACAGGCCTCCCAGCGATATCAACTGAGCACAGGATGAGAGGGTACAATAAGACTAGGCACAAGCCCTCATATTAAGACTTGGTGAGGGCCCATGGTAGGAGGAAAAGTATGCCAAGAGCGGAAGAAAGAGTCAGGGACAGCCTGGCAGTGGTGGCGCATGCCTTTAATTCCAGCACTGGAGAGTCAGAGGTAGGTGGATCTCTGTGAGTTCAAGGCCAGCTTGGTCTATGAAGCGAGTTCCAAGACAGTCAGAGCTGTTACACAGAGAAACTCTTTCTTGAAAAAAAAAAAAAAAAGAGTCAGGGATACCCACACTCTCACTGTTAGGAGTCATACAAAGCATCAAGGTAGCTAACATAACAGATATGCAGAGGAACCTAGCGAGGACATGTGCAGGTTCCAAGATTGTTGATTTAATATCTGTGAGCCCCCAATGAGGCCTGCTCAATTGATTCTGTGAGCCTCTGGATTATATAATTCTTTCTCTCCCCTTTTTTGTGTGTTTCAACAATCTCCAATCTATAAGTATAGCAGAATATATTAGGAATAATTTTATTGATTTTTCCCCTTTCCCCCATCCGCGGTCACTGAGCTATCCATCCTGCAGTTCCTGGCCATATAAGCAGTGCAGGGAATAGACTCCCTTCTCTGTGGGCTTCAAGTTAGACCAGTTATTGGCTGAATTCTACCATAAGTTCCCTCTCTCTCTCTCTCTCTCTCTCTCTCTCTCTCTCTCTCTCTCTCTCTCTCTCTCATTTTGTGTACATTTTTCCTTTATCGATACTATTTTTTTTGAGGTCTGTAAAACATGATGAGTGTTCCAAAGACAAAATTTCAGATATTGAAGAGAAAATTCAGGCACTGTGGTAGAGACTAGTGCAAATATAGAGCCCATTTGGAAACATGGTTACAAGTATTTCAGCAAGACCCTCTTATTAGATTAAGTCCATGTCCAGGTAAGTTCTCTTATTGTTTGGACCATTTTATACCTACCACATTTTCCTCAGGTCCAGGTTGCAAACAAACCAGCTACCATTAACCTTAAGACACTTAATGAACCAATTCCAAAACTGCTTTTCCTGCCTACTATGTCCATCCTCATAGAAATCATGTAACGTGGTCTTGCACAGTTGGCCCATATCCCTTCTGTATTCTGACTAACCTCAGTGATTACCCTGAATGTGACCTGGTGTTCTCTGAGGATAAGTGAAACATGGTAAAATTGCAAAGTTTCACTGTATGTATACCATATATTGTAATAAAAGTTTTCAGTATTGTTAACTGTCTTAATTTCAGTGTTGCTTTCTTTCAGGTGATAGAGAAGCTGAACGTAAAGTGAAAGATAGAACAACTCAGATGCAATCGGGACACGTACAATTTTCCATTAAGTTCAAAGTCTTATACAACTACTGTTTATGGTGCGTCCAAATAATTACAACAGTAATATCAAAGTTCACTGATCTGGGACACTGCTCAGAAGAACAGAGTGTGTGCTCAGCATGTGTGAGGTCATCGGTCTGCTCTGCAACCTATGCAAATTATCACAGATCATCATAGCAAGTTTAATAATAATAACTGTTAAAAAAACTATGACTTATCAGCATGTGGGAGAATGTACCCAATGCTATTGAAATTTATTGCTAGTACACTGGCAGGATACGGGGTTGCAGAAGATGCAGTATGTAGAAAACAGGAGAGACAGCAAACAATCCCCCCACAGTATCGTCAAATCAACACTTAAGCAATGCACGATGAAAAGAGGTATGACTGGATTTGAATAGTTATGATTGTCAAAACTGGTGTAGTGGTTGGTACATCAATTATAAAAGAGTGATACTTCCAGAAGACAGGCCTACAGAAAGCAGAAACATTACATGATGTATTAATATGCTAACTTAAAAAAAAGACTGCCTCATTTATATCTAAATTTTCATAGGTATGGCATAGTGTGGGTTCTCACTGTCAGTCAATGAACTAGAATTCCGACACATAACTAACTACTTAATTGTCTGAATGTTTACCTTGAGAAAGGACCCCTAAAATATGTCTAGTAAATGATCTGGCGCACAATAGTTTAGCAGCAGGGGGAAGGATTTATTTCCAATTATTGAGCGTGAAATGTCTTTTGTTACATATTTCATCGATATGAGGAAGAAGTATGTGGGAAGGTTGACCCAGTCATGAATTACATTTCTGCCCATTCCAATGTAACCTCACACTTAAAAGGTTCCCTAGAAAAATAATTCAATAAAATACACTAACAGAACATAACACCTAATATGTAAATTTACTAAGTATAAAAACAACAACAAAAAAAAAGCAGGAGCAAAAAACTTGATGTAGCTTAATTGTTAGGCATCTGGAGTGTGTACCTGAGGCCCTGAAATGGCTCTCATACATATAAAAACAACGAAACCTATCAAACTACTTGTGGCTATTTCTTTTGCAGGTTATTGTCATACAACCTACGTCACCTTTCGTTGAAGGAATGCTATGACTTAATCTCCTTTAGATCAATAAGGTCCATCTGGGTCTAAATGAAACAAACAAACAAACAAACAAACAAAAACAACACCAAAAACCATATGTGAATAAGGTTCTTGTTTCTTTTGAGAGATCCAATTGAACTGACAATTAAAACTCCATAGCTTTAAACAGGATAACAAGCCTTGAAAAATATGGAGCATTATCTCCTGGGCTAGCAACAAATAATTCACCTAATTTGTTGCCTATTAAGTCTAAGTGACTCTATTACTTAAAACCCTTAGGGGGATGGAGGTGGCAGTAGAAAGAGAGCCACAAAGTATTATTTAAGGTTTTTATACCTTAAACATTTTACAGAATGATAGAGGGTTTCATAGAATATGGGGATATGTGATGCTGACTAACATTCTTATTGAGAAACCTAAAAAGTAAGTGAGTGAAAAAATTTAAATTATTAGAGAAGAGCCAAATCAGGAAAGAGGGTGATTAAAGACAAATTTCCAGGTTGTATACAGAACTTTTAGATTAGAGTTTGCCAGTATTGTTTGTATGTGAACATTCTTGTTTCCAAGTGTCTGTTGGGAGACTGAGATGAGGTCAATTTTGCATAGATCATATGCCTTGAGAAAATGGAGCACTGGTCCTCTTTAGGGAAGAGTGTCTTCTAACACCATCCCGCTTTGAACCGTGACCCCAAGATATTCTCTATTAGCAAAAATGATAGGACAAAGACAGCTTTGGAAGCAAGTGACATTTGTTATCAGGACTATTAACATTTTAATTAAATTAAAATGATATGGGATCATTGGAAGCTATGATATATTATCAACCAAAAACAAATTCTCTTGGGGGCTTGTCCTAAGAGAACTCAGTTTAGAATAACACATTGTCTTTCACACTTTTCAAACTATTTTCCCAACATATTCATACATAAAATTTAGCATTTAATTGAAAATAATGAGGTCTATTAAAAACAGATCATATGAAGTATGATGATAACTATAATGACAAATATTAAATGGCAATCTTCCAAAGAAGGCTGTTCTTCACACACACACACACACACACACACACACACACACACACACACACAAACTAGCACAAAGATGATCATGTGAGATGACATACACCCATCTTTTCTTTATGATCTTTCTCATATGATCTACCTATACCCTAAATGTGCATGAGATTATCTATTTAAAACTTTTATGCAATTATCCTTTTTTTTTTTTTTTTTTGCAGCATGGAGAAGACAAGCATTGCTTTGGTTATTTTATGCAATTTTTAATTCATGACAATTTATAAAATATATCCAATAATTTTTCTTGCATGAAATGTAAGTATCTGTATATATTTGTGAGTTGTAATGTATAAGTCTCATGCTCAAAACAGCCTTATTGTCTTTTTATGTAAGAGACAGAAGGAGATTGTAGTTAGGGTGAGAAAGTAGCTGAAACCTATAGGGAAAAAAAAAACCTACAAAACAGTTGAACTCTGCCTCAGGGCTTGTTGAAATTCATTATAGAGCAAGGTGCACTTTGAATGTGTAAGTTTTAAGGTGTTTGGGGTTTTGTTTATTGATTTTTCTTATGTTTTAGCAGTAATACTTATGTATAATTATGATGCAGGAGTAAATTGAGTTTCCTCTTGTGGTCATTATTGCCGTTTCTAAAAGAATTTAAGAATGGACTCAAGTAGAAACTCAAGGAAGCTTTATCGCTATTTAGAAGAACACCCTACATCCTGCTGACAAGACAGGCAAGATGTGAATCTCAACAGTTCCTGAACAGCAGTGCAGAGAAAGGGGAAAAGCCATGCTGTTTAAAGGCATGGAGGTCTGACCTGGCAGTCAGAGTCACAGGGCAGGGAGGGGAGGGGGGAAGCTTCAGAGAATGCAGAACAAAGTGCAAAATGTTGCGGGGAAACCCGCAAGTGGAGGGAATTGTGCCCGGAAAATAGACAAATAAAGGAAAAGGAGAAGGTATGTTTTTGTGAATAATTAAACAAAACAAAACAAGAAACAAGAAACATAAAGGTTAACGAAGCTACATGGCTGTGGTTTGGTCAGTTCCTGAGCTGGAAGGGGTTTTGGGCATCAGATTTCTGGGAAGAAAGAGCCAGCGTGTCATGAAAGATCTAGTCATTTTTCCTAGGTCTGCAGATTGCCTTAAGGTGAGCCACCTTTCTTAAGGATGGATCCTTGGCTGTGTGGCTCAGCCCAACTGGGATGTTACGTCTCCACCCAGGTCAGAAATTCTATTATCTTAACAAGGAGTTTCTTCTATTCTAATAGTTAAGTACTGAGACAGAAATTGCTTTGGTCTAAATTATGCTCACCAGCATACAATCCTATGTGTATTTGTGTATTTGTATGTGCCTGTGTATATTTGCAGTATAACATTTAAATCAGTAACTTCATATTAATCATCTATGTATCTTCCTCAATGTAGGTAAATGATTGTTGGAAGCTGAGTGACCTAAAAACCTCAGGTGGACTGAGAAGTGCTGGACAGGAGAGATGACTTGGGGGTTATCTCCTGTGGAAGCTGCTGACTGGGAGATCTGCATAACAACAGGCCTGTAGATAGACTTTTCCAACCCCAAAGCCCCTCTTTTCTGTCCTATAAACCCCAGGGCTCCCATAACACAGGTGCCCAGTCTCACATTCACAAAGAAATTTCAGATTTTGATTTGTCATGATTAAAAGAACAATTCTCTTTCTGGAAATGACAGTCTTTCTTTTATCACTATGCCACCTGGATCAATTGCTATCTAATAATCAATGCATTTTGACTTTATGAATGGGGAAACAGAGGCCCAATTATTAGGTGGAGACCACAACTATTGTGCAGCAGGAAAAATTAGTTATTCTGTGTGACTCTCTGAGTTCTAGAGTCTCTTATATTGCTGTTTTTTAACCCCATGTATTTAATGTGAAAGAGATAGAAGATTCAGAGGAAAAAAAATCTGAGATTTAAAATTACATTCCATAAATATATTTTGGCATACTTCCCATATTTCAGTAGATTAGTAACAGGGATATAAAGGCTAAATTTAATTTTTAATGTTTTCTGCTCCTAACTCTCTGTTGCTGAGGAAAGCCAATGGGAACTCAGTTGGTAAATGAATATTTAAATGGAATACAGGGAGACAAATAGAAACTAAAACAAAACACAGAACCTAGATAATCCATAAACTAAAACAATCAGCCCTTAATTGAATGCATATGTGTGGACGGAGATGGCTCTCTAATAGTGAAACAGTAGGCAGTGATTAATGACTGGAAAAAAATCGGCAAAGAATCCTTCCTGAGCTCTGAATTGTGCCCTGAATATAAAAATCTGCCAGAACAGGTGACATGTTGCCAAGGGTTCCAGAGAGCAGACAGAAGAAATTGCAGATCTGCCAACAATTTATTTCCAAAGACAGAGAAAAATGGTGACGTAGCAATGTCACAAAATAAGGCAGAAAGCTTTTTTATTTCCCTTCTGCCTGAAGAATGCTAATCCAGACTATAGTTTTATTATCTGAGCCACAGGGAAAGACAAAATGCAATAATTAAGAAATCGAAAGACTGTCATAAAAGACAATGTGAAGCTGGAAGCTGAACAATTATTTAAAGTGCTCAAAATGTTCAGCTGAGAACTTCACTGTTCTAAAGTTTTGGGGAAAATGAATAGTTATCTCAAGAAAGATGAGAAACTGTAGGCTTAGAAAAGTAAATATGGGACCACAATGAAATTTATTCATCTGCCACACAAATAATGAGGTGCAACATACCATCAAGTGTCAATTCTGTGACCAGAGAAATACAAAGGTAGGGATCATTCTTTTATGTTCATCAACTGTAGTAGTTCATTTTGCTTACAGGCAAGTCAACGAAAAGTAACTATCACTGAATGGATATACTGCTCTTACTACCCTTTGAAAGAAAATATGAACCACAAATATGTATTGTGTGTGGTATAACATGCAGAAGTCCATATGCACAGTTGTAGGAACTTTGTCGTGCTACTCAGTCATACTTAGCTTTATCATTCTGCCTCTACATGCCCGATTCAATCATAGCATGCTATGTCAAAGCCACTGATATCTAAAAATTTTGAATTTAAGTAGGATTGACACAGATAATGTGAAAAGGAAGACTGTCACAGAGTAG
The DNA here is from genome assembly GCF_964271855.1 of Acomys minous. Classification (NCBI taxonomy): domain Eukaryota; kingdom Metazoa; phylum Chordata; class Mammalia; order Rodentia; family Muridae; genus Acomys; species Acomys minous. Next base: position 28,138,469 of record NC_140496.1, read on the forward strand.
ATCTGAAGGTGGAGGAAGGATGAATCAAGGTAATTTTGGTAAACTGTGGTATAAAAAGAAAAGAGAAAAATGCCCAGGTTGAGACCTCTTAGATACTACACGGTACAAGAAAAACAAGAAACAGCATACTGCTGTTCATACAATGAAAGTAAAGACTGAGAAGCTTGTGGGGAAAGTGGTGCATCAACCAGACTACAGGGAAAGCCGTATGTGCAAGATATTTTAGCCAATATAATATAGACTACATTTTTGTTTGTTTGTTTGTTTGTTTGTTTGTTTCCTGAGGTTTTTTTTTTATGTATGTGCATTTTGTTTCTGTTTTCTTACAGGTGTTTGCTTGGCTGTTTTCGCTTTCTTTTTTCTTTTCCTTTTTCCTTTTTGTTTTAAGAGCGTTGTATTAGAGATAGGAGGAGAGAGTGGGAGAGAATATGATGTTGTGTGGGTAAAAAGGTGGAAAGAGTCTGTGAGGAGCTGGGTGAAAGGAAAGCATATGATCAAACTATAATGTATCTAAATTGGATTAGTTAAATAGAAATGGAAAAGAGGAGACCGATAATTGCAGATGAGGCAGAAATTGCGGGTTTACCATTTTCAGTATAAGAGCAGGCAACACATGAGGAACGCTCCTCATGAGCAGACCCAAGCAGTGGGATTTTCAAACTTCTCAGGTTCACTGGGTCCCTTTTTTGTTTTCCTTGTTTCTTTCTCCATATTATTAAACTTTCTTCAATTACCTATGAAGACATCATATCCAAGCGCCCTGCACCACAATTCAAAAGCGTGCCTACAGGCTGGTCTTGGTGGTCGAGCAGGAATTATGTATAGAAAATGACAGTCCCATGTATTAAGCAATTAGTGCCACGTCACAGAGGTTGAAGGTTAGAGGCTCAAATGACGTCATTTAGAATAAGGGTAAAGGTCAGGCTTACAATAGCATGCTTTAAGTCAATTCGCTAGAGAACTTGTACATAACAAAGGTAGAACAGGAAGCAAGGAGAGATGGGTGCAGGGGAACGAAAAAGTCCCCCCCCCAAAAAAAACAAACCCAAAGCCATAAATTCATAGATGAGAAAGACAATAATATAGTATTTTCTTATTTTTAGAGGAAACCCATACTTGTAACATTTTAACATACTTTCTTGCTCATTATTTTAAATTCTTTCCACATCAATGTCTTGTTTTTATCAATACAAGCATAATCTCCTCATTTTTACAGAAAGGAATTGATATTTATTGGAGAAGATGGGAAAGCTTTCTCTGATGTGCATGTCAATAAACGTTTTAGGGCCGGCAAGTCTGTATCTGTCACCTCAGCCATGCACTTTATCCTGGTCACAGTAATGAAAAAGTGTCTTCCTTAAGATCACTATTTTTGTGAAGAGACATCAGGACCATAGCAACTCATAAAAGAAAGCATTTGGCCAGGGCTTGCTTACAGTTTCTGAGATTTAGTCTATTGTGACCCCAGCAAGGACATGGCCACGCAGAAGCAGATCGGATGCTGGAGAAGCAGCTGAGAGTTCCACACCCATAGCTTGCAGGCAGCAGGAAAGAGAAAGCCACAAAGCCTGGCTGGAGCTTTTGAAATCCCAAAACCCACTCTCAGTAACCACTTCCTACAACAAGGCCACGCCGCCTAATTCTTCTCAAATATGCCAACTCCCTGATAACAAAGCATTCAAAATACGAGACAGTGGGATCCACCCTTATTCAGACCACAACAAAATAAGAACCATGAACAACATATGGAAGAATGAATATGGTTTTGTTCTAATAAAACAAAGAGGAATCGTCAACCCAGTTCAGTGCATCAATTCCACTTCTCTAACTGCAAGCACATCACAAAGATGAGACCAGAAATTCAAGCCTTTGGTTTTCCATTCTATAGTTGATACATTATATTGTTTAATTGGTGCCTAATGCTTAGAAGCTTAATGGTAGTGTTACATTACTTACTCCTGCCTGTATTTATTATCTATACCCACTGCTAAAGTCAGTCACTACCAGGAGTTAAAATGGGATATGTCCTGACTCCAAACTCCTTATCATGTTTCTTTGATGATGAATCATCCTACCAAGGGGTCAGATCACTTAAAAATATAAGATAGTCACAGAATATACAGCTAAGAAGAAAATTTTAATGGCTTCTGTGTTGCCAAAGGGAAAGCTGTAATTGTAAAATTCCTAACTATTTCTTCCTTCCTTCCTTCCTTCCTTCCTTCCTTCCTTCCTTCCTTCCCTCCTTCCTTCCTTCCCTTCTTCCTTCCCTCCTTCCTTCCTTCCCTCCTTCCTTCCTTCCTTTCTTCCTTCCTTTCTGTGTTATTTTTTCTTAGATCTATGTCAATCACAAATTGCCTTAGATTGTGCTTCATATTATGACTATCATTTTAACAAGGCTAGGTCATCTCTGGAATTGTTACTATTGTTGCTTCTGTGGGATGAGACTGAGAGTCAAGGAACTTCCTTAAAGCTCTCCTAACTTAGGACAGCTCACATTACAAAAAACAAAACAAAACAAAACAAAACAAAACAAAAAAAACCATAATCAATACATTGGAAAAAAGTGTTTTTCTTTTGTCTACAGCAAATGAAGGAAAGCATATTTTCTAAAAGTCTACATGACTCCTAAATACTCTCTGCTTATGAGGAGCCAGCTAATGTCTTCTTCTTTCCTCCAGATATTGAATCAAAAATATCAGTAGAGAATATTTCAAAGATGGTCCAGTAGTTAAGAGGTCATATTACTCTTTCAGAGGACCAGAATTTCATTACTTGCACCATATCAGGTGGCTCATAAACCCCTATAGTTTCATCTCAAGGGTATCTAATATCCTCTGGCCTCCATGGGCATTATCACAGTTACACACAAAACACACACACACACACACACACACACACACACACACACACAATATCAACATAAAATTTTTATATCTATATCTATCTATCTACATATATCTTGCTCACTCTGTTGCTCTGTATTTTATTATATATAATAAAATATGTATATATTTTATATAATAAATATGGAATTTTAAAATTGATATATAAATTCACAAATTTGAAAGAGTACATGATAAGGTACATGGGATGATTTGGAAGAAGGAAAGTAAAGGGAGAAATTATGTAATTGTATTTTAATTTCAAAAATAAAATCTTTTTTTAAATAACCAATTAATTGGGTTGGAGATATGCATCAGCGATTAAGAGCACTGACTGTTCTTCCAGAGGTCCTGACTTCAACTTCCAGCAACCATATGGTGGCTCACAACCATCTATATATAATGTGATCTAATGCCTTCTTCTTGTGTGCAGGCATACAGACAGACAGAACACTGTACACATAATAAATAAAACAAATCTTTTTTTTAAAAAATCAATGATTCAAATATGTCCATCAGGTATATTGGGCCAGAAGACTGAAGAAGATGCTCCAACATAATAGAGAGTTTTGGGCGACTATTCAGCTAGAAAACTGTTATCTTCTCATTTGGAAAGCTACTAACCTGCAATCCTGGAATACTCAGGTAATCAAGTTAATTCCTTCTCAAGTCTCTGGTGGAGTTGAAGACCAGGTGACTTAGTTTTACAGTGAAACTTGATTGTTTAGGCGCTAAGATGTTTTTAGGTCTAGATAGATGTTTTAAGTTGATAATGACAAGATGTGATGGAGATGATTTACATTCAGAGTTTTAGACTCACCAAGATAGGAAAGATGTTTCCTTCAGGGCTGTCAAAACACCAAAAATGTAACATTTATATAAGTCCTGATTATATAATTCCTGATTGTGTCATGGTTCTTCTTGCTATAGGTAGTTTATTGTATATATATGGAATGATATAAATGTATATGTAAAAAATAAAAATAAATAAATATATAAAAATCAATGACTCACAATTAGGAAATTATTTATACAAAGAATGGATGTGGGAATACATAGATATAAAACCAGGATGTTTTGGAAACAAGCTAGGTGTTCCTCAACAGAAGAGCCCACAAAAGAAGGGGCTGCAGGCTATCCTGATGAGACCTAATAGGCTGTGGCCAGGTGTTGGGGGAGGAGAGCCTCCCCTGTCAGAGGGCTCACGAGGGAGGGGAGCAAGCAGTTAACACTTGGGATGTAATCTGAATACATTATTTAAAAGATAAAAAATATTAAAAAGACAATAAATAAATGGCAGAATTACTCATATTTGAAAAAGGCTTTTCCAGACACATTGTAAACTGTTAGGGTTAGAGTAACACTTAATATTGCACTAGTGAAGTATCTAAGGTCTCTTTTTGGAGACAAAGTGTCTGCTTCCTGACATACACTATTTGATGAAAAACCTTGAACTGTGTCAGACCTAGCATCTAGCCTTCTTTGCCTCTTGTTAGAGTTGTAGCCAATTCAGAGGGTATAATTGATTAGCGTTTAGTAAAGTATTCAAAAAACATCTTTAGAGAAATCTAATAGGGAAATTAGAAGCATTCTGTCTGATTAAAACTACAAGAGTCCATCTATATAAAACTGACAGACAGACAACGAGATGTGTAATTACCACCAGCACAACATCAAATTGAAGATAAGATTAAAGGATTAGATTAGAACAGCACCTGAGAAGGCAGAATTTGGAATTTAAAGTGCAACTGTACTCAGAAAAGTAACTGTTTAGATGACAGCTTTATGGTTAAGCTCATTTGTGTACTTCACTCCTGCTAGCGAGTGAGATGGAATGACATTTCAAGAAGACTTCTTCAAATTGAAGATCTATTTGAAGAATAAAAGAACAAAAATGGTAAGGTAATATTGATACATAAAATTCTGCATGCAGTGTTTAGATCAGCTTCATTCATAGTAAATGAGTCTGGCTTCAATGAAAATGTTTCCCGAAGGTAAATTGATAACTTTTGACATATCCATGAGACAGAGTATTATGCAGTGATTAAAAACTAATGCATAGTCATTAATTCCAACATAAATGATACTGGGATGTGTAGTGTTAAGTGAAAGAGTCCAGTCTGAAAAAGATTGCCTGCTATGAGTCCATTATACAGCACCCTGAGACAGTCAAAACTATGTGGGTAACCAATCAACTGATCTGTGGTTACCCAGGGATTGTGAAGGAGAGAGCTTAGATCCACGAAGGATTTTCATTAAGATATTCAAATATTTCTTCATACAATGTAATGACAATATACGACATTTTATTTATCCAGACCCATGAAAATTTATAGCATTGAGTGAACTCTAATGTGTTCAAGTTAAAATAGAATTTATATACACAGTTGGAACACTCTCAAGATGGAATGCAAAACACAACAAAGGGATAAAACTCTAGCTGAGATATACAGAACAATTTCATTGCAAATTCAAGTGGAAATCTCAACCTCAGTGACTATAGAATGGAATGGGTTAAGATGAAAGTCAGTTGGATGTAATATATTATATGGATATATAGATACTAATTATATTATAATCGAAAATAGTTATCTCCACCTCCCATCTTAAACTATGTGATAGGAGTCCTGGAAAGATTTTGTTGGTCTTTTTCTATTGTTAGTTTTTTGTTGTAGGCACTAAACCCAGAAACTTGTGCTTGCTAATTTAGTGCTGTACTACCACGTTAAGCCCTTGTTCCCCTGTAGCTAAACAAGTTAACAAATAGGACAAGCTTTCCAACTGTTGGCACAGATTACAAAGATAGATAAAATGATTCATATAGAAATGGGTTAGGGTTATAAACTGGAGTGTAAGCTTAAATTTTTATTGTTTACTATAGGGAAACAGATAAACGCAATATGAACACACCATATCAGATGTACCTCTTAGTCTGTCACTGGAGAGATATAGAAACTATTGTAGTACAATGAGCAAACCACCCACTACACGAAACTTGGCATCTAACGCCACTTCCCCAAGGAGGACACTTATCTCATTGGAGAAACTATTTCTTCTCAGAGGCAAGAGAAAACAAAAAGTGTTCAACCTTAAGTACTTTAAAGTGTTGAAGAAGTATTCATAAATGCACACAAAAACATTTTCTCTCTCAGGCATGTGCAAACACACACACACACACACACACACACACACACACACACACACACACACACAGTAATGACAGTCAACATGTCAAAGGAGTATAGGCACCAAATAGAATACTTCTCAAGGGAAAAGTCAGAATAATGTGAACAACAAAATATATCAATCCATTTGAATTTTAACTCAAATACTAACATTAAATTTCTATGAGTTCAGAGAGCTATAAGCAAATGATATATTACATGAGTAAAGAAGAGACAATTTGTCAAGTTCATTAAACTTAATTGATACTTTTTCCCCCTAGTAAAACAAACTCCATAGCATTCGTGTGTTCGCTGTGCACAGCCTTTGCCTTATATTAAGAACTGCAGGCAACCCCCAACTTTAATAAGAGAAACAGGAAGCACATTATTGGTCATGTGGGTCAATTTGATGTTCGTGGCTATGAATTTCTGATAGAATCACTTGGTATGAACTGAGTTTTACTAGTGTGATCCTTCTTGATTCAACAATGGCACTGTAGTATGAAAAAAAAACTGTTAGTCTCAATTGAAATACCTTACTCCTTCTCAAACACACCACTACAATAAAAAATGAACAAACAAAAACAAGTGCAGCCTACAAATTCTCCTAAATATTACAACTGATATGGTGGAGGTTTTTTTTTGTATGATCATGATCATGGTGAAAACAAAAAAACATTTCTCAAATTTTGTAAAGTATATATGTTAGTGGGTAATGTGACTCAAGACCTGTTAACAAATATGCTACAATGATGTGAGGCATTCTTGTAAAGAAAGATGCATAAGATATAATAATTTTCATTACCTTCATGACACAAATTAGAAATGGTTGTAAAACAGAGTCTAATGCCAGGCAGTGACACAGTGATACATTACGTACCCTATGGACTTCCTATAGCAGGCAGCATTTTGATTTCATCATCTTTCTCATTCTTTCAATATAGACATAAATTCATGAAGAAGGAAGCGTCCTACTTACTTCTATGTTCTCACTGATTCTGGTACATTCTTATTAAATATAATTGCTAAAGAAATTTTGGTAAAAGTGGAAAGGCTTTCAACAATGGAATTGCAATGTTATATAACTGGGTAACAAATTAATTTGGAACCAAATGAAGACATGCACACAGCATTATTGTAAAACATCCAAGACATGCTTTATTCTTGAAGCAATTGTAGCATGTAAAATTAATATCACTTGAGTATAAGTGATGAAGATTAAATTCTGACACATTCTGTAAATTCTGAACTAGTGTGTGGTAATGAGAGTGGCCTCTAGAAAAGAGCATCGTGTTTGAGAACCATAATGCCCCGAATTATGTTACTATAGAGAAAAATGTAATATATCTTTAACCGTTTTAATAAATGATATTCAATTGAAAATATTATGAACCTCTGTGTTTTTACATTGAATGATCGTGACATATAATAAAATTAATAGAAGTGACAGAAAGCCCTTTGATATGAGGTCAGTTAAATGAAATACATATGCTGCACAATTACAAATTATTCTACTGCTGTTAGACTTACTTGGCTGATCATGGTTCCAATATAAATGTTGAAGATCTCCAAGTCCAGAGGGCTCTTTTTCTTTGTGGTTAATAGTGATAATGCACACACAAAAAAAGCACTTTGCCTATGACTGACTCTTTCTCTAGTTACTGTATTGCACATTTTCAAGAAAAATCTATTTTAAATCATGCGCAGTGTTAGCAGGTATAGTGATTTGAACAAAAGTGTCCCTCAGTGTCTCAAGTGTCTGAAAACATGTTACCCAGTTAGTTACACTTTTGGGGGAGGTGTAGGATGTGTGGATTTGGCAGAGGACTTATGTCACTAAAGGGATATTTTAGATGGTAATGACTCTCACCAATGCAGCTCATCCTCTGTTTCATGTTTGTTACTGAGGTGATGGATTCCAGCTCTCTCCTCTAGTTACCATTCCTGCATGCTAACATGATGGACTCCTAACTCTCTGGAACCATAAGCCCAAACAAACCCTTTCTTCTCTAAGGTTTTCCTGTCATTTGAATGTGTTTCAGAATTCTGATTCTTCTAGTAATTTGGTAAAGAATGTCCTTTATACGATGCTTTAAGGATTTTTGAAATTAATTCTCAAAAGCACTTTTGCTGAGGTGGCCACATTTTGACTTTGAGTTTACTTACCAAATTGACATCAGAAGTAATTTCAAATATCTGTTTTTACCAACATAGTGTCTAATTTTCCATATGTTGACAACTGAGATTCATGTTAAATGTAATCTCTGTTGTTACTGCCCAAACACACACACACACACACACACACACACACACACACACACACACACACACACACTTGAAAAAACAATTAACCAAACTCTACCTCATATCTGACCATGTCCTCTGGAGGGGGAGACCTGGTGGCACTAAGAGGACGGATAGCAGGTTACCAAGAAGAGACTTGATACCCTATGAACATATAAAGGGGGATGAAGTCCCCCTCAGGCACAGTCATAGGGGAGGGGAGTAAGGGGAAAATGGGAGAGAGGGAAGAATGGGAGGATACAAGGGTTGGGATAACCATTGAGATGTAACAAGAATAATTAATAATGAAAAAAGAAATTATTTAAGACATTGTCCTAGAGCTTAGATAGCATATTTGTCTTCAATAGTCAGAATTTGGGCTCTAGAATACTTGCCATAACACTGAATAATGCAGAATCATGACAGTATGTTTTTAAAAGACTTGTTCCTTACACCTGCCTACACATTTACCTTGAGCTTTGGTCAGAGTGCTTCTTGGCAGGCAGCCTGGCTTCAGGTGGAAGAGAACATTATCAAAGTGCAGCCCAGCAGGAAAAATGCCTGTATTTCTTTTACTTTCAGTGCCCAGTCTCCTGCTGATATCTACCACGCATCCGGAACCACTGGAATTAGAAGGCAACAGGATCTCATTGACAAATCCTTAGAAGTTAGCTTCCAGAGGCTCACAACATATTCAGAAGCAATAACAAATAGATATAGGGGAAAATATGCTCCATGGACTACACATTTGCCTTTCATTTTCAAAATTGCTTTGCTTATTTTCAGCCTTTCATGATGGTCCACAAATTTCAGGATTTAAAATTTTTATTTCTGTGAGGCATGACATTGGTGTTTTGAGAAGTGCTGCTTTGAATCTGTTAGCTCTCTTAAGTAATGTTGATATGTCAACATGATTTTATCATCTGTTTCTAATCACAGGACATCCCTAGATCATTTGTTTATTGAATTATTAGCACTTTTTAGTTTTGAATGCAAAGATCTGTTTACTTTGTTTGATTACATATGTCCAAAAGTATTTTACGGTATCTTTAAATGGTGTTAAATTCTTGATGTCATTTTAAAAAAATAATAATTTATGCATAAATACACTAGAGATTTTGTGTATTTGTTTTAAATCTGAATAAAAAAAGAAATAAAAAAGAAAGGAAAAGAAATGGCTGCTCCTAAGTAGGGGCAAAAGAAAGCAGAGACACCACTACACTTCCCACATATCTTTAATAAACTTTCTTCTCCATCATACCTAGAAACACTCATTTTCTTTCCTTTTTATTTATTATTTTCATCCATCTGGTTTTAAAACCACTGGTGTGGCTTTACAGGAGTGCCCTCCCAAGTAACTAAGCCTCCCTGACCCAAGCTGTGGACTGGACTCTCCTGAGGTATGTACGCATTATTTGAGTCTGCTACCTTTTGCCACGCATCAATGGTTGTGGAGTCCATCTCTTAGCTATTTCTTCCCTGTACCTTATCAAGCCATTTCTCCTTGTCTGCCCAGTAAGTGCTCCATCTCCCTACTAATCTCTTTTGGGGCATCTACCTGATGTGCATCTCCCTTCTATGCCCTTTTGGGGAAACCAATATGTGGGCATCTCCCTACTATGCCTTTCAGGGCCCCACTACATGAGCAATTTTACTTACTAAGACACTTGTCTTACTACAAGCTCTCCAGCTATTTTGTCTTCTACCTAATTTAACCCCTGCATCAAGAAGAATTCCTTTTCACCCTACTGGACCCCATCACATGGAAAGTCTCTTGTTATCATGATACCCCCTCTGCTCCCTTGTGGATCCTCGGCTTGTTTCTGTTGTTTCTCAATACCCTTATGAGATACCTACACATGCCTGGGTCTGCCACCCTAACTTTGCTCCTTACCCTCAGTTACCTGTTCTATCTCTTCTTGTGCCCCTGTGGGCCTGTATATTGCCAGTTTCCTTGTCTCCCCATAGGAGCTTCCTGCAGAGTCCTATGGCTTCTCTATGCCCTAGTGAAACCCTAATTCAGGTACAGTTCCTGCCTGTTCCTCCTTGTTCCTATGGCTCCACTGATCTTGGTCTCTTACCTACCTAACTGTCTCTATGGAGTTCTTTTCATGATTCTTCATCCTTTTCTTCACAGACTCAATTACTTTTCTGACAAAGAGATTTTTTTTTTTTAATAATCAAGGAAATACAATCATTCTAGGTTTAGTCCAAGGATAAGGCCCAGGTGTACACTATGATAACAAAGGCAATATGAACATAGAAACAAAGAATAAATGGTTATCTATACAAGACAAGACGGACACCTGTTTTTTAGAAAAACCTGGACATAAAAAACACTTGCTTTGAACACATTAACATACATTTGAAGAATAAAAAGATAAAACTTCTGCTTGTACTCATAATGAACATATAGATAAAACAACTGCATTAATTTTTTTGCATTACATTTATAATACACAAAATATCTAGTTATAGTTCAATGACAGAACTTAGAATCAATAGTCCTACTTAACACTCTCTTTATGTAATATTGTATTTATTTTTCTTCTTTTTTATTAAAATTTATTTATATTACATCCCAAATATTATCCCCTCAGTTGTATCTTCCCTTTCCTACCCTCCCTCCCACATCCATCCTTTTCCCCTCCCATAGACCTCTGACAGAAGGGGACCGCCTTCCCCACCATATGACCATAGCCTATGAGTTCTTATGCAGATAGCCTGCATCCCCTTCCTCTGTGTGTCCCTTGGCCTCCCCACGAAGGGAAAGTGATCAAATCCAGGGCATCAGAGTTCATGTCATGTGCTCTCACCACAACCATGAAGAATGAACTGTCCATTGGCTAGATCTGAACAGGGGGTATAGATTTACCTAATAAATGGGACCTCCTGAAACGGAGAAGCTTCTGTATGGCAAAGGAAATTGTCAGCAGAACAAAGCAACAGTCTACACACTGGGGAAAAGTCTTCATCCATCCTATATCTGACAAAGGGCTAGTATATAAAATATATAAAGAATGCAAGCAATTAAATACCACTAAGCCAAATAACCCAAATAAGAAATGAGGTTCAGACCTAAACAAAGAATTCTCAAAAGAGGGATATCAAATGGCCAAGAAACACCTAAAGAAAATTTCAAAGTCCTTAGTCATCAGGGAAATGCAAATCAAAATGACATGGAAATTCCATCTTATACACCTATCCAAATGGTTAAAATAAAAAACTCAAGTGACAGCAGATTCTGGTGAGGTTGTGGAGAAAGAGGAACACTCCTTGATTGCTGGTAGGAGTGCAAATTTGTAAACCACTTTGGAAATCAATCTGGTGCTTTCTCAGAAAATTTAGAATAGTGCTACCTCAAGAGTCAGCTAAACCACTCCCGGGCATATACCTGAAAGATAATCCACCATACAACAAGGACATTTACTCAATTATGTTCATATCAGCTTTATTCATAATAGCCATAATCTGGAAACAACATAGATGCCTCTCAACTTAAGAGTAGATGAAGAAACTGTGGTATATTTACACAATGGAATTCTACTTGGCTATTTTTTTATTATTATAATTTATTCTGATTACATACCGATTTTTAACCCCTCATTTGTATCTTCCTGTTCCCCCTTCCCTCTTTCCCCCTATTCCCCTCCCTGAGAACTCTGATAGAAGAGGACCATTTCCCCTACCATATGATCACAGCCTATCAGGTCTCATCCTAATAGCCTGCTTCACCTTCCCATGTATGTCTCTGGGCCTCTCCACCAAGGGGAAGTGATCAAATTGGGGGCACCAGGGTTCATGTCAGAGGCAGGTTCCTCTCTCCCCACAACCATGAAGAATGAGCTGTCCATTTGCTAGATCTGAACAGGAGGTCTAGGTTTCCTTCATGCATGGCCCTTCCTTGGTACAGCAGTTTGTGCAGCTATTAAAAGCAAGGGAATCTTGAAAATTGGCTGAAAATTGATGGAACTAGAAATGATCATCCTGAGTGAGGTAACTCAGACCCGGAAAGACACGCATGGTATATACTCACTTATAAGTGGGTATTAGCCTAACATGGATGTTCTCTGAGAGTCTCCACTCACTAGGGGATTTGGAGAGATGCTGGGACTCTCTGCTGGACTCCAGGTGAGAGTGGTATGGAAAAATGAGGGGATGGAAGGACCCAGAGTGTTCAGGAGCCACACAAAGAGACCATCAAGACTGGTGAATATATACCCAGGTAGGCCTGCACAACCCGTTGTACTATCTAGAGATTTTCTTAAAGCCCTTATGTCGTATGGAAAATGCCTTGGCCTCTGTATAACATGATGGCCAAAGATAGTGCACTTGAATTCCAAATTCACACTGATTTTAGCAACTTGTGTCAGCCCAACCAAAGTCTCCTATCTCTAAGGTCCTATCACTTTCCATTCTTAAATATTTTATTTCCATGATTTCTCTCAAGAAATCTTTTAAGATTTGTCAGTTTATTGGGTGTAGCTAAAGAATCTGTTAAATCTAAAACAAATTTGTCTTAAAGGCTTATAGTTAAAACTTATACATAGGGATTTTAATTCCTTACAGCATCCTGCATATGTGACTTAATTTTGGCTTAGAGTATAGTATATATGTAACTTGTATTTATCTTGTTAAAAAATAGATCTACTGCCAGGTGGTGGTGGCCCATGCCTTTAATCCTTTAATCACAGAACTTGGGAGGTAGAGGCAGGCAGATCTTTGTGAGTGCAAGGTCAGCCTGGTCTACAGAGTGATTTCCAGTACAGTCAGAACTACACAGAGAAATCTTGACTCAACAACAACAACAAAAACAAAACAGAATAAGTCTACTAGGAAAATGTATTTTAAACTGCAATCATGTGACCTGCCTCCATCTTAGCTGACGATCTCATCAAAAATGTAAGCAGCCACATAGTCGGCAGCCATCTTTAGTAAGGTTGAAGACTACATTCCATGTGACTGCACCATATTAATATGACCATAGGGCATAAAGCAACATTTTAGGACTACTGAGGCCTTAGTTTATCACTGTGTCTCTTTTTAGACTAAGGAAAAAATAAGTCTCTAACATAAGATATTTATATGATAATAAATATTTAAGGTTATATTTACTACAATATACTATATATGTGATTCAATTCTGGTTTACAATATATTCTATATGGTGATAAAATTTTAAGATTATAAAGGTCTAGTCAGATTAACAAAACTGACTCAGATTTATAGCTAAGTACTTATCTCTTTGCTAATTGTTCAACACCAAATTCTGTAAATAATGTATTTTTAATAAATAAGGTATATTTAATCAATAAGATGTTTATTTTTTAAGGATATACCTACCGGAGATAAAGTTGAAAAATACTAATCTTATAAAAGCTATTAAATTACTGTAGATCACTAAAGATATTTAAGACATATAAGTTAGTAGTCATTTTATAAGTGATCAAATTCTTTCATGTGTTCAGAACTATACTTTCAGCCATGATAAGCATTAATGTATTCAATTTCAAAGAATAAGCATTACTTAGACCCTTGTATATATTTTCAAATTTAAGCCTAAAACAAGTACCTGGAAACAAGCAAATTTAATAATATATTTAATAAATAATTGTCCTCAAACTATTCAGAGACCTGCTGAATATGGCAGTCAATGTTTAATTAAAAATAAAGCTTCCAGTACGAGCGATGTGGCAGCTCCCGGCTGCACCCTGCAAAGAAAATGTAGGGCACAGAGGAACCCTACCTGGAACCTGCTTTAAGTGTGACAAATCTAGCCACTGAGTAAAACACTGCCTTTCACCTCCCTGCGCCCAGGACCCTGTCCAAATTGAACAAACAGGACACTGAGGGGTTAATGGCTTAAGTCTGATACTGCCTAGGGACCTCTACTATCCCTAATTACCATGGAGGTACCTGGCTTGTTTTTCCAGGTCCCCAGTAAGTCTTTGTCATTTTTATTATATTCGGGAGCTACTTTGTCTATATTACTTTGCTTACTCCAGTGAAATTTATCCTCAGATCTCTGATGGTGTTGAAGTCTAAGCTCATGATAGATTTTGCCTGTTTAACAGCAGAACACAAGGTTTCAGCTGCCTTCCCAGTTCTCCTTTTTTTTAAATATTTTTTTATTAATTTATTCTTGTTACATCTCAATGGCTATCCCATCCCTTGTATCCTCCCATTCTTCCCTCCCTCCCATTTCCCCCTTATTGCTCTCCCCTATGACTGTGACTGAGGGGGATTACCTCCCCCTGTATATGTTCATAGGGTATCAAGTCTCTTCTTGGTAACCTGCTGTCCTTCCTCTGAGTGTCACCAGGTCTCCTTCTGTTTATATGTAACAATGAAAGTGAGGCTTTCGGACCTCACTTTTCCAGAACTACCACCAGGTCTAGACACAGCCTATCTCATTACCAGACTCTAAAAAGAGATATGCTCACAAAACAGGTTTCAAAATTACTTTGTAATATTTCTTCACTTAAAGTAACTTGTTTCACAATGACTGCTGTCAGGAATCAACTACCTGTGTCTCCTGGTAAACAATTGGGTTTTTAAAAAGTTGTTTCAGGTATTAAAAAAAAAAAAGTTTCAGATTTCTTTCCCTCAGTATGCTATTGTTATGTTGGCTTCAAACGTTCCATGCTTTAACGTTAATCAATGGAGTTCTGATACGCTGTCAATCTAGCTCTCGGAAGCACTGACTACTATTATTATCATCACCAGCCCCAGTATTTAAATTTTGTTTGGTTTTTCTCTAAGTATAGACTTAAAAGTTCTTCTCACTGTGCTAAAAGCCTCTATCTAATATATATATATATAATATCCAGCCAGTCTTCTGGATAGAGGAAAGGGCCTTGCTGGTTTTTAGGAAAAATACTTTAGGGTTCCCAAGCTTTTACTCTAACCTTTTCTACAATGTGGACTTCAGAATGTATTACAAATACACTGAAATCATGAAAATTTTACTCATGTGACTTTTCTTAACCCTCAGAATAGAAGTTGTCCAGGGCTCTGAATAAAACCAGCTCTTTCACGAGACTTAGTTTGTCTCATTTATAGGCTCCGTTCTTTCAGGTTGCACTGCACTGCCTCTAGAGAGGTGACAGACTTGCTTTACATATTAAAAATGCCATCCGTAATGGTCAATGTATAATTTTATTTTTCCTTCCGATTTGCAAATGTTTACTTATTTTACTTGTCTGAATGGTTATGGTGACCTCCTTAGTCTATTTGGACTAAAAACGGCAAGAGGATTCACCTTTATTATATTCTAGACCTCAGAAAAACATATTCATCTTTTTTCTTTTCTAATTGGTTATATTATTTATGAGTTTTCATAATTAGTTTCAATACACCATGGAATTTTCTATACCAATAATATTGAAAGAGTTTATCAAGAATATATTTAACTTTGTTAAAAGGTTCTTCAACAGAAATTCAAGTAACCATGTGGCTTTTTTATTCTTTTATTGCAATGTATAATGTTATTGATTTGTATAGACTACACCAATCTTAGATGTTATATGGATAAATCTCATTTTAAATAATGCATGCTCATTTTTGTTACATTGATGGGTTCAATTTGCTAATATTTATTGAAGATTTTTATAAATGAATATCAACAGAGAAACTAGCCAGTGGTAAGTAAGTAAGTACCTTATGCTGCCTGTGAGGGTTGTTACCAAGTTCACGATCTATTAATAAATTCACCTATCAAATTTTTACCCTTCTTAGAAACTGATGATTATGTAGACATAATTGGTAAGAAATTGTGTGTTTGAAAATATCGAAAATACGATTTTCAAACTCAGGATCAAACATTTCCTGGAACTTGAAATTCTATGACAGATATATTTTTAACCACTTCGTCTTTAAATGTGGAAAATGTACCCTTAGGAGAGTGACTTGTTAAAATATAGATCTAGCAAGAGAAAGTGCTGAGCCTAAATGCATGCTATTGATCTGGCTAAGCCTCTGAGCCTTCTCTTCACCTATTCAGGAAGACTGAGTGAGGAATTTACACTTTTATAGAGAAGCGTTAATTTTGTACTTAGTTTTTTTAGAGTGTCTCTAATTTGGGTTGTATGTACCGATTTTGAATAAATCCAGTGGTGACTTTAGCAGGAAAAGGCAGAAGGATTCAGGTTGCACTGTGAGTCTGCTCTCATCCCCACATTTCATTTTCAGGATCAAATATTAGGTTTTTGACACAATTTAAATTAACAGATTGAGTAAGATAATGGAGGTACTTTAAAGCTTTGGGGGAGAAGATATATATATATATATATATATATATATATATATATATATATATATATAACCTCTTATTTATTCATTTAAGAGACATCTGGTTACCATGTAACCTCGTGTAGCTGGATTTGAAATAGTGTAGTCAGAATCAACCAAGATTGTGTTTTAGGGGAGTCAAGCAAGAAGGTCCATTTCTAGTGAAGGAGCTATGAAACATTCTTACTATCAATGTCCATCTTCGACATCAACTGGGGAAATAGGAGGTGGGACGTGAATCCTGTGGCTGTGGCTGACTGGTGACCCTGTAGACTTCCTCTGAGGGCAACACTCCAAGCCGGAACTGATAGTTACCAGCAATAGCTTCCACTGACGGTGGCAAACTGGGGTTACTGCCGATGGCTCCTAGCAGAGGCTAGAGCTGATGGCTCCATGCGGGGACTAGGTGATGGCTCCTAGCGGGGGGCTTCTACTGATGGTGGCAAGCATTTGAAAAAAGAAAGGGAAAGAGAAAGAACCACAAGTGTGTGTGTGCACAGACACACAGACGCACGCGCGCGTACACACACACACACACACACACACACACACACACACACACACACACACACACAAATGAGGATGAAGTAAGACAGACTCCAGCAGGTAGGTTTTAACAAGCTCCTTGTTCATCTTTTTGTCATTATCTTCTGATTTTCATCCTATCCTTATTCTTATCTGTGTTCTTATCCTATTTCTTATTCTTATCCTTTTTCCTTCTTCCTATCTCTTTTCTTTTCCTTACTCTTCTCCTTCTCCTTATTCTCACAGTTTCTTTACCCCAACAAAATCTTTCAAACAGTACAAAAATCACAATGTGTTTACACTCTATCTCTCTATAAATAAATGATTACAATGGATATATGTAAGAAAATCACATTCCCCAATACCTTCACATGATCAAATGTTTTCTGTACTATGGGCAAGGAACAAACATGAATAACAAGTTATTTCTAAGAACTCACATACAATTGTACATAAGCAACTTGTTACATATTAACAGAGTATAAGCAAGCAAGAGAAGTTCTCAGCCAGCTTTTCTTTACTGGCTGGCCACAGTTTGCACTTACAAAGAAGGAATTAATTATCTTAAAATGTAATCTTATGAAGATCTTAAAGGAATCACAAATCTAAACTCCTATACAAAAATAATTAGCCATGTCTATTTTATATCCTTAAGGTGCTCATATACTCATTAATACGTTTTATTAAATCATATTAGGACGCTGAGGGCAGAAAAATAGAATAAGGAAATCAATTGTCATCTCAGTCACCAGCCCAGCTTGAAAGAGTTACATCAGCCAGTGCTGCTATGGGCCATCGTTCTTGCTTTGCCAACCTCAAAAAGTCCCTACCTTTACTAATAAGAGTGTACTTTCTATTAACTTCAATTGTCCCCTAAGATTTCCTACATTGGGCCCAATAGCAAAAACATCTTTATGTTACTTTGCTAAACAATCTATTTTTCCCTAAGACTTTCTATGTCAGAGCTACTAGCAAAAATATTTTTACCTAACGTTGTTGAACACTCTATTTTCCAAATTCTTTCTAAGGGTAGTGATCATTGTTATCAATCTACTTCTGCAGGTTCTTTTCAAGGGTGGTGGTTGAATCATTAATCTGTTCCAGCAGGAATGCCTGAAAGAGATCAAGCATTGTTATTGTGTATGCCAATGATACTGCCCAGTGAGGGGCTGGGAGCCCCCTTTATAGTGCTTATACAATTCACGTATTAAGGGGATTATAAGGACCACAAAGGTAACAAGCAGAGCTATGCTCCATAACAGCATGAAGTCCTCAGGACACGTAGTTCTCGGGGTTATGCCTCGCCAAGACACACCCATCGTGGGTTTGCTAACCAGTGGACTGAATTCTGTCATTTCTAGATCTATTTTGCTGTTCCTCTTGCACAGATCACAACATCTTACCTTCTAAAAAAGGTCAGTTTTCTCTAAAAGTATCGCCCTTAATAAGTCAACCATGTTCTAGTGGAAAGCCACACATCCTAGAATGTTTATGTGGCTTAAATTATCATTCATGGGGAAACATTACGGA
Organism: Acomys minous; assembly: GCF_964271855.1. Classification (NCBI taxonomy): domain Eukaryota; kingdom Metazoa; phylum Chordata; class Mammalia; order Rodentia; family Muridae; genus Acomys; species Acomys minous. The sequence goes on from NC_140496.1 coordinate 28,157,142, forward strand.
ATTATTGAAAAAGAAAGGAGAGGGGGTAGATCATGGAAAAATGTGTGTGTTGGGGGCAAAAATATGATCAAACTGCACTAAAAAAATCTCACAAAAGAAAAATAATCCAATAAAAAAGAATTTTTTACTACATAAATAGAAAGAGCCAAGGTACACATATGTGCATTTGTTTGTACATATCTACTAAAGATCTTCCAACCTCTCAGAAGCACTATAATCTGGGGCCAAGATTCTAATCCATGAGCTTTTAAAAGACATTGAGCATCCTATTTTTTAAAAAAATGTTTCTTCGTATGATGTTAAAACTGACTTGGTTGTTCTCTCTATCCTTAACTAGATATTCTTTGAATTCCCAATATGACAATACTAGAAATAATATTATACCTTAGATATCCATGCTATAGGAAGCTCTAAGCATGTTGATAGAAAACCTAGAAACCTATAAGCATTGAGTCTTTCACTCAAGGTAGGTATGGTTTTGCAATAGAAAGGAAAACAAAAACAAAAATGTAGACAAGTATTTTCTGAATCTCAAAAAGTTAACATGTTCATTTGTTTGTTTGTTTTATTGATCCTCTCATCCTTATACGACCAAGTCCTAAGATTTCATTACTTCTTTTTTTCCCCCTTGAGACAGTGCCCTTCATGGTGATATAATTGTACAATCAAAAATGCTTTAATATCTTCTGGCATCCTGTGATGGATATAAATGTTCAAAAGCTTTGATGAATTCTCAAAAGCAAGATTAGAGAACCCAGTTGCCGGAAGCTCTGAAATGTTTTAAGTGCAAACTCTTTGTGAATTCAAACCACTGTTTGAGGCATCATCTAAGACATATTCAGGTTAGCATTTCTTGACCAACCTTCAGCTAGGAAGTGAAGTCCTCAAATTCCAGATTTTTATTATTCCTTTGTATTTACACTCAAAATCAAGATAACGGAGAGGGGAAATCTGTGATGTTCCTATTATATCAAACTAAAAGAAAAAGATAAAGAGAGAAATGAATGTAATTTAAAATGAAGAGAATGCACTTGGAAAATATGCAGGATTCTCATATTGTTTACCAACTACAACTTCAGGAAACATGTTGTTTTTCTATACAGTGTCCACAAATACCAAATATTTTTTAAATATATTTTATTTATTTATTCATATTGCATCTCAATTCTTATCCCATCCCTTATATCCTCCCAGTCCTCCCTACCTCCCATTTCCCCCTTACTCCCCTCCCCTATGACTGTGACTAAGGGGGACCTCCTCCCCCTGTGTATGCTCATAGGGTATCAAGTCTCTTCTTGGTAGCCTGCTATCCTTCCTCTGAGTGCCACCAGGCTTCCCCATCCAGGGGACATGGTTAAATATGGGGCACTAGAGTTTGTGTGAAAGTCAGACCACAGACTCCACTCAACTGTGAAGCAGCAAGAGTCAAATGGTATATACTTACTTATATCCGGACACCAGCGCAAGGGATATGTCCCATGAAAGTCTTCACTTACCAAGAAAGTAGGACAGAGGGGAGGACATCCTACTGGGACTCTAGGTGAGAGAAGCATGGGAGAATGGGGAAATAGAATGATCCAGAGGGTGCTTGACCTACAAGAAGAACATTATGCTGGGCAGATCTGGGCCCAGGGGTCCTGTTCAAACTATGGCACCAGCCAAGGACAATACATGCAGTAAACTTCGAACCCCTACACAGATCAAGCCAATGGACAGGACATTCTCCACAATACAGAATATCTTATTATTCATTTGTAACTAATAATATAGTCTTTGGATTCATTCCAATGTAACCTAACTTTGGCTCTAACACTTTGCAGAAATATACATTAAGAAACATTACTTACCTTTCTACATCAGTTTTTTCGACTATAGATATTGTGCTACTTTAGCTCTAAAAGTTCCTTCAGATGTGTTGTGTTTTAATAATCAATCATACCATGGCCAAAAGACTATATTAGGGTTTATTATTTTTATTTTCACACTCTATTCTAATACAAAAACAATTAAATGACAAAAAACATATTTGGCTAATAATCATGAGATTATTAAACTATATCAAATAATACTCTTCTCTCTCTCTCCCTTCTCTCCTTTCTCTCTCTCTCTCTCTCTCTCTCTCTCTCTCTCTCTCTCTCTCTCTCTCTCTCTTTCTGTGTGTGTGAGAGTGATTGTGTTGTCTTTGTACAGAACATTGTTAATATGTTACAGATATACAAATATTACCACTTTCTGTAGTTGTAGCAGACGCATTAACTCATACTGCTCTTTGTAAAGGAATTAGAATCGACATTCTTCCATGATGTCACTAATGAGATGGACCATTAATTGGAAACCAGTAGTTAGTAATTGTACTGTCTTGTCAAATGTATACGATACTTTCCTATAAGTTCACATTCTAAGAACCATATTCAATTTCATTCTTTCTGAGGACAACAGATAGCTTTAAATGCCTTTCTTAAATTTGAAGCTTCCATTTGCCTACTGTGAAACCATAGCTTCATATCCTGGTCACAGTTATTGTACAATATTTCCTCAGCGAGTTTCAAAGCTCTGGTCCTTTTTGTTCATGTTCTCTGTCTTCTTTCTCTGTTCGAAGTGGATAGGACATCAAAAGATAGAATGTTTTCTATCATGGACTAGTAAGATTAAGATAGTACAAATGGCCATCCTACCAAAAGCAATCTACATATTTAGTGAATTCCTCATCAAAAATTCCAACACAATTGTACATAGGTCTTTAAATAATGTTCTCAGCTTCATCTGGAAATAAAAAAAACCCAGGATAGTTAAAACCACCCAGAATAATAATAATAAAAAACTGCTGAAGTTATCACCTTTCCCTACTTTGTCTTGTCCTACAATGCTAGAGTAATAAAAACAGCGTTGTGCTGGCATAAAAATGGACAAGCTGATGATGAAATTATATTTGAGACCCAGACATAAATCTACATACTTATGGCCACCTGATATTTGATAAAGAAGAGAGAAATACACACTGAGAAATAAACAGCATCTTCATCAAATGGTGCTGATCATCCTTCAGTTTTAAAATGAAAAAATTATATAAATAAGTGGTTTTCTTTGTTAACAATTGAGATACTTTATGTTCTTAAAATTTTGTGTTTTCTTGGAATATTTTTTGACATATACATGGTACAAAATAGATTGTCCGTATTACTCTTTGGTATTTGTAAATAGTTAAGTGCCCATCTAAATTCAAATAATGATTAAGTAGGAAAATGTAAAATTGACACTAGATAGTAACATTGTAGCTAAGGCACTTAATGGCTCTGGGATGCTGTGGAAGCACTGACATTCAGATAGTTTTGTAAAGCATGGGTCTTGCAGGAAGTTTTTCCTCCCACACTCAGGGTCATGGATAATAACTCATGAAACTCAAAATGTTATTTTCCAAATCCAAGGCCACATAGCTAGGCTCTTCTCTGACTAACTTATAACTTAAAACAACCCATTTTACTAATCTACACATTGGTATGTGGCTGGTTACATGTGCTCAGTTATGATATGTGTGTCCTTCTCATATCCTGCTGTTGAATCTCCTGCACTTGACTCTATCCCAGAATCCTTTCCGCCAACCAGATGTCCCAGTTCATATTTCAGGCCTTAGCTATAGGCCATCAGATTAAGTATTGACAGGTGAAGTTTCCATCCAGATACAAGATATTCTTTCAACACATGGACTTAGTAAGAACTCAGACAGTGAAGGGAAGGGAGCACTACTCAATTTGGGTCATAATGTAATATAGGAATTTTTAGACTGTAGGAGAAGGAAGGGTCATTCTTACAATCAAATCATATTTTTAGGATGGTGACAGGAACATACACATATGTAAATGTAGTTTCCCCCCATGACTATAAACAGTCCACAGAGTGAAACTTTTTCTTCTTTAAGTCTAATCACTGTACAACAACACATGCAACGTTATCTCCAAAAATATGTCTAATTTCTATTTATTGTATGTTATCAGCATGCCAAATTGTGCTTGAAGCATATAACAATTCAATTGTTGCCTAAGTTACTAATAATGAAATTACTATAGGAAGATTATAGATGAGAAAAAGAATATAATTGATTTCAAGTGCTTAGAACTCAACCCAGACTGTATGTGAATGGAAACAATATAATAGTGATGAAGGAACTAAATAATTCTGTCTTTAGGACTTACTAGTCTGTATTGAATGCTATTTATCTTTCTGCTTGTTTTAATTTTCATACTCTGGATTGGAGATGAATTATGAAAGTCACAGGTATCTATGGGATTTAAATAAGATAATTCATTTTTTCCCTGACTCTGGCCATGGAATATATCTCAAGAAATATTAAACTTTTATGCTAGTTTTCTTATAATTTTAGTTGGCATGCATTTGACAATCAGTGTTATACATATTAATACCAGGAAATAAAAATAATTGATAAGGCTGACCTCTTCTTGCTATTATTAAATGTTGATGGCAACCATGAAAGCTCACATAAAATGGAGTAATAAAATGTTAGGGTTTCACTCTCGTGCAATGTCCCTTTAAATTGGTAATCAGAACAATTACATCACACATTTATTTTGGGTTGTCAAGGAAGATGACACATTAGAGTTCAATAATAAATAATGTCTGATGCCAGCACTCCTATTTATCATGGCTTCACAGTGCAAGCTTGACTCTCAGTAGGAAGGACATTCCATCGAAGTTCTGTGTGCTAAGTGTTCACTGAATTACAGCCATCTTAAAACTGAGATTACAGAAGGTAGGATATTAGAAAAAGAATAGCCCAAGTGGTGAGCAGTAGAGATCTTAGCAAAGTGATCTGTAGAGATCATTAAAATGGATCCTTGTCTTCAATATGAATGGCTAGATAGTTCTGGAACTCTAAGGTCCATGATTGAATCCTGAGTTTGATTCAGCATCTGGCTATATTTAACATGTTTTATTAGACTATTGCTCAACTGAGAAACTGAACATGCTGTGTGTAGTTTGATTTTTCACCTCATCATAAAATGAAACAATACACATAAGTAGTTTGGCCAGTTGATTGTTGTGCACATATGCAACAGATCAGCTTTGAATGTCCTGGGGTTTTAGCCAGTAAGGACACATTTTTCTGATAACTATCCTGAAGGAATATAAAAAAAAAAATCTGGAAATGAACACTCACATCTCAGTTTTGCTTATTTTCTGCTTTCATTTTATACCAGAATAACTAGGAAGACAAGGACTTTCCATAACAGTGTCTACTTTCCTCTGGGGAAGGCAATTATTATACAATCCAGGAATTGAGTCAGGCAGAGACCTTGTGAGTTGCAGAGCAGGTAAAATGACTAAAACAGGTATAAGTAGCTTCTGGACAGAACCAATGAGGCAGATATAATAAAAAAAATGAAATTAGTTAAAGCATAAACTAATGCAGGTGTATGACAGTTCTGGAGAACCAGACATTCTCATTGTGGCTTCCGTGATATACAGGAACTGACTCTGCTAAAATGCTAGTGTAAGGGGGCTGGAGAGAGGGCTCAGTGGTTAAGAGTGTCACCTGCTCTTCCAAAGGTCCTGAGTTCAATTCCCAACAACTGCGTAGTGGTTGACAACCATCTGTAATGTAATCTGATGCCCTCTCTGGCCTATAGGTGTACATGCAGACAATACACTGTGTACGTAATAATAAATAAATAAATCTTTTTAAAAATGTTAGCGTAAAATCAATAGTTACTAAAATATAGCCTAAGTAAAGAAAAGCAGAATATGGTAAAACAATGAAAGAACTCCATTTAAAAATTCTAACTGTACATAGCTGTTGATTGCCTAGTTTGGGTAATCATGTTCACATGTCTGTGTGAACATCTAGAGATGAAAACTGCATGAATCATATGATAAAACTTCTTGGCTACATCACTTCTCTAACTTTTCTAAAGTCTACTGGCAAATAGATTCTATGTATCATATTTACTATGTCTGCCTCTAAATAATCTACCAGTAGAAAAGAATTAAGATGATTATTTTAATCTCAAAGAGGACATTTGAAAAGTCACATTGAAAATAGTTTATTAATACACATATGACACATATTGTCAGCTCTTTAAATTTTCAAGTTTGATGCCCAGAACACTGTAGTCAAGTAAATCTATGTCTGTCTTTGCCTTTCTAGGAAATAGAAGTATCCAGAGGACGTTGGAAGCCTAGAAGAAAAACATCAAGATGGGTTGATCTGGGCCCAGGGGTTCTGCTCAAACTACTGCACGAGCCAAGGACAATACTTGCAGTAAACATCAAACTCCTCCTCAGACCTAGCCAATGGACAGGACATTCTCAACAGTTGAGTGGAGAGCGGGGACTGACGCGGACATGAACTCTGGTGCCCCAAATTTGACCACTTCCCCGTGGTGGGGAGGCCTGGTGGCACTCAGAGAAAGAATAAGCAGGCTACCAAGATGAGACTTGATAGCCTATGACCAGATAGTGGCGGAGGAGGTCCTCCTTGGTCACAGACATAGGGGAGGGGAATAGGGTCAAAGCAGGAGGGAGGGAGGAACGGGAGGATACAAGGGATGGGATAACAATTGAGATGTAATCTGAATAAATAAAGAAAAAAAGCATTCCTAGAATAGGATAAAAATTTTGCTATTTACATTTTGAGAGAGAAGACTGCCTCTTTGAGTAGGTTATCTAGACATTTAGAACCAATAAATCCATAAAATTTTTACCTGAGTTCAGAAAGGGAAATATTGAAATATCATGTGTGTGTGCCTATACATCTGTTACATCTGTGTGTGTTAGAGAAAGAGAGAAGAGAAGAGAGGAGGCGGGGAGGGAGGGAGGGAGGGAGGGAGAGAGAGAGAGAGAGAGAGAGAGAGAGAGAGAGAGAGAGAGAGAGAGAGAGAGTGTTTAGTTGTGGCAGAGCTGGATAAACTCAGCTTATAATTTCCACTGAGGCTACAGTAGCTAAATGGCTCTTCTCCATCATCATCACCATCAAGAGACCCATGAATGCCTTTAAGGATAAGCTTTGTGGTGAGAATATAGAGCTCTGAGCTAGAGTACTAGGATTTCTAGGCTCTGATTTATTATACTTGGATATTTAAGAAGTTAGCAAAATCTAGGTTGACATTTGGGGAGTCTCTAACACTGAAAATAAGTGCACCTCCCAGAGCACAATCTATCCTACCATGTGCATTTTTTTTCTGATTATCAAACTGATTATACACAGCTGTCATATAAGATGAATACCAACATCTGCGACACTGCATTTAATTTTTATAAAAGGAAAACCTCCCCTGCTGCCAGAGCTCCAGAAATGAAACTATTGAATACATAATTCTGGGAGGCAGAGCTGACCTTTGCTTCTCTGGCCTGGAGAACCCCTTTAATTGCATATCCAGCCTGTGATGGTCTACAAGTCAGCTCGGGGCTCCACAAATGCTATCCTTTCATGAATTTAATCTGCTGGCTGGTACCAACCATTATAATGAGATTGGGATAATAAATACACAACTCACTCCCCAGCCAAGAATACACTGTCTATATTGGAGACAACATAGGCAGAGTGGGCAAAGGCTACTCATCCTTATCTGAATCTATCAAAGCACATTTTTAAATCAAAAGCAGGTTTTAAGAAAAGAGGGTACAATTTTATTTTTATTTTTTATTTTTTTTGGTTTTTTGAGACAGGGTTTCTCTGTGTAGCCTTGGCTGTCCTGGACTCGCTTTGTAGACCAGGCTGGCCTCGAACTCACAGCGATCCGCCTGTCTCTGCCTCCCGAGTGCTGGGATTAAAGGCGTGCGCCACCACGCCCGGCTTAAGAGGGTACAATTTTAAAAAGTTAAAATGTGAGGCTTCCCTTGCAGCTAAAATGTAGATGTGTGACTTAGTTCCTGTCAGTCATGCTGTCAATAGCAATTAATTTGTTCTCACAGGAAGACAGGTAGGAGAAAAAGCATGGGTCCATGGTGCATGCTACTAATGGAAGCCTCCAGGCTGCTCAAAAATTAATATCTGAAGCTTAGTCTTGGTATTATTTCTCTTAAATGAGCTTAAAGTACAATGTCAGGGCCCTATCAAAAAAATTCTGCCAAATAATACAAGAGTGTTAAATCCCTCCAAACTATATGCCACAGTTACTGCTCTGCCTACAAATAGGAATTAATTTTATTCCAAAATATGGAATTAATTATGAAGAAACCTATCAAACAGTACTTCTTATTGCACCTCCCATATATATCCATATATATATATGAATAATTATAGAAAGAGAAAGAGGAGGAGAGAAGAATGGAAAGAGATGAGAGGAGGGTGATGGAGATGAGGGAAGAGGAAAGAAGAGGAGGGAAAGGGAGGGGAGGAGAAGAGAGGTGAGAAAAGGGCAGTGGAAGAGAAGAAAGTACAGGAAATGAGAGGAAAGGTCCAGGAGGGCAGAGGTGGGAAGGAAAAGGGACTGAAGGGAGGGGAGGAATGTAGAGAATCATAGAAGTAAAAAATACTTGCAGTTAAGAATAATCAAATTTATATCCTCATCATGGTGACCTCCCTCCTTTCCTCCAGGTCCTTTAAAGTGAATAAATAAACTAATTAATTTTGAAAAAAATATACTCACTTATATCGAGACACTAGTCCAAAGTGTACATCCCCATGAAAAACTGTACCTACCAGGAAAGTGGGTAAAAGGGGAGGACATTCTATTGAGACTTTAGGTGAGAGAAGCCTGGGAGAAAGAGGAAATAGAAGGATCCAGCGGGTCCTGGAAAACTACAGGCGAGTCTGGGCCCTGGGGTCCTCCGCAAACTATGGCAACAGCCAAGGAAAATATAGGCAGTAAACCTCGAACCCCTACCCAGACTAGCCGATGGACAGGACATTCTCCACTGTTGAGTGGAGAAGGAGATCTGACTTTCACACAAACTCTGGTGCCCCATATTTGAACATGTCCCTTGGATGGAGATGCCTGGTGGCATTCAGAGGAAGGATAATAGGTCACCAAGGAGAGACTTGATACCCTATGAGCATATACAGGGGGAGGAGGTCCCCCTCAGTCACAGACATAGGGGAGGGGAGTAGGGGGGAAGTGGGAGGAAGGGAGGAATGGGAGGATACAAGGGATGGGCTAACAACTGAGATGTAATATGAATAAATTAATAAAAAAATACATTTAAAAAATAGATTGCAATTAAACCACATATTGAAAGCCTCAGCCTATATGACCTGCATACAGAATAAGTGGAATAAAAAATAGGAAAAAAATTAACAAATGAAGAAGGAACAACATAGAGGCGAGTGACTCAAGTCAAGTCAGTTTCACAGGATTTTCTTACGTCCAGGGATGTGCCTGTGTCTTGTTACTGTGCTCAGGACCTTACCTCTAAAGTGAAGACCTCCACAGCCGAATGTTGCTCCTCTCCCGTCAAAGACAAATATCCCTCACACACGTGAACTTAGTCTTCCCAGTTACCAGGTGATTTTGGTTTTACTGATATCACCAGCCGTCTCTGAGCTGCCCCAGTCTTCTCAGGACAGCAGGAAGATTGGACAGGCTGCACTGGGACTACTGCTGCATAGAACACAATAGCTTTAAATGTAAAGATCCTGTGGTTTCATATGGAAATCTAGAACTCTGAGTACATTTTTTAAAAAAGAAAAGGTTTTTTAACAGATTATAAATATCTAATAGATTTTAACTATATAGAGAGTAGTTGCCTTCCTTTTTGGATTCAGTCACTATGTGGCTGGGAAGTAGCCATCTCCCCCGACCATCGTCACCTGGTGATGTTGTACTAGGCATTTGGATACATTTGGACATGGACCTAGCTGGCAGATATGGCCATAAGAGTGGGCTTTGTGCATTATAGGGTAAACCCCTCTTGTCTAATTCTCTCCTAGCTGGTTGGAACTGCAACTGTCACATATTTTGATGATCATAGAGTAGCCCATATACCATCCACACCACAATGGACCCTTCACCCTCAAATTTTGAGCCAAAAGAAATGTTGCCTCCTCTAAGTTGCTTTCAACTATGTTACCACAGAGACGAGAAAAAATAACCAGTGCACCCCAAATTTTGCCCAGGCAGCCATTGTTAAAGCCCTCTATCGAACAGACGGTTTTAATCACATGATTAAAAGTACAACGCCCAGAAGTGTATTTCAAAAGTGAGACAACAGGCCTGTGGTGATTGTCGTTAGTTCTCAACATGTCCGACTGGGACATCGACCTCTGAGCAAGCCTGTGGAGGATTCTCTCGATTCCGTTCATTGTTCTGGGAAAAGCTACCCACTGTGGGTTGTAAACAGTCCCAAGACTAGGAGCATGAACCTCATAAAAGAAAGAAAATGTTAAGAGACAGTTTTCTGGGTTCGGCCATTTCGGGAACAAGCTAAGTCTTGCTAGCAGGCATTTTTCCCAGGTCTAGGAACCCAACTCCTGCCCCGCTTCTTTTGGAGCTTCCGGTGTCTCTGTTAACCAGCAAAGTGCTCCTACCCTTTTAAAATGATGTATGATCTTTCATCAAGGTCACAGTTCAGAACCCGAAATGGTCGCCACCCTGTCTGCACACAAAATAAAGCTTGTATTTTTAAGCGTCTGTCTATGAAGTGAGTTTTCTCAGCTTTCCCCTCGAACTCAACAAAACCAAATTGAATAATAACTAGTATTCCTTCACCCAGTGGGATCAGTGCTTCAAGCTGCTGCAGCCTTCGCATCCCCCACATGATGGGATATACTTTGAATCATTAGGCAAAAGCATTCTCCCAAAATTTGCTTTTGTCAGTGGATCTGATCACAGCTACAGGAAAAGAAACTTTGAGTCACATCGTAACCTGGAGAAACCCTGACTCCCTTTAAACGGCATCTGTTTCATTACTCAATAGTACTCTATCACAGCCTCAGTACCACCTCGATGCATGTCTGTGTTTCTCAAGTGTTAGAATAAATATAAAACTAATGCTTTTATTTTATTCTCTTCTATGGCACTTTAAATCCCTTGCTGTTCAATATGAAAATGAGCACCTATGGAAACAAGGCTGATTACTCGGAATAGATCTTTTTAAAAATAACTGTAATTAGCACTAATTACCCTCCTAAGGCTTACAAGGTTAAAGAAGTTATTACTGTTATTATTATTATTTTTTAACCACAACAAGAGCAAGGTGGATCAAATTTCCTCAAGAGAGTTTTGTGTCTAGATGTTGAAGATTGAGTTCATTAAATGTGGATTATACAAATTCACCCACCCTTTTACAGGTGCATACATGGGCCTGTGCAAATGCATCAATCAGATCTTAATTATTGAAAAGGAGCGGGGATGCTCCAGGCCATCCAGCTATCTGTGACACTATAGCACTTACTCTAATTTATACTTTACAAACAAGCGTAAATATATCCCCCCTGAGCAAAAACAGTAACTCAGCTCATGCTTGCTGAGGAACTCAAGGTAACATTTTCTTCTGAGGTTAGAAATTATGCCTAATATATGCTGTGTTTCTCTTTTGTAATGCTAATTAAGACAAAGAATGAAGGCGGCAGCTGATTCCCGCTGTATATGCTGAACCAACTGTGCCTCGTATTTTCATAGATGGAAATAGAATATAAAATAGAAAGATAGAAGAAAAATTTGAAAACAAATTCTCTTTCCTTTGTACAACGACCTCTAAAATTTTTATATGACTCTGTAATAATAAATTTTAATGATAATGCTTAATTAAATGTTAACTAATAGGTTTATTTGCATGCTACATAGTTTGAGTTCCTTATGTGTAAGGGGATATCAATTTCTTTTATACTTATGCTTTTAATGTTTTCTTGCCATTCTATAGGTTGTAACTTGACATGTGATTATTAATTTTTTGTTGTATCAAGGATTCTTGGTACAACATACTGCCATTTGTATATTTTTGCATAATTTTCCTGTGTTTTGTAGGCTGTTCAAAATTACGTTGACTCCCAATGTTAAAGGTTTTCCTTACATGATATTTTCAATTCATTTTGCATTGAATTTTTAAATATTGTATGAGATAAAGACCTAATGATTGAGTGTATATGTTGTTTATATAACATAAGACTCACGAAAAAATTTTGTCCTATTCTTGTGATTGGTGTTTATGTAACTTGAATAAAAATGAATAAAAGATTTGACTAGACTTGTCTCCAGTGATGACATAATAATAACCAACTAGTACATAAAAATTATCCACATCACTAATCCTCAGAAGCACTAAAAAATTAAAAGCATCATGTGTTAAAACCTTAAATTATTAGAATGAATATTATCCATAGAAATGGATCATTTTAATAATTAAAGAGGTATAGAAAAAAAAACATAGTACCCTGTTAGGATTGTTCATTAACAAAAGCATTTATCATTGGGATATCATTGTTATCATTTGGGATAACATTGTGAGGTTCCATAAAAATTAAAATATAACTGTAAAATTATCTAACAATTACACACACATAATCCCCCTCCCCTCAAAGTCAGTGTGTTGAAGTGATTGGCCTTCACGCAGTCACTGTAGATTATTTACACAATCCTGATATGGAACAAGCCAAGTGTCTACCAGTAGACTAAGGAAATATGTCTTATATAGGAGGTGAGATGTTCTTCAGTCATTAAGAACAAACTTTCCATTTTATAAAAATATGGATGAATTAGAATACATTATATCAAATAAAATAAGCCGGGCACAAAAGAACAAATACTACTTGCTTTTATCATATGCAAAATCCAGAAAGGTTAAACTCGTTGAAGTAGAGACCACCAGGATATGGATAGAATCCATACAAAACTGGGAAGACCCTGGGCAAAGGTAAGAAATTTAGAATCTTTGAATCAATTTAAGGAAGACACTATAAAATAGGTATCGTTGATAACGAACTGCAAATTTTAAATAACTGTGCTTATTAATGAGCTTTAGTTTCACTGTAACAAACTGCTTTACAAAACAATTTAGAAGAAAAAATATCTACCTTGCTCACTGTGTTTTTGTACATCCAGCTATAAAGTTAGATAGGGAACTGAAGAGTAAAAGAGTTCACACCCTGGTTTCTAGGAAGCAAAAATGGGAGAGAATTTTTATACTAGCTACCCTCCTGTGCCTTTTCTGCTACCAAATGAATCTCAAGATTTATTAGATAGTGTGACCCGTGTTAAACACAGATTCTCTCTCCTCTCTTAATCCGTTCTGAAATCACACAAAGCGTCACAGCCAAAGATGTGTTGACTAATGCTTTAAGCATATTCAGGGTAATCAACTTGGAAGTATAGGCTAATCTTGTGCATATGTGAGGTACTATCTAGTTCATGTCAGGCGTAATTTGGAAACAGACAGCACATATTACACATACCTTGCCATTAAAATGTAAACACAAAATGTATATCTATCTACCCATCTATCTATCTATCTATCTATCTATCTATCTATCTATCTATATGTATATATATATATATATTCAGAGGATCATACCTTTGTAACTACAGATGTTATTTTTTAGGTTGTCAGACAAGAGAATGAGGATCTTACTATTCTTGACAACCACATAGAGCAAGAGTTTAGACAAACAAACAAAACCCAAACACATTATGTTTAACTTAGTGCCTATACACTATAGTAATTTAGATACTAAACTATAAACAATTACCCGAAGTATCAATTTTTTTTCACTTACAAAGAGAAGTTTATTTCTCTTTACAATGTGTAATCAAAACAGTGTTGTTTTGGAAGGAAAAGAAGACTGGCCAGAGTATTTCTTTTATTTTTGTTACTTTAAACATATCGCAACAATACTTTGCAAGGTTGTCCTGCTATTCTTTGTGTTTAAAACGGAGTCTAAGAACTAGATTAAATGATCCACTTCTTGCAACACTTTGCATCATGTGCAATTTTGACATGCTACCATCACCTTTTTGCAGAGCATAGCATAGACAAGGAATTTCCTCTTCAGCATTTGACTTTAAATATTTCCACAAGTGAAGTGCTAGGAAATCTAGGCCAGAACAAATCACAGAGATTCTGTGTCTGAAGGAGAAATGGAAAGTAGATGTCCTTACATGTACTAGACAGGCACAGCCACCTATGGTATCCACCTATGAAGTACCTCCATGGTAAACAAACACATCGCAGAGACTGGGTACCATTCTGTTACCTGCTATGTGGTGAGGGAGGAAACTCCTTCATTATGTATTTATCAAAAATTATGATTATTTGGAAGAAGAATTAAAACAAAAACCTTTTTTGGCTTTTGCTCATGTTTGCAAAAGATTATTATCCCACTTGAACCAAACATTAGAAAAAAGAGTGCCTCAGGCCGGGGGGGGTGCTTCACATAGACCATATCACATTCATTTGTGCCTGGAGAGTAATGAAAAGCCATCATCGATGAGGAATCCCGTAAAGACGAGGTCAGTGGGATCTGGAGGAAAAAGGCATCAATTGCTTCGACAAGAACAATGATGAGGAAACTAGCAATTATTTTACATTATATTACCAATAGCAGAAAACATCCACCTGAGAGGAAAGGCTGTATTTGCATGTACCAAGTGAAAAAGTTCACAAAACAACTTGATTCCATCCTTTATATATATAATATACTACTCTAATTCTGTCCTGTTCATCTTACAGGGAAGGACACAGAATAAAAAAAGCGTTAAGCATGTTAAGCCACATAGTAAATGTAAACTACTTGGAAATTTTGTTGTTTCTCAGTCAGAATGTACAAAATTAATAAGGACAACGGGCCACAGATGCCAGAGAAGGGCAGCATATATTCATTACCGGTGGGAACACAAACTGAGACAGCCACCATGGAAATCATTGTGGCGATTTCACAGAGAGATGGAAATAGATCTCCCACATGACCCAGCTCTATGACACTTATATTCCAAAAACTCTACATCATATGGCCAAGTGCTTGCTCACCTGTGTTTATTGCTCTTCTATTTGTTTTTAAACTTATTTTTAAAATTTTTATTTAAAAGTTTTAATTTATTATAATTTATACAGATTTCATCCTAATTGTTATCTCCTCACTTGTATCTTCCTGTTGCGACCCTCCCTTCCTCTTCTGCCCTGTTCTCCTACCCTTGGAGTCTGACAGAAGGGGATTTCCTTCCCTGCCACATGACCACAGCACATCAGATAGCCTGATTCTCCTTCCTCTATGTGCCTGCCAGGCCTCCCCACCAAAGGGAAGTGATCAAATCAGGGGCATCAGAGATCATGTCAGAGGCAGTCCCTGCTCTCCCCACAACCATGGAGAATGAGCTGTCCATTGGCTAGATCTAAACAGGGGGGTCTAGGTTTACTGCATGCATTGACCTTTGTTGGTGAAACAGTTTGTACAGGCTCCCCTGGGTCTATTTACGCTGGCCTTGACGGTACCCCTGTGAGGACAAGGCAACTATGGTACATTTACACAATGGAATGCTACTCAGCTGTTAAAAAAAAGAAAGAAAGAAAGAAAGAAAGAAAGAAAGAAAGAAAGAAAGAAAGAAAGAAGAAAACTTGTAATTTGCTAGCAAATGGATGGAACTAGAAAAGATCATCCTGAGTGAGGTAACCTAGACCCAGAAAGTCATGCATGGGAGATACTCACTTGTTATGGTATTCTATTTTTAATAGACAGAAATTGGAAATATCCTAGATAGCCATCATCTGAGGACTTGATGGTGAAAATATCTTTCATTTTCACTATAGAATCTTACTTACCTGCTAAGAAAACTGAAATTATCAAATTTTCGGGTAGTGGACAGAGTTACAAACAGTGCTCCTTAGTAAAATAACTTGGGTCCAGAAAGACAAACATTGTATATTTTCTCTTATATGTGGATGCTAACTTGAATGTTGTAGATATTTGTGTGAGTCATATAATACCCACAGATTTGGTAACTTACTACTAAGAGACTGGGGCTAGGAGGGTAATCCTCCAAGAAATAGTCAATAGAATACAGTGCTGTATAAAGGTGCCGTTACAACAGGATGATTAAAGGAGGTGGGCAATGGGAGGAAAGCTAGTAAGACACAATCTCTGTATTTTGAGACATTAAAACAAAGCAAAAAGGTTCATTGAAAAGAGCAACATCAAAAATAATGGAACAAAAATGTAATCAACTCACCAAATTCAGTAGGTACCAGAGAGGGCATGTGCTTGAATCAGTACCAAAAATACAAAGTTCAAAATGAACTGGTTGACTTTTCCACAATGAAGTTCAGAGGTATATGCTCCCCTGCTGTGGGCAGGTAGTGTCAGTGGAACATATTAGCACCCTGGCATACACCTTGAGAAAAGCTTGACAATATCGGAGGCAATGCAATTATTAAATACTGGACTTGGAAAAGAGAGTTTGGCACCAACTTCAGGATTTTCTCAGTGGTATTTTTAGCGTGGTGATATTTGTAGAGCTCTTTCCATTTTACAGAAATCCTCAGTCTTGTCTTATCTTCACTGCTTTGGATAAACCCCTTAAACATCTTTGCATAGAAAGTCCCCTCACCCAGGCTTCATACACTGCCTTACCCAAGCTATTTTTGAACCAAGGGACTATAATTAAGGTAATGTTTTCTCTCTAATGAAAAACAGAGAGAATCAGCCTAAGGAGAGATAAATAAAACTCTTTGAAGAAAAGAAGGGAAAATTTGGAAGAAAGAACATTTATCTTCCTGTCTCTGATTCCTGCCTTAGGTTAGCTATCTCTGTCTTCTAAGTCTTAATAATAACATCTAGATACTTAAAAACACTATTTGGGTTTATCACTATAACTAGAAAAATGCTTAGTTAATACAAATGAGTCAAGCAACAAAGTATAAAATTATTAGCAATAGTATTTAAGGAATATGCCAAGACATTCTCAAAAATAATTTTCATCCTAAGACTAAAATTGTGGAATCTTGCCAAGTTGTATAATAAGCAGACATCTGGACTAGGTAAATTGCATGTAACTATGGAAGATTATTTTTCTGAAGTTTAATTAGATAATTTTTATTCCATTCAGAGTGATACTTTACAAAAATTTAGTTTGTACTATATTTCATATTATCAAGTTCCTCCCAATTCCTTACTTTGCTGAATTTGAATACATTATGAATATGCAATTTAAGAGCTCAAAAAAGATGAAGAAAAAGCAGTTGACACAATCTATCACCTCGCCCCAGCATAAGATTTGGTTTTAATTACGCTAATTAGAAAAAAAGACACTAAAAAATTGTGCATAATTTTTAACAGGCTAGCAAATGTAACTTTTTATGTTTCTTATTCAAACTACAAATCTGTGAATTCCCCATAGGAACCATTGTTAATTTATAAGCTTCAAATTTACAGACTTATGGCTTACTTTAGTTCTTGAAACACACACACACACACACACACACACACACACACACACACACACACACACCACTGCCAGTTCTTCCATTCTTTTGTATAGTAGTGTCCTGTGATGATTTTTATAAGAAATGTCCCCCATCAGCTTGGGTATTTGAACACATGGTCTTCAGTTGGTGATGCTGTTTGTGGGAGGTAGTGGACATTAGCATGTGTGACCTTGCCGAAGGGAGGGGGTTAATGTTCTGCAGGCGTGGAGCTCATAGACTCTCCCACTCTAGTTCTCCCTCTGTGTTTGCTGTTTTGTAGTTGAAGATGCTCTTTTGCCTTTTCCAGGCCTTCCCTGCTCTTACATACTCTGACTCTGGAATGATAAACTCAAATAAACTTTTTTTTTTTTGTCATTTGTTTCTTTGGTCATGATGTTTTATTTCAATAATAAAAAGTAACTAATAGAAGTTCTAAACTCTGCTGTCTGATCTGTGAAAATAATGCTATCTATGCCCTCACTCTGACTGGTAATAGACAACCCAATTACTCTTTCTCATGAGGCTTGTGCCTTCACATAAGGTGGTGAGATCCACTAGCCAGGCTTTACGTTGAAATCGCAGTTGCCAGTAAGGAAAATGCAACAAAAATAAGGTTGCATTCATTATCTAAGAATGACTAATAGTGTATATAGGTGTATATACCTCTCTCTTTAGTATCTTTCATTGAGTTAAAACATCTAATTTGTAATACATGAATAACAGCTCTCTAACAGTGGGTCTCAAGTCTAAGAATGCATTTTGTTCCCGTGAGTAACTTGAGGAATATCTTTGAGAATCTTCCCATTGAAGCTGGGGTCAAGGACTGCTCCTAGCATGGATAGATGATGTCACCAACCCACCACACAGGACAATCTTGCACAATCTAGAGATCTTCCACTTAGGACTTTCAACATGCTTAAACTGGAGAATCCTTATATAATGGTTCTCTGCACCCAAAAGAGGTCATTTCCATAATTTTGTCTGAAGACAGGTTGACATTTAAGCTTCCTATCTTACAGGAGCTGACTAGAAATCTCATGACTAGCAAATTGCATTCCATAGTCACTTCTTTGTTCAAATGTATCATTTATGATGACTTTAGCTGCTTCAGAAAATGTAAGTAAACAATACCATAGTAAACATATTAAAAATGTGAACTGTCAAATATTTTATAACAATTAGTAGAAAAATTCTAACACATTTTGTTCACCCTCGTGCATTTGTAAATTTAATTTTTGCTACCGCTGACTAAGTTTGTGACTAACATGACTATAGAGTATCTAGGTTCTGTTTCTCCCACCCCATGTATGTTTGTCTGTATGTCCTAGATCATATACAAGACATTCACCATTTTCCAGTTAGCACGTGTAATGCCTGCTATAGATTAGCAATCTTAACCTAATGCATAGCTTTCATCTACTATTTCCACTCTCTCCTTTCATCGTCTAATCCTCATTTTAAATAACATAGTTGTAATTTCTAATTCATTTAAATTAATCTTATTCCATTGTCTTATGGCATTTTCATATTCTTTTTTTGTAACTTTTTTTTATCCCTGCTTTTATTCTTCTTTTATACGCTACATCCCTACAGAAGCCTTCCCTCCCACCATTCCTCCCAGATCTTCCCCCACCTCCCCTCTACCGAGATCTAATGCATTTCTGGTTCCCATCAGGAAGTAGCAGCTCTCACAGTGATATCAAACAAATATGGCATAACAAGATGCATTGTTGTAGTTTTCATGACTTTAATTTCCAATATGATTGAAATTCTTACATATTTACTAAAAAGAAGTCTCAGGAAAGCCTCACTATTCATTTTTACTTTAAATTTGGATGAAGAGACCATAACATTGCTAGTGACGCCGAGAGGTTGTTGTGCTTCCAAGAGTTTCCCAATGCCAAATCAAGATTTCAGTCTCTCACCATCTCTTAATTGTCTCAAAACCATGAACATGAAAAGCTCAGCAGTCAACAGACAACTCCAGTGTATATGAAGCCGTGACTTAGACAATATCCATTTTTCCTTAGTGTGGCTTTAATTACAGATTTTCATCAATTTAGAGTGTAATGTAGTTCCTCCTGTTTCTCAATACTTGTACTTAGGTTTAGATTTGAAAAACCCATTTTTATGTATGCACAGGTTCAGTTCTGTCATAAGTTTTAGTACCTGATTTTTCATCAGCAGGTATCTGAGAATCTCCCCTATAGAGAATTTTGATACGCAAGCAGAGAAGGGACATAACTGGTTTCTGTCTCATTCGGTTTGTGGCTTATAGGGAAAGCAAGTTTCATGCTTACATGATTATGGTGACTGTGGGATACAGTAAATGCCAATAAATTTATAGCAAGAAAATTCAGTATCATGGAGAAATAACAAACCCTTCTGGAAACATCGCACTCTGGCTGTGTTTTTCTTACTTTTAAAATTTGTTTGTTTGCTGTACACATGTGTATCTATGGGGGCATGAGTGTGGAAGACAGTGCAGGATTTTTGTGTTTTTTTTTTCTTTCCACTATATGGGTTTTGTGGATCAAATTCAGGTTATCATGCAGCAAGCACTTTTATCTGCTAAGCCATCCTGTTTTCCCTTGGTGCCGTTTCTAAGAGCATAGAACTTGGGAAAAGAGAAAGAAACTATGGTTGAATGACTCAAGCTAGGACAGAGAGTAAGAGCCTATTCAAAATGACTGCACACCCTTGAAAGTTGAAATCTGAACCTGCTGCACATGGGTTGACTGATTAATTCAATCAAAGGGACTCGGCAGATTTTCAAAATATTATCAAGAATGTTTCTATTTTTTCTTTTAATTGTGGATTCAAAATAATGAGTAGATACAGATGAAATTGGAACTCTATAGTTCTCTTTTGCATTAAGAAAATTTGGACGTCTGAGAGATACATAAATGTTGTTAATCCAGTTTATAAAGTAGCATGTATAGGAATATCTTATAAATAACAGTTTTCTTGCACTGTATTCTTTCATTTTAGTTGTTTGAGACAAGATGCCATTTATTTTTTATTCTTAAATATCTGTGCGTATGTCACTGTGTGTGTATGCATGTATGTCTGTGTGTACGTATGTGTGTGTGTGCATGTGTGTATATCTAAGTTTGTGTGTGTGTGTGTGTGTGTGTGTGTGTGTGTGTGTGTGTGTGAATGTCTCTGTGTGTGTGACCAAAAATACTAAATAAGAAAAACAAGAAAAGGAGGCAATCTTCTTTGCCACTGAAAAATGAAAAAGAAACACTATTGTTAATTTAAAGCACCTCATTAAGAAAAGGTGTCTGTTGACAATTTAATACAGAATAGAATAATTTGCAAGAATTATCATTTGAAAGTGTAAAGTTGAAGTTTTAAAAAAGATTTTATAGCTGGAAGCATGACTTAGTGTACAATGAGTCCACAGCTTCTATCATTCAGACACTGCCAAATGCATACACTTAATTGATCTGTCATCTGTAATCTGTTACTACATAGAACAAGAAGTAAAACCCACCTGAATAGTACTTAATAATTTTGTTTGTGAGTTCCTATTACTTTCCTGTTTTTTAATTTCTCAATGGATCAGCAACAATTCCACATACTTTAAAACTTGCATTGCAAAATTATCCTATACATTTTAAATTATATGTTGGATACATGTTACATCTAATATAATATAAATGTTATGTAAGTATTTTCACACTGCATTGTTAAAGAAATTATGAAAAATATCTGTATGTTTTCAGTACATACATAAATTTGTCTCTTACATTTTTCTCCCTTTGGTTAGTTGAATACTCAATGGCAGAACTGTGAATATACAAATTTGATTGAATATAATAACGTGAGATAGTTTCTCCAAGGATTTATAAAACTGATTTGTAAATGTGTAGTCATGGACTTCACCATGTACTTATAGACAATAAGGAATATTCTACTTCTTAAGATAAAAATACCTGAAGAATCATGTGTCATTGTGTTTATGAATGTAAACGTTCAATAATTTCAAAGAACAAAAAAAATAATAGCTATTATTTACAGTGGATTGTCTATTCATTTTCATTTCCTGTTTAACACAAAAGCAGCAATATAAACACAAATGTTACTTTAAACAAACACTTTTTTAAAAGCACAAGGAGTTTAGGAAAGAATTCTGTATATGTGGCAAAATGTGGCATCTATCAGTCTTATTTTTAGAAAGTAGTATGTAAATATTTGATAAGAGTTTAATTAATATTTACACAATTTTAATTGGATGATTATTCTATTTGTTATGTATTATATAAACCTAAGTAAAAAGGTGCTATTATTTCTACTTGTCATCTTTTATCAGAGCTAGTACTAAGTTCTATCATCACTTTAATTCTATTTTGTATGAGGCATTGGTATATTTAATAAACTAAGTATGCTGCAGAAGTTTGATGTGTGTATAAACATGTTTTTTGTTTAATCTTAGGTGTGGGATATGGGGGCTGCTCCAGTTTGTCCACAGCTGATAAAATCTTCCTGAGAGGACACATGATGTTTGCCAGTTGTGAACTACCTCATGAGGGTGTGGTCTTTCATAGTGGGGATGAAAGCCAGCCCCAATGAGAGACTGGAGCTCCAAGAAAGAAGATGGCTGCTGGTGCTTCCCCTCTGCTGCTCCTGCTTCTTGTTGATGCAGTTTGTTGCTAAAAAGTTGGAGTTATCCTGAAATGAAGATTGTACTTGCTCTAAGGAACCCTCTGACCTTAAACAGTAGGAAGTAGCTAAGGAAAACTATGTCTCCTCCCCCATTAATCTTCTTTCTCGCCGACCTGGTGTTTTGGTGTTGTAAGAATTGGGTGGATTGTGGAGGAAGATTTAAGGAACCCAAAATAAAAATAGTTTCTTAAAAGTATGCCAACATAAGTATATTTATTACTTTCATATTCTAAGAATATTAGTTATATTACACTAAATATAAGACAGTATATTTCCTCTTCAAATACTATTACCCTAAATATATGTATTTAGTATAAAAGATTTTCATAGAGTCATCCATGCTGTCTCAGTTTGTTTCATTTTTTGTGTATGTATGGGTGCATGTATGCGTGTGTGCATGTGTGTGTGTACATGTGTGTGCATGTGTGTGCATGCGTGTGTGCATGCCTGTGTGTATGTGTGCATGTGTGCATGTGTGTGTATGTGTATGAAGAAGGAGCAGAAGAAGGGAGATTTTTCAAATTATCTCATTTATGCTACCTAAGGAAGATAAATAGGTGGCTGGCTGGAAAGATGGTAGTGAGCAAAATTGGTAATGTCTTATGAATCATAGAAAACAGAGTAGCTGCATTAGTTGGGTGCTCTGGACTGTAATGGTCCTCACCCCCACTCCTTGTGATGCCTTCAAAGCTCTAACTCAATGCAAAACATCACCTCCATTACAATCTTAGAAGTAAAGCCCGGTGTGGTGGTATACGCCTTTAATCCCAGCACTCGGGAGGCCGAGGCAGGTGGGTCACTGTGAGTGCTAGGTCAGCCTGGTCTACAAAGTGAGTCCCAGACACCCAAGGCTACAGAGAGAAACCCTGTCTTGAAAAGAAAACAGAAGTATACTTTGCTGTGAATTTTTATTTTCTATAAGGCTATGTGAATGAAAAAAGTGCAAATAGTTGATAAGTGATGGCTTTTGCTTTGAATTAGGATTATGAGAGGTGGAAATGGGTCCGCATAAATGATGGGGGCGTTTTCTTGTTAACCCACATAGCATGTGAATATGACGGCTGTCCCCATCTACCATTCTCAATATCCTCAGCGTGCACAAGGCACCCCTTACAGTCGTGGTGCATTATTTCATCTCCAACATCCTCTTATGATTAAACGTGCTATATGGATAAGTGCGTGCATGCGTACGTGTGTGTGTGTGTATGTGTGTGTGTTTGTGTATGTGTGTGTGTGTGTCTTCAAATGTGCCCTGTAGCTGAAAATAACCTTGAACTTTTAGTCATTCTGCCTCTACCTAACTCATAATAGAATTATAGACATTCATGACTACATTTACTTTTATGCAATGCTGAGAATCAAACTCAAGGCTCCGTACATGTTAGGAGATCAGACTACTAAGTACACTAGATCCCTGGGATTCTTTTTGTGTTCCACGTGAATACATATCTCAAAATAGATTCGTGGTCCTCTAAATTTTATTCCTTCTGAATTTTTGCTTCTACTATGGATTTTAGTAATGGCAGATGTAGTATTCAAAGTTATTTCCACATAAGGATGAGCATGCTAATGAGTGTGCTGCCCATGCTTGATGAACAGGCAGAAGAAAGATGGGCATTATCCTGGTATGCACTACTCCATCCTGTAGATCCAAATCTTCAAGCTGACTTTAGGACACAGCAGTTTCTACTGGTTCTCACAGCAGAACAGTCAACCTGAATGTTATAAATAGGTTGTTTGGTCAAAATATTGACAACCTAATTGAAAAATATATATCCTACTGTTTCACTGTTTGCTAGGCTGTGAAATGAGACAGAAACCCCAAGGAATCACAGAAGGCTTCATATGACCTGCCACTTTGACTTATGTAACTGCATTACCCCTGTGAACCAAAGGCCCTGCTTATTTTTAGTTTCTTATTTTTCCCCCTATCAACTTGGTGTGCAAAGCAACTGTAAACAACAAATGTTGAGATGACAAAAAAGAAATTGTTAAAACTTTCTTACCTTGTCTTCATCTATGGTTTTTAAAGAGACAGAGATAAGAACTCTTAATGGATCTTTGTCCACTGAATGTTACTATGGGAGAGAATAAAACATTTAGCACCCTGTGAGCCAAATTGAGTTTACGGGGCTTGACATGTTCCCACATTCAGGCATTCTGATTGAATAATAACTAATTACTCCCATACATGCCCTCTAAAATTAAATGGGACCTATTGATCATTTTCTCCTGTGACCCTGAAGTAGATATTAAACACTACTTTGAACATATCTCTTAAAGAGATTAAAACCTGAAAGACAGTGTAATGCTTTCTTTTTTGTTTTTATTGCTGTGACAGAACATCTGATCAAAACAAGTCAAGGAGGTACTTATTCTGATCCAAGGTTTAGGTGTCTCAATCATGAAGGTTAGGTATAGCCTTTGGCAGTGGATGGGAGACGTGTTCTGCTGCAGCAGGTTGTATTTTGTGACAGAGAGAGGGAGTGTTGTGTTCAGCTGGCTTCCTTCTCCTCCTCCCTTACTCTTCAGCCTGTGACTCCAGCCTATGAGATGTCGCTGCCCACATTCAAGATCGGTCTTTCCATCTCAGTTAATCTTGCTAGAAATGCCATTATTAAAAAAAAAAAAACCAAGCAAAACCCCCACAAAGGTTGTACACCTCTAATGATTCCCATGATTGTTCTTATTTGGAAAAACACTATATTTATTTACTTATTTATTTTTATTAGTTCTATGAGAATTTCGAAAATCGTGTTTTGATCATGCGCAGCCCTTTATCTAAACTTTTCCCAATAGTTTCCAAATCTGCCCCCCGTTCTCCATCCACCCACTTGATGTTCTATTATTTGTCCCATCAAGAACAATTAGTTCTGTTTAAAGCTTTATGGATATAAGATTTCCCACTGGAGCCTGTTCAATATACCAGTAGCTGTATATTTCAGAAAAATGACTCTTCTTTCCCAGGAGCTAACAGTTGTCAACAGCTTCACATTTGTGGGCATGATGTCCTGCCCAAGTTCCCTCTCCATGCTGGCATTTGGTCTGACTCAGGCTTACGCATAGAATAAATTTGTTCTCAAAACCATGGTGAGTTCATATATAGAACTGCCCATTGTGTTCTTCAAGGTTCCCATTGCCTTTGGCCCTTACACTCTTTTCACATCTGCTTCTGCTAGGATCTCTGAGTCTTTAAATGGCAAGGTGTTTTTTTTTTCTAGTAGAGATAGGTATAAATAAAAGAGGAGCCTCTTAAAGAACAGCACTCATCCTTTCCCTTTTACCCTTTATAGAATAGAATATAGTTTTTACCATGAGACAAGAAGAGGAAGGACAGTATCAAGAATTTTTGCAAAGAAGCAGATTCCCACACTACTCGGAATGTTGAGCCAGTGATGAAAGTCACATGCAGAGTTACGGCATGAAAGCTGTATGTCTTTTTATAAGTAACCCACTTCTGCAAACAGGCGTCAGTCTTCATAGATAAATGTAATCCTTAAAGCTTCTTGGATCTCGTGGGAAATCTCTAGTTCCAGAAATAAGTTTCAGTATTGTTGTTCTGTTTTTTGTTTTTTGTTTTTTAGTGTTTTGGTTTGGTTTAGCTTTGGTTTTCTGAGACAGGGTTTCTCTGTGTAGAGTTGGCTACCCCAGAACTCAGTCTATAAACTAGGCTGGCCTCCAACTCACAGAAAGTCACCTGCATCTGTCTCTGGAGTGCTCAGATTAAAGCCATGTGTCACTACCACCCAGCTCATATTTCAGTCTTTATACTAGGTATTGCATTGATTGTTTAATATTTTTTTCCATAAAGCCCTACAATGCCTATCATATTCTCTGTGGATAAAGTTTAAATGTCTTTGTAGTAAAACAAATTTGGCTTTTGGTGGTTTTCAATCTGCTAATTCTATCACAGTCCACAATAAGAATTAGTTGAGCACTATGTTTCAGCCACTGAAGGTACCACGAGCTAATGCCAGGGGAATCAACTCAGCCCCTGGGTGGAGTTATCTAAAGTGTGTGACTGTCCCCTTTGTGTACTCTCCGAAATAATGGACGAGAGATACAAAGAAAAAGTAAAAGGGTTTTAAATAAGTAGTAGAAGAATCTAGGTTGGGAGGGTCAAAGATTGGTCACCAGGACAGATTAAAGAACTGAATCTCTGAGTCTTTTTTTGGATGAGACTTTTATTTAGGTGGAAGTTAAAACTGACTCAATCTACAGTGACATGAGTCTTGAGAAGAAACCTGAACTCCAATCTTCAAGGCCAACAAAAAAACGAGATTATTAAATGCAGTCTTTTACTCCTGAATTTAACTTGTGGGGTCATTTTAAGGCTGTTACACGTGTCAAAAACCCAGAAAAAAATTTTTGACCCTGGAGATAGATAAACAAATTGATTATTTATAAGTCTGTATTTCAGCTTTTGTTAGCTGGCTGGAAGAAAGCATGCCTGTTATTGATACACTGTTAATCAGTTTAATTCTTGAGGTTTGCAGCCATACTAAAGGTGCCTACTGTTATCTTGGTTCTATTTAACTAACCACCAAGAGGTCGTTTGATGATTATTTGCTGAACTGTCAGCATCTAATGATTTAAGTTGGTTCTTAATAAATATGTTTCCTTTCCCAATTCCACAATTCTTTGCTATACCAACAAATCCCAGAGCCTGATGTAGGCAAGAAGAGTCCTTGAATAGTTCTTACCATAACTTTTGGATAGTGACAACCCTCAGAAGAAAGGGGAGACAGCTAGAGAAAGTTGGAAGAAGAGGGAGGAAATGAGAAAGAGATTTACTATCTGTTCTCTCTCCAAAGAAGGAGAATCTGTGGTTGAAGATTTATGGCAAATGGCCTGACAGGGGAAAATATTCCAAGAGGCTCAAGTCTTTCAAGGTCGATTCTAGATAAAGACAATAAGGCCTAAATAATGAAATTGAGCATCTTTAAAATCATAGAGATTAAACAAAACAATACAAACAAAAACTAGTAGCAGGTTTGCTATGACAGGACAGGACAAGACAGCACCCCACATTCCTTAAAATAAACCTCTGCATATTGAGTCATTTAAGGACCTATTTTTTCCTCCTTTATTTTATCTTTGAGACATGTGAAATTGGAATCCTTAGTAATGATTCATATACTTTTCATATGTGCACATTAAATACATTCTATCTACTCCAAAGTAAAAACAGGAGAAAAAAAAAGATGAAGAATATTTAGTTTGTTGGAAGGGATACATCATTAAATACTTTCTACATAAGGACAAAACACTCAGACAGTTTCACAAAATTACCTAAAATAGAAAAAAAACAAAAAATAAAAAAATAATAGCAGATTAAACACTAAATGAATCATCTCCAAATCCTGACTGGTAAGTAGCTGTGAAAAAAGGACTTTCACGGAATGTTTTCCTTATTTCAAGTAATGGTGGATAAAATATTTGAAAAAATTATTTATTTTCTGAACATGTATAAGCATTCCATTTGTCACAGACAATACCACAGAACAAGAATATTGGTAGAGTAAGTACATTGATCCATGTGTTAAATGATATAGAGATGATTTGAAGTAAGAGGGTACTTGTCAGTAATATGTAAAATATAATTGAGCACACGAGTTTTTTATATGCAGAGGGTGCTGGAACCAATTCCCTTGAGAAATAGAGGAGGAACTAAACAGAATTGCAGGACTTGAAGAAATATGTTATAACAACCGTGATTTGAATGATGGAAAAATGGCCATAGTTTTTAGAGAAAGAATGTCTGCTATATTGTATGGATGCAACATCTGACAAAACAAAAACAAAAACAAAACTATAGCCCTAGTTGAGCAAATGTCCTTGTTGGAGCATCTTTCTGGTGTATTCCCAGGAGTGGTATAGCTGGGTCCTGAGGTAGCACTATTGCCAATATTCCAAGAAACCATCAGATTGATTTTCAAAGTGTTTGGACTATGTTCATAACAGCTTTATTCATACCAGCCAGAGTCTGGAAATAACCTAGATGCCCCTCAACTGAAGAATGAATAAAGAAACTACGGTACATTTACACAATGGAATACTACTTAGCTATTAAAAACAAAGAAATCTTGAAATTCGCAGGCAAATTGATAGAGCTTCAAAAGATCATCCTGAGTGGAGTAAACCAGATCCAGAAAGTCACACATATACATGCTCACTTATAAGTGGATATTAGCCCAACATAGGTGTCCTCTGAGAGACTCAACCCAGCAGGGATTAAGGACAGATGCTGGGGCTCACAGCCTGACTCTGAGTTGAGTACTGAGAGATTTATGGAAGGTTCTGGATGGGTCAGGAGCTCCACAGGGAGACCATCAAAACTGGTGGATCTGGACCCAGAGGGCCCTGCACTAACTGATGCACCCACCAAGGACAATGCATGTAGAGAATCTAGACCCCCTGTTCAGATGTAGCAGATGAGATCTCATTTGCCATGTAAGGGGCAGGTGTGAGGAGTGAGGACTGCCTCTGAAATGAACTCTGGTGCCTATGATTTGATCACTTCCCCTTGGCAAGGCGGCCTTGAGTACACTCAGAAGAAGGGGATTCAGGCTATCCTGATGAGACCTGATTGGCTGTGGTAGTGGAGGATCCAAGTGAGGGGTGAACCATCGGGATATAATGTGAATAAATTATAATAAACAAAAGCTGAAAAAGAAACTTATGGCCTATAGGACAGGCCAGACTAGAAGGTGTGACATCTGTTAGGCAGAAAAGTACTGTGGTAGAAAGCCAGGCATGGGAGATTCATTCAGGAAGATGTGAGGGGAACAAACACATGTTACCTGAACAGAGTTAACCAGCCATGTGGCAGAATGTAGATTAGTATAAACAGGTTATTTTTAAGTTATGATCTAGTCAGAGAAGAACCTAGCTATATGGCCTAGGTATTTGTAAATATATTTTGAGTCTCCTGGGTCATTTTTTTTTCAGGAGCTTGGGGATGGGGAAAAATACTAACAACATATTTTACTCAAAATTCTAACAAGTTACCTAACACCTAACTATAAGAGCTAGACTCTGGAAACAGTTTTGTCCTAATACTATTCCACAAGACTGTGTGTTTATTTGTTTTTGTCAAGTAATATTTCATTGAACTCTTAAAATCCTAAAAGATAGAATCCCTTGAGTGCTCATTTTTACACTCTTTAATCCTCTTTCTTTCCCTGTCTGTAACCACAATCTCCTCATCCACATAGAACTTATGTTGAAAAAGGGAGATAACAAATAACAATGAAACTTAGATTATTGGCACTAAAACCTTTCCTATTCAAAATGGTCAAATATAGATTTTTTCTTTTTTTTTCTTAATTAATTTATTCTTGTTACATCTCAATGGTTATCCCATCCCTTGTATCCTCCCATTCTTCCCTCCCTCCCATTTTCCCCTTATTCCCCTCCCCTATGACTGTTCCTGAGGGGGATTACCTCCCCGTGTATATGCTCATAGGGTATCAAGTCTCTTCTTGGTAGCCTGCTATCCTTCCTCTGAGTGCCACCAGGTCTCCCCCTCCAGGGGACATGGTCAAATGTGAGGCACCAGAGTACGTGAGAAAGTCATATCCCACTCTCCACTAAATGGTATATACTCAATTATATCTGCATACTATCCCAACGGGCATGTCCCAGGAAAGCCTTCACCTATCAGGAAACTGGGACAGAGAGGGAACACATCCTAATGGGACTCTAGATGAGAGAAGCATGGGAGAATAGCAAAGTAGAAGGATCCAGAGGGTCCTAGAAACCTACAAGTAGAACATTATGATAAGCAGATTTGGGCCCAGGGGGCCCGCTCAAACTAGATTTTTTTGCTTTAAACAAGTAAGCCCCTGGCAGAAACAAAGCCAACAACCAATTTAAAAAATGTTTTTATATTCTTCCTTCTTCCTCTTCAATTATTAGTTTACAGTCTTCCTGGATGTTACCATAGCAATACTAAGGGGGTAGATCTTGGATTCAAAGGTAAACCAGTTCAAATGTTGTAAGGCTTTGCAAGATGTGACCTCCACAAGTCATCCACGAACATCCCTCCTCTGGCATTTAAAGAAGAAACAGGCTCCCAAGCCAGTGTTTTGATTTGTGCTTGATTTTTACAAAACTCTTTCCTCAGAACCAGGAAAACTTAAATTGCATCAGATCATTATCCCTCTTTAAATTCTACAGTGATCTTTCCATTATTTTATAAATTGAATTCAGTCTCTTGCCTGGCATACAGTATAGGATACTTTGGAAGTTGAAGCTTTCCCTGGCCTCTCATTCATTCCTCGACTAGTTACTGATGTCAAGCATAATGATCTTAATTATTCAATCACTGACATTATCCTAATTTAGAGTCTTTCAACTTTTGTCATTACTTCCTATAAAATCCTAGTTGGCTGTGACTGGTTCCTCCTTCACTGATCTTCTTCCTCAAGACCTATACTGAAGAGGGTGTCTTTCACCAACACTCATAAGTTTTTCTTCCTAAAATTCTGGTAAGGAAGGCATGTCATAAAATCTACTATCTTTCAATTCTTAATTGTGAAATCTAGGTAGTGTTAGAAAGATATAAATTGCTGTAAAACACACTGCAAAACTTTTATATATCCAAAATTTACACACTAACCTATTAAGCAACACTTTGGTTTGATCCCAAGGTAGTACTTTCGGATGACAGATTAATTTTAAGGATTGGATCCTAAAGGGAGGTTTTAAGTTATTAAGGATTTATTGTAGTGAAATAGTTCTTGGAAGAAGCTCTGGTTGTTGCAGATGGAATAATATAACAGATTCTGGACCTTAAATCTTTTTTTGGTTGCTCATCTTTTCCCCACCTATTCTAATTCCTAATGTTGAGCATAATGATCTCAATTATTCACTGACTGGTTTTTGCCCCATTTAGAGCACATACATGTATGTGTGTGTATAATTATATGTATATATACATACATGTATAATACATGCAGCTATAAATAAGTAAATCATTTTGTTGATGCCTAACTATTAGTGTTGGTATTTTAACATGTCTGTTTTACATTTTTCAAGTATTTTGTACCCTTTCATGATTTTCTTCCTCCTTAGTCTCTTTTACTCCTTTCTTTTCTCACCCCACCTACTGTTTCCTTGTTTCCCATAGTTTTCCACCTACTTTTATGTCATGCATATCTCATTGACACCTAAATGTACATATTTATGAGTACAGTGAATGTCTGTTCATAATACATTGTATAATGCTTAAATTAGGACCACAAGCATACCTGTAGAGGAATTTTAATTCAGGATATGACTTTTCTGACAAAAATATCACAGTCAATGATGTTCTAGGCCTGTGTGATCCAGCTGGAATACAAACAGGCCTTTAATCCAGGAGAATGAGGCAAGCAGATCTGAGTTCTAGGCCTACCTGGTTAGAACAAGTATCAGGGTAAAGAAAAGCTTAGCTTAGGCCCTGACTTGATAGTACACACCTTTAATCCCAAACAATGAAGGTAAAGTTAGTTTGAAGAAGGAAACACCTGTGCTTGAAACTGATGTCTAATTGAGTGGCAGAAAAAGAAAGAAACAAGTCAGAGAAAGATTTGACAGAATAAGATGCACCCAACTCTCATGAGAAGAGAAAAGAAAGGAAAGCTACTTAAGGAGCAAGACAAAGAGAGGGAGAAGGCAGTTTAACCAGGACAGTCAGAGAGAGACAGGTTGAAGAAAAAGAACTAGCTAGACTGAATGAGAAGGAGCCAGGAGATTAGAGCAGATTTCTGGAGTTAGTTTGAGGCCTTTTGTAAATTCATTTGACCATACATGAGAGAAATTGAAGTATGCTTTTTTTATTGATATGTATATAATTTTTTATGCTCTGTGGTAAGTTTATGTATAGAATTAAGTGCTTTTAGTTACAAAATATATTTGTGTGATTATTTTTTAAAAGTTATCATCAAAAAACTTTAAATAAAACTTAAGAAAAGCTTTATATGTGAAATTATCAAGAATGATATTTAATGTTCTAGCATTTTCTATTTATTCTCCTCACTTATCATAATTAAGAATATATTTTATGTAATACAAATATAACACATTCATATATATGCTACATTTATGTATTAGAATATATCTATATTTTAAAAATGATCTCATAGTTTTACTTTGTACTCTATTTCAATAAAATCTTTATTCACTTCTTGAAAGTCTGTTTAATTTTAGTAAGTATAGACTTTTTACCTTACCTGTGGTTTATAATTATGGATGCAATAAACAACACGTATATTGCCTGAAATTTTTAAATTTCAATACAGAATAAATTTTCTACAAACATAACTTGAATTATTAGGTCACTATGTGTGAACACTTTGCAAACTTTTGATACATGTATGCAACAGACTTGCAGATGTGATATACCAATTTTCGCTCCCACAAGAAAGGTGCAATAGAAATAGCACACTTTAAGGGCAAAGCAATAAGAAGGTTCTATACAAAAACTGAAGAACTAAAAATATTTGTTACTAATTAAGGAACTGAATAAATATTTTTCTATCGCACCTTAATTCACAGCAATGTTTCTCTTTTGACCTTGAACTTGTGTCATACTCAACAGCTTATCTCCAGAGGGGACAGTGGAATTCTGACATGTGACCACCTGGAGTTGATTATGATGCTAATGGAGCATATCCTCTATTATTTTCTTTGAGTAAAATTGAAAAATCATAGATTCTGAAGCAATTTTTAAGGTTCACAGAATACTAGAGGTGACTGATAATTTTTTTTATCAGTTTTAGTTTGAAATTATTGTTTTTCATTTTGTTCTGCATGGTGTTTTTTTGTTGTTGTTGTTTGTTTTTTTGTTTTGTTTTTTTTTTTTTAGCATACTTACAAATGATCTATGACAGCAGCAGGACAATCAAAAATCCAAGAGTCTGCACATCAGTAACATTTCAATTCAAAACATGTCACGACTAGCATAAGGAGCCTAGGCATTTGATGATTCCCTTAGATCTTATCACGGTTGAAACAATGCTGGTTTTTAGCAAATGGTGGTGTGTGTCTGCAAGTAGGGTCAGGGTGGGAGAACCCATGCATTTAGCCGTACTCTTAGCTGCACTCTACAAGTAGCTGATATTTTCTTCAGTCTAATTAACCAGTCTGAGCCTCAATACTTCCACCTGGGTGTAGTTGAGAAAGAAGAAACTGGTCAGAATATATTATCCGTTCCTGAGAAGCCTTAGAAGAGCCTTGGATGGAGAGCACGGCCACTGCCCTTCCCTGTGGAGATAAGTAGCTCTGGAATTCCTAGGAAGCCACACTAGCATGTGCTTAGTGTTCCATGAAATTAGAGCAAAATTTGTTGAAACTGTGGCTGTGTCCAGAATTGCTCTGTGCTCAACATATACGTGTGGATAATACAATAAGTGATGATAGCTGATGGAGGCTCAGGATAAAGACAGCGAGCTCAGAATGGTCACATTCATTACCATTTCAGTGTCACATCCCATGTGACAGTTCCTCTGAAAGTATGGTTCCCATCCTCTTCCATATACGCCTTTGCATGGTTACAAGGTTCGCTTCTCCGTCTTAATTCCTCTGTTCAACATTTTTCTTCTGACACGTTTTATTTTATTCGCTTTCATGAAAAACATGTCAGTATTATCTTGTCCTTTAAAACCATCATTCACCAATTTCCAACCAGCAAGACCAAAGATCTCAGGAAGAACATCTCTCACTAGAAAAAGAGTAGGAACAGATACTAGTTAGGAAACAGGAAGAATGCAGGTACTATGGTCATTTTAGCAGAGTGACTTCAATAATCATAACTATGCTTACAGGTTTCATGTATTAAAATATAAACAACTTTATTGATAACTATTATTTCGATTACAACAGCAAACTGAAGTGTTAAATATCATGAGTCTATTGCAGATAATCTAAAAAGATCTTAGAGTGGTAAACAGAATGATGGAGCCAAGAAAAGCTTATTGGGTCCAAGACAATAGTTTTTAATTTCCCTTCTGCACCAATAAGCTGAATATACTTGTGCAAATTGATTTCTCTGTGAGGGCTATGACTTCTCCATATGTGAATTTGATACCAAACTGTATCTGTGGTTGTCAAATTAGAACATCTGAAGCATTATGACAGAGGCAGAGGTGTTTGTATAAGATCTCATAAGGACCCTTTAATAAAAATGTAATAAAATTAAAATAAAATAATAAAATAAAAATTTAGTTAAAATATAAGAAATATATGACAATTTTAAAAGTAGCTAGGATTCAGGAACCCACTGGTCTAGACACTTAACACTGAATATGTGCTTCTAGCCTTTCATTTCGAATATCATTACATTTAGAATTTGGCATTAATTAATGAATGCAGACACAGACACATCAAAAAACAAATGAGTAGAGAAAAGATTAATTTCTTTTATAGTCACTACATCTGTGTCTGTGTGTCCATGTGTCTTTGTATTTCCATATGCCTGTGTGTCCATGTGTCTTTGTATTTCCATATGCCTATGTGTCCATGTTTCAGTAAGTGTGTATGTATTTGTTTAAAGACTAAGGATATGTTTATTTCCAAGCTATTATGTAAAAAACCTCACATTGGTCATATCTCCTTACTTGATTTGCTAAATACCTTCTTACAATGCATATGGATATTAAAATTTTTGAATTGAATATATTTCATTAACCAAGTATTATGGAAAGGAGGCAGGAAACTGACTTGGCTTTGCTGTCTCTTAACATTTCACCTTTTTTTTTTTTGCAGCCACCTATACATGTAGCCTGTATTCTAAAAAGTATAAATGTAGGTACCCATGCATCTTTATGATTGTAGTTTACTTCTCATCATTAGCTTGAATGGATTTGGAATCATTCAGGAGACACATCTACAGCTATTTCCATAGGTGTTTCCAGAGTGGTTTCACGGGGAAAGGAAGACTGACTCATACACTATTGTACTGATCTGAATAGAAGCTATACCCGTGAAACCTCACCTACATGACTGCCATAACGTGAGCTAAACAAGGATGACACCAATGAACCTGACAAGCTGGAGGCATAAAAGCCCACAATGCCTCAACTACGTAAAGAACTACAGACATCTGTCTCAAGCTGGGAGTGGGAGAAGCCAACCCCAGGGAAGCTACCACCAATTACTTGTCTGATGCCTGACCGTTAGGCCTGAAAACATACCTACAAGTAATGCTATATGGACTCAATAGTTATATATTAAATTTTATATGTGTATTGAAATACATACATGCATGCAAAAAAAAATTAATAACAAGGAGGCTATGAAATTGAAAGAAACAGGGAGGCCTATGTAATACAGGAAAGACGTATTACAATTAAATTGCACTATCTAAATTAAGTGAAAAGTAAATCAAACGAATAGAAGAAGAAAGCAAGCTGAGTACTAGTTTTCATCCCTCTCTCTCTCTCTCTCTCTCTCTCTCTCTCTCTCTCTCTCTCTCTCTCTCTCTCTCCCTCCCTCCCTCCTCAATAGGGGTGTAATGTAACTACATGTCCCAGACTCTTGCCACCACAGCTGGGTCATTCACACTATCTGAACTTCCTTTCCCTGATGGACTGCACCCTCAAACCATGAACCTAAGCAAACCACTCTTTCCTTGAGATGCTTCATAAGGTCACTTATTAAAGTAATGAAAAAGTAACTATTGCAATTGAAAATACTCCTTGCAGGATTGTAAAGACCACTTGCTACTTAAGAACATGCACTTCAGAACATTTACTGCATTTCTCATGGAGGATTTGCATTCATTTGCAGCACCCACATGGCAGTGAACAACTGCCCAAAACTCCAGGCTGATATTTTCTTCTTGTTCTCACCACTTACGTACATGTACATACACCCTTTCACTGAAAACGCCCTTACATACATGCATACAAACACTTACATACGTACACTCATACACTCCCTTTCATGAAAAGATACATACTACAGACAGGTAAGTGCCCACAGAGAAGTTTTAGGTTGATGTATGGTAGCTTACAACACATACACATCCAGGAGTGGTTCAGAGTGCAATTAACAAATGCCCTTTAAAACAAACTGTAGCTACAAAAACATAAAAATATGCAAACTTATGTGAGTCACAATTGCTCATATTTAAACCTCTCAAATGTTCACTTTGTTTTTCTTCCACACTTTACTTGCCAGGGACTTCCTGGACTCTTTCTATTTGGTAAAAATGGGGGCGGGGCTTCTCATTTCTACTGCACCCTCTCTGCTATCTGATTGGTACCAGACCCACATTTTACACTTCTGGAATTGGCATCACAGAGACTTTCCATTTAATAGTGTGTTTTTCTAGCAACCATACTGGTGGTGCCCTTATGTGATGTGCCTTCCTCATTCTGTAGATTGAACCCTGGGCTTTCCTGGGCTGCATTATTCAAGACTGCACCAGGTCCAGTTTGTTTGCCTTGATTTTTGAGTTCTTTTAGGAATACCCCTCCCCTATGTATGATGAATCACACTGGAGTTATTCTTTGTTTTTCTTGTAGGCCATGTTTCCAGTATGTATAATATTATGCTTCTCCTTATTTAAATATTTTGCTTCACATAGTTTAAAACAAGTCATTTGTCCTTTCTTGCCCCAATGTTTCTTTTAATAACCCACTTTCCTGGTCTCAAATGATTTAGTACTTTAAACGGGCATTCAAACACTCTGTCAAATCCATTTGTTAAACCTTTATTAAGTTTAACAGTACAATCTCATAAGTTTGGCTTGGTTAATCTATCAATTTAAGGCTCATTAAGATAAGAAATGACAAAGCTGGAAGCAAATGCCTGTCTTTTCTTGAAAATACTTATTAAAGTAAGCACTCGGCTATTCGCTTATTGTATGGTGCTTTGGAAATGGAAGGCAAGTGTGGAGTGTCAGAGTCATCAGAAATATTGCTGGCATTGCAAATTGAACAGAGGAAAAAAATCAGGATCCAGGAAGCTCTGGATGAGCCAAGCGGGAGATTCACCTTTTCCCATTTGAAGACTGGAAGTTTCGCATTTGTGGGTCTTGTGTTAAGGAATAATCTTTAAAAAAAAAAAACACAACTGCATTATAAATTTGCCTCCTCCTCTTTCTGCTCAGTCTTACCTATCCTGCTTATGTATGCCCTATCAAAAAATTAAAAGAAAGCAAGGAAGGAAGAAGGAAGGGAAGAAAAAAAAAAACAAAGAAATTATTTTACCCTTATCCCAAATGCTTCCCTCACCCCCTTTGCGCCAAACAGTGCTGGCTTGGAATGATTTAAATAATCAGAACTTATTCAAACATTTAGTAAATTCTGAAGGTTAGGTATAATTCTATCTACTCAAATTCAACAGTTACATAAGGGTTGTGAGTAAATTGAACCCAGTTACCCAGAAAGAACGTTGGTTCCAACTGTGAACAAGAAAAATCTTAATCCTACTGATACTTCATGAATACCATGTTGAGTACATCACACTGAGGTATGAGAGGAAGAGGTATTAGTTCATAATTTCAATTCCCATTTGTTCAAGACTAACCACTTGCTGATCAAGTCAGGTTCACACTGAACAGCATCTCAAGCATTTGTCAAAGACTGTGAAGTATTGTTCAATGTATAAGCAGTAGGAAGGCCAAAGCAAGAGCTTAAAAAAATTCCACCTCAAGTGAGAGTTTATTTAATTTAAAAATGTAAAATTTTTAAAAATTAAATCTGTGTGATGTGGCAGAAATTCTAGATGCAGTACTCTTTTAGTACATGAAGATTTGCTATAGTAGTTCAAATGAAAGATTGTTTAGAAAAAATATATTATGAAGACTATAACAACGTTGCACCCTTTGTAAATAAGGCACAGAACACTTCCTACTATGACTGACTAGAGGTGTCATGTCACATATTTTACACAATGAGATGTAATTTTTATAAATTTATAAATTTGATTATATATATATATATATACATATATACATAGAGAAAGAGAGAGAGAGAGAGAGAGAGAGAGAGAGAGAGAGAGAGAGAGAGGGATTGGAAATTGGAAATTTCAATCTGGTATTCATATTCCTCAATGTTTTTTTTTTTCCTTTTGGCTGTTCCTGATTTCTCTAATATATTTTAGATAAATTTATTTTATAAATCTTCTCCCAGTCTTTCTCATTAACAATGATGACAAGTCAAATGTCTTCTCGTTCAAATAGCTTAAAAATTATGTGACCCTAGGAAAAAAAGAGCGAGTGAATCACCTAATGTAACCATGACATAGTAAAGTCAGGTTCACAGTCTATTTTACAACTCCAGTTTTTTGTTCCAAACACTTAAAAATCTTAATTTTTAACTCCTAAGGTGACCTGGTTCCCATCAAGTGATGGGAGGGAGACTAAATGTGTATTTTAGTCTGTGTTTGTATGAATAGGTATACTGGATCTTTTCTACTTGCTACATTGATGTCCTAGTTTGCACTCCAAATTTCATGAACTTATTTCTTTGCTACTATTCTATTTCAGAATTTTCTCTTTTACATTCTCTTTGATGTTATTATTGGTCATATTTTCAATCCATGAATTTCTTGTCATGGAAATTGCTTTATTAAATATGAAGAGAGAAACTAGTCATCATCTTTTGGCAGAATATTAGCAGACTTCTTTTTCAACTTTTCTCTGCTGAGATCGATATATTTCATGCTTCAACTAGTCACCTATATCATTTTAACAAAAAAATATGTATCGTCTTATCCTGAAACAGTGTCACATATCATAATATAGCTGGGATTTCTATTTCTTATAGAATATTAGAGACTCTGGTAAAACTAGGAACTGTGTGTGCATACAGCTGGCAAAAACTAAATGACAACCTTCTTCTATAAAATGTGTGAGCTCCTAATTGTCTGTGCATATTCCATTCCCAAGCCACTTTCTTCTGTCACTTGGCACTAGCTCCTGGATTTAATTACGATGATTACAAGCAGAAAGGAAGCCAGTCTTCTATGAAGTATGTTTTTATTCCCTTTTTTATCATTCTCTCGTGTCTTGGTCAATATTGTGGATTAGTCCTGTTTCTTTAAAGCTAAGACCTTACATTCTAGATTTCATCTTTTTCTCCTAATGCCTAGTTTGCCTTATAATATCAACCTTGTTCTCTCTCTTTGTCTTTCTTCTCTTCTTCTTCCTCCTCCGACATCCATTTCCCTTGATTCATCATGATGGTACATACTTAAAAATTTACATCCCTGCAAATTAAATTTTGGGAAATTTTACTCTTTCAATCTTGCTTGCAGCTACCCACACTACACAATACTAGACATTGAGCACAGATGCCTGGGAGTGATAAATTGTATGTTTTAACCTTGTACACGTCTGTAAAACCACTGAAAATTACTTTACCTTTACGGGCTTTTGCAAATGTGGATTTTAATGTTGAGTTACATTGTGTTGAAGAAAAGTTTAGCAAATACTACTAATTATTCTGCCTTTATAATCTATAGAAACAAAATATAGAACCTGGCCTCAGGTAAAACAGACTTTTAAATTATGGCCAGATTTATTAAAAGAGTTATTTTAAAGATTTTGAAAATCACATGTAAGTTTGCAATTTAATTCTCCATAGCCATTTTTTAGAGAGTATACTGGAAGTTTAGACTCTTTTAAAAATATTATCTAGTAAATATGACTGGCTTGATGTGTTGGGTTTTTTTTTTTCATAATCTTTTTTACTTGTGAGTAAGCCTGAGGAATGTTGTCTTAGATGTGAAATAGTGTCTCTGGGGCTTCGGACCAAATCCTACATGTTGATTTATAACACTCATTTTTTTCTTCCTTTTTAAATTTAAATTCACTTTATATACCAAACATGGCCACTTCTACCCTCCCTGTCCCACTTCCCTCCCTCTTCCCCAATGCCCTTTCCCTCGCCTCTCAGAAAAGGGGAGCCAACCATCACCACCAGCCTATTCCAATACATCAAGTCATATCAGGACTGAATGCATCCTCTTCCAAGGACCCTGGCAAGGCAGCCCAGTCAAAGACAGGTGATCAAAAATCTGGCAACAGAGTCCATGTCAGATAAAGGTCCCACCCTCTTACTAGGGGACCCACATGAAGACCAAGCTGTCTATCACATACATATATGTATGGGATGTACGTCCAGTCAATGTACGGTCCCAGGTTGGCGCTTCAATGTAAATCCCCATAGGCCAAGGTTAGTTGGCTCTATTGGTCTTCTTGTGGAGATCCTGTCTCTTCAAGGTCCTTATATCCTTCCTCTAGCTCTTCTATAAGGCTGCTCACAGCCCAATCTTTGGCTGTGAGATTCAGCATTTGTTTCCATCAGCTACTGAGTGGAGCCTCTCAGAGGACAGCTATGCTAGGCTCCTGTCTGTAAACATAACAGAGTATCATTTATAGTGTCAGGGGTTGGCTCTGTCCCACTGGTTGGGTCTCAGGTCGGGCCAGGCATTTGGTTGGACATTCCTTCAATCTCTGCTCTATTTTTTATCCCTGAACATCTTGTAGGCAGAATAAATTTTGGGTTGAAGTTTTGGTGGATTTCATTTTCAAGAGAGAACGGAGCTAAAATAAGTGCATAATTGTCCATTTCTTTTCAGTTTAGATAAGGAGTTAATTTCTAGTCTTTGTGTTGAGATACGAAGGCACTGATCTGCACCTGCCACCTTCTACTGTCATTTTAGATGGTTTGAGTAATTCTGGTAAGAAGAGAATTACCATAATGCATCCAACACATCGAATATCACATTGGCTAGAAACTAACAACTAGGTGAATGCAAATTTTATTTCTTAATCCTCAGTACCTTCTTCTCTACTGACAAAGCCCACATCTACAGTCCTAATTCAGCCTACCACTAATCACATTAATTTCATTCCAAGGATGTAATGATTTGCATCCACATGTGTCTGTAAAGCCTCATTCCCAGGTTTCATGATGCTAAACAATACAAATTAACGGTTGAAACTGAGAAGCCATTGAGTTATTTAGATGTCAGTTTCTTGAAGAGCCAAAGTTAAGTGCTAAAGGAAAATCTTCATTCTCTGCCACTTCATTCCGTAGTAGTATGATTTTAGCATATTATTTTAAGAGGTTTCCCTTGGCATGTGAGAAAGATTCATGCTGGATTTGCTATTAATCCTAAAGTTCTATGATTTATTCCCTCAAGTTTATGAAGTAATTACTTGCAAGAGCTCTTTCTTGTATGAACTGTAATAAAAACGACTTAAGAAAAACTGTTACTCCTTGCATAAAATTAAACAGAAATTAAATTAAAAGGCAGGACATCTGTTCAATTCACAAGAAACCTTTGTGCATGCTTCTGAGGAGTTTTGGTGGAAGCAATGATAAGGAAAATGGCAAAAACTTGCATTCCTCTCTCCAAGCCGTGGATTTCTCCATTTACATCCTTCTGGAGTAAAAAAATTCCAGTTGTGACACAGAACACTGAGACCAATCAACTACTGAAAGGGGTATTCCCTCTGCAAACATGCTTGTCCAAGAGGATATCAAGAACTATGTAGACAAGTAATAGAGAAATAATAAAATATCAAAATAATCTTTGTTTATTGAAAGAGTAATTGGAAAATATTTGTATTCGTTATGTTAATAAAAATCTGATGGGGCTAAAACAGAATGTGATGAAATTGCACCAGGGATTTGAGCTGTAGAATTATCTTCTCTAGGAAAAAAAAAAAACAGTAAAGACTGTGAGAAAATGTGAAATCACATAATGTCAAGTTTACTAAAGCCATGCTCTGCAGCAAAGGTATGCACCCGTTCTATTTTCTATTTATAAATATAAAAATATTCTGGCATGAGGTGTGGTTTCAGTCATCCTTGTACTACAGATTAGAAATGTGAGCATCAGGAAATTAAATAATTAACTCATAATCACTTGTTAGTGACGCTCAAATGAGAATCAGGGTGGCTGCAATTAGGTTACTTAACAGTCCAAACTCTAAAAACATGAATTAGAATTCTGGCTGTCAGGAAGCGTTCCCTGTGGGGGAGAGGAGTGCTCTATGGCCATTGCTGAGGACATAGAGAAAGTCCTCTCTGAGCAACCAGCCACAGGAACATTTCCTGCAGGATCACATTACACACTTTCAAAGTCCCAAAATCAAGGGGTAATTGTCAGAGAATTTTCTTGGAGTTGTAACTCAGACCTGCAGACAAATATGAATGGCCATGTTTTATTAGTATGAGAAAGTACACATGAAACCACTATGAGATTTTCTTAATTTTTTTCTGCAAAGACGAAAGGTAATCCTTTCCATTTTGTCATATGCTGCCATACTTTCCCCTACTCACAGAGAAAGCAGTCAAAGAGAAGGTATTGAGTCTTAGGGGAACCTAAGCCAATGTTTCACATTATCAAGGATTTTAAAATTTTGACTCCTGTCTTCTAATGGACTTTAAGAATAAAGATGACCAGCCAAGGACAATACAGGTGGTAAACTTTAAACCCCTACCCAGATCTAGCCAATGGGCAGAGCATTCTCCACAGTAGAGTGGAGAGTGGGATATTACTTTCTCACATACTCTGGTGCCTCACCTTTGACCATGTCCCCTGGAGGGGGAGGCCTGGTGGCACTCAGATGAAGGATAGCAGGCTACCAAGAAGAGACTTGATAC
The DNA here is from genome assembly GCF_964271855.1 of Acomys minous. Classification (NCBI taxonomy): domain Eukaryota; kingdom Metazoa; phylum Chordata; class Mammalia; order Rodentia; family Muridae; genus Acomys; species Acomys minous. Next base: position 28,199,768 of record NC_140496.1, read on the forward strand.
CCTATGAGCATATACAGGGGGAGGTAATCCCCCTCAGGAACAGTCATAGGGGAGGGGAATAAGGGGAAAATGGGAGGGAGGGAAGAATGGGAGGATACAAGGGATGGGATAACCATTGAGATGTAACAAGAATAAATTAATAAAAAATTAAAATAAAATAAAATGAAACAAATAAAAAAAAGAATAAAGATGACATCAAAAGCAGTAAAATGTGAAGAGTAGGAAAGATATCCACACACACACCTGATAGACTGAACCAGAGAGAGGTAGAGAGAGAACCAGTGAGAGACACAGAAACAGAGACAGACAGACAGACAGACAGACAGACAGAAGAGACTAGAGAATGAACATGAATAAGATTGAATAATGTAACCAATGAGAAGAAGTTTTTTTTTCTGCTAAAAGCAGTGAGAATTCAGGGAAGGAGCTGGCAGCAGCCACTGTCAAAGGATTAATAAAGGAAGCATCTGCTAGGGACAGGTGGCAGCCCAGCAGAAAAGGAAATAAAGGCTTCTGGTGTAAAATAGAGAAAATGTAAGGGAAAACACTGTTTGGTTCGTTTTATTATTTTTTTTTTAAAGCTACTTGTGTTCATTAACGACAACGTCCCCTTTTCCAGTGAGACCTAGGATGCCTCAAGGCACCAACCCCCATTGTCTTTGTGAAATTTTGTTAGAGGAAGAGACATAATCAAAATGTAAGAGCGTGCCCTCATGTTAGTGACAGTGGGAATTTGGGGGATTCTAAAAGAAACACCATATTAAATCGAGATTACTGGGAACTGTGACAAAAACAACCATCCAAAAAGTGTGTTGCAGGAGGTTTCGCTTCAACGGTCATCTGTAAGAGAAGAAAACATTCCCACTTAAAGAACACTGCCCATTGAGCACCCAATGCTAAGACCATTGCTGCCCTCAGGAGCATGCTGGTATGCTCCCCTCTTCTGCTTCCTGGCTCCTCAGGCTCCACAGTTGCAGAAAGAAAGTGCCCATAGGATCCAACGGGTCCTGGAAAACTACAGGCGAGTCTGGGCCCTGGGGTCTTCCGCAAAATGGCAACAGCCAAGGAAAAAATAGGCAGTAAACCTCAAACCCCTACCTAGACTAGCCAATGGACAGAACATTCTCCACTGTTGAGTGGAGAAGGAGATCTAACTTTCACACAAACTCTGGTGTCCCATATTTGAACATGTCCCTTGGATGGAGATGCCTGGTGGCACTCAGAGGAAGGATAATAGGTCACCAAGGAGAGACTTGATACCTTATGAGCATATACAGGGGGAGGAGGTCCCCCTCAGACACAGACATAGGGGAGGGGAGTAGGGGGGAAGTGGGAGGAAAGGAGGAATGGGAGGATACAAGGGATGGGCTAACAACTGAGATGTAATATGAATAAATTAATTAAAAAAAATAAAAATTTTTTAAAAAAGGAAGAAAAGAAAATGCCCATAGGAGGTGGAGGTGAACTGCTAATAAACAATTTGGTCATTCTATGACCTTATTACCTGAAGTGTAAAAGCTAAATAAAGAGTTAGACCATGCAGATAGGTTTTCTCAGCACAGAATGTTTGACAATGTACACTACAAGTTGTTCACATTTGCACCTAGTCTATCATAGCAGCTTTAAAAGCAAGCACAGAGGTTCCCCACGAGAAGTGCACCATTTAGATTTGTGGACCACTACTTGTCAATACTTATCTCTACCATCTCATGGTGGCTCAGGATAATTTTGTCCAAATACTCAAGAATTTTGGGAGGGGTGTTGAAATGTTTTCAAATGTTCTTGCTCTTTATTTTGTTATTTTGGCTTGTATGAGCCATTTGTACCTGGTTATAGTCGACTCTAAGATGATTAACAGACACATTTAGTCAGAGTATTCATTAAAATTCATACACTTGAGGCATTATGGTGGCCAACACTGAGAATTCTCTCACACACATTAGTGTTAAAAACATCCTTAGGAAAAAAAATCCTTTTATATTGGTTGTCTGGAACTGACAATAGGAAAAAGAGACATTGCTTGAGTTTATCTAAGCCAATAAGTTGGAAAACATTGTGCTTTGAATATTTTCTTTGTTATTGTGTGTTTATGATGTACTTTGAACTTGAGCATGTGTGTGTGTGTGTTTAGGCCAGAAGACCACTTTAGGAGTAATTTCTCTTATTCTAGGATGCATTACCAATATGTGTCTCAGGCATAAATGGCAAGCACTTTCATTCACTGAGCTATCTCATTTATCTACAGTTTCATAGTCCTCTGATGAATTAAAATATGAAAAAAACAGTGCCACCATTTGTCACAGAGAAGCCTAAAACCCTAAAAACCCACAATAACATGTTTTTTTTTAAAATCAACATCACTGGGCTTCTTTGATTTTGGTTTTCTTGGTTTCTTTTCTTGGGCTGATGGCTCATTTCCCCTTGGAACAACTCAACCCTTCTTGCACAAATAAATATCTATCATACATCTGTTCAATTCAAACATTTTTTAATTTAAAAATCTAGACATGGTACAACCTGAACTATAAAAATGTAGATTTTTATCTAAGGTGTTATAATGTAAAAAACATAGAACAAGCGATATATAGAGACACCAAATTTTTGACAGGTATCACAGGTATCCGTAGAGTACACAGCTACCAGCTACAGATCTTAACTCTCAGCTAATTAAACTTTACAATGGAGATGAAGTGTCTAGTTCACCTGTGACAACATTTTCAAAGAGTAGCATCCCTGAGCTTACGTCCTTTGCCCATATCCACTTTGGCTAAGCTATTCTCAGCACAGGCTAGTCTAGTCATGGAAAGCAGGTAGGCTAACTGCAGATCTTCACCTCTCCCCCTCTTCCTCCAAGTTAATGCACTAGTCTCATCCCAGCTTTGCAGCTGTATACCTCCTCCTTACCCTCCTCTCTTGCATCCACCTCCAGTGAATCACAAATACCTTGCCCTCTCAGTCTTGTTCCATAGACCCTGAGGCGAGCAGACACTCCTGACAGAGAAGCACCTAAACCAAGTGCTGAACTTCACCTCTCCCTCCAGTCCTACATACTGTAGCATACCTTCTGCTGTGGCTGTCCCCATTCACAGCAGACTAATTAATCAATCCTGGTAGAACACCCAACTTTTGTCCCTCGACTGAAGTTTCTCCACTAGCCTCAGACCACTCCCTAAACCTGAGTTTCCAATACCCAGAGACACCTTTTACTTAGGTTCCCCCACACACACACACAGTGTCCAGACTTATCAGAACCCCATAAAATTTTCCTACAGGCAACACCTAGCCGCACACTTTCTTAAGAAATAAAAAGGTATGTAAAAAAAGAAATATTATAATAATAATAATAATAATAATAATAATAATAATAATAATAATAATAGTAATAATAATAAAAAGAGTTAAAGAGGAAATAAAAAACAAGGAACAAAGCATCCCATTTGTTGTTATTCTCCTCTTACTATTTGTAACCCCAGGCCTCAGACAAACATCTACATGCAAATAGAGTTGAAATGAATATTATGAACAAGGAAAATAAGACTATTTTTGATTAGAGACATGAGTATCAAATGTCTCTAAGGTACTTATTAGATTTTATATATGCTTGTCATCCCATAAATCCATATTCAATATAGAAAAACTAAAGTACCATATTTTATATGTTCATATATTATTTGAGAGAGACACCACACTATGACAGATAAAGGGAAATATGAGGAAGAGACTTGAAAATAAAGAAAGAAATATAAAAGAAAAAGAAAAGAAGCATTTTTCTAGAGTTGGCAAATGATGATTTATATTATTTGTGCCTAGCTGCATTTTATTTACAATTATCCATTTACTGTGAGCATTTCCCCAAATATGAACCTACTATGGAATGACTGAAGCGTGGCTATAACAAAACAGACTTAACTCATCTGTGTCAATAAACATACTCTAAAATGAATTTTTCCTTTGACTTTAATGATTATTTGCCATGAAAAAAGTGTGGGGTGGTTTCTGATTTTTTTTTCCCAGTGTTTACAAGGGAGATTAACAGAGCAGAAGCACTTTCTCCACAAAAAACACATGGAGGATCCAGGAAGTTACCATTGGCATTCATCCCTTTACAAGGGGTGGGTTGGGGGGCATTGCATAGATAAATTACTTCAAAATATAATTAACCTGTCTACTGCGTATGAAAAATGTTTAAGGTATGGGAGATACAGTATCGAATAAAATAGCATATACAATTTCCACCTTCATTAAACTATTTACATGTTGTGGAAAGCTTGGATTTGTAAGAAGAAAAGACATTAGAGTTGATGGAGAATGAAGACCTATGTGAAGAAAACCTGTCATGAGGTCAGTCGGTGATGCGTTGTCATCCTTAGTGAAAGAGCAAATTACTTGCTGAAGGTGAGGAGTAAAGGGGGTCCTGAGCAATAAGGGGGGCCATATATACTCGAGGTTCCCTGTCATATTTCTCAGGCCTCTTTCCTTTGCCCTAGCTGGCCTGTGTGAGAGTGTCTCTCCTGTTGCAGCTCTTGAAGACATGTGTTTCCTCCATAGCTCCAGAGCCAGGGACAAGTTTGCACAGGAAAAGTTGCTGGACTTAAATTGCAGCCGACAGTGAAACTTTTAACAAAAAGTGATTTTTTTTCCCAGCCAGGGGTGCATAACCCTCTTTAAATGTTCTTCACAGAAGCAATCAGATCCAGAATTCATATCTTTAGAAAAGCAGCCTTCTCTTTTCTTGAAGCAAGCCAGGCGCAAAGGCAGTATTCTTGCGATAGCCAGCCCGCTAAGCCACATAAAACTGGGCCATTATTACTTGTGTCCTTGTAGGTATTTTAGCCTTTAAATGGTGATACTATCATTTTAATTAAAGTTGAGTTTCCTCAGCATTCAATTCAAAAAGAGACTGCAAGGTTCTGTTCTACAATAGAAACTAAACCCTCTGTTCTTGAGTAAAACAAAGTATATGCATGAATGTAGGAAGTGTGGGGACTTCTAAAATGTCATGGTAGGAGATCACTCACAGATGGTCAGACCAAAGAGATACCTCAGAACTAGAAAACATATACTCATAAAACTCCTTCCGTTGTGTGTAAAATGGGTTCTAGGAAAACTTCAATACTGAGGACTGAAAGAAGTCAGATTGACCTGTTAAGTACTATGAACTCACCTTAATTTTAATATCTAGGTGAGAGTGATGACTTTATTAAAATGATTATTTCACAAAAGACCATGGAAATACTGAGATAATTAGTCTACAATGCCACACAACAGTGAGAAATGGTTTAAGATACCATATTTATATGTTTAATATTATTTTATAGAATAAACTAACAGCATATGATCTGTATACTTATATGATGATGAAGGATGTCTTGGACATTCTAGGACATACTGCATGTCAGTAGCTGCCTCTGTTAAGGGGCAGCCCACTGAAATGTGCCTAGGCATTAATGTGTTCACCTACCTACTAATGAGGACCAATGTTTCAGCACTGCCTACTGCATATAGCTTATCTTACATAGAGTGTTTATCAAAAGACAGAAGGAAAGAAGGAAAGGAAGGAAGGAAGGAAGGAATGATTGAAGGAAGGAAGAGAGAAAGGAAGAAAGGAAGAAAGAAAGAAAATCCAGAGTATTTATCCTTTCCCATGCAAGGTATGTGAACGATATACAAAAAACTACTGTATCCAAACATTCTGCATCCCCTCATTAATATTAAATACTATGTGGTCCATCTTCTGTAGACATATTCATTTAAATGTCCTACATTCAGTTACATTAAGGAGGATGGGAAAGTAAAAACTTTTTAAAAAAGGTTTATTTTAGCCTACAGCTATTGGCTAAACCAACAATGTAAAAAAATAAAAAAAGAAGAGGCTCTATATTCTTTCCCTGGGTGCTGAAGATTAATTCTCAGTGTACTTCCATGTGGTAGTTCAAAAATAATCAACCCCAACGCTCCACTTCTTCTCACTGCCCTACACTTTCGCCCACTATACACTGTCTTGTTTTTGTTTTTGTTTTTTATCATAAACAGTATAGGCCTTTTGTAGGCAAATTATGTCTTCTTATCCTCCATGCATTCTTACAAAATACCCTGACACATGAGATTTAAAAGAAGTTTTCTGCAATTGCTATCTGCATATGTTGCTAATTTAAGGAAGATAACCTGAGATAGGTCTTCACAACTTTGGCTCACATTGGCAAGGACTCAAACTTACCCTTGCATATTAAAAGTCCTTTGATTTCAAAATCTTGATTTATGAAGTTCATTATAACTATTGAGGAAAGTAACTAGTATGTTTCATTCGTTTTCAAAAAAACATTTGCAGAATAGAAATGCATTAATCATACATTAGTACCAAACACTTTTCAGTAATCAGTGGCCTCAAATTTTGGGAAGCTCATAAATTTGGATAATAAATTCATGCTATTTCTTTTGCAGGGAGAATATCATGTGTTTGGCAATACATTTTACATGAAGGAGTTTTTAGAAATGATAGTTTATATTAAATGTAAATCCACCAGGTATTTAATATAAATGTATCCCTTAGAGAATCATCAATTTTTGGAAATAGAATTGCAACAGAACATATATTTGGGGCCTTGTGGCTATGGGATATTAACTCTTAGTATCTTCCTGAAATAAAATGGTAGAGTCTACACTGAGTTAAGGGCACAACACCTATTCCATTTCAGGGATATCATTAGTACTTGCCCTCTTTTCTCCCTATAATTATCAGTGGGATTGTGATGGTTGCAGACTTTCTCTAGAAGGCCAGGCACTTGTCAAATATCATAAACATAACGGCACAACTGCCATTATATATCAGATGATACATAAACAAGTAGATCTATGAGGTACACGTGTTTCTAATGCCATTTGATTAATGTGCATTTCCAGATATAAATTAATCTTTGGAAAGTGTCTACTTTCTTTAGATTTTTAAGGACTATAAACACAATCTCTGTATTCTCCTTAGAGAAATCTTATTTGGAAATACCTGAGTTTACTCTGAGTATTTGTGTGGGGGCTTGCATTAGCAGTGCTTCACCTCTGGCAATCTTTCATAACTTTTAAATTTTTCCTCAGAAGTTAAATTTTATGGGCAATGTTAAAACACTTAATTTGATATGATTAAGGGTTGTAGTGGTATACTGTCCGTCTTGTTAGGAATTTACAAAACGCATTTGTTTGAGTTTTCAAAATCATCCCCCATCTCCTTGTATTTTCTTTAGCATCTCATTTTGGAAAAGGTTGTCTTAAATGGGACCAGACTCGCTCCAAGATAGCTTCTTGTAATCAGTTGCAGATTGTGTACCATCTTAGCTACATGCTGGGCTAGATAACTCTGACTTCCTTAAATTTCAATCATTTAACTCTTTACTAAAAAGTGGTTGACTAGTTCTCTCAGCCCATGTCATTAGTGTAAATCAGGTATCTGTTCTGCTTATTCTATGAGGTTCACATTCTGGTTTGGTGAAAAGACTAGGTAGGTTTTGATTTAATATGATTTTTAAAAACTATACTGTTTCATTACTCAGTATGCCCATAATGGTGTCAATTCATTTTCGGTAAAGGATCTTTCCTCTCAATCTGTGGAATTTATGTAGTTTTATGTAGTTTTTTCAATATCCTTCAGTGAAGGTTAAAATACAAATTTTAAATAAAAAACTGAATATGACAAGAAAAGAAACATTTACAAATTGTCAATAATAGATAAGAGGTCGTTTATACATACTTAGTACTAATTACGTACTGTTTGTATCATCAATGGCCTTTTACAGATGATGAAACTAAAGTTTAGAGGAACACTAACTGGTTAGTTCTAAACACAGAAGCAGAACTCTAGCAGCGCATCATCAAGCCCACACTTCTTCCTCAGGTTATGTTGAGACACTGTTTAAAAGAAAGGATATAATGAAGTGGTCTTGCTTGGGAAATAAAGGTCAGAAGCCACAGGACCATCTGGCTGTTGTCTTCTAAACCCATGAAGTTTATTAAATAATAATTGACTAATAATGTATTATTAATCAAAAGCATATACAATTTGTAAATCTAACCTTTTTTGTTTGCATGAGGGTGACCTTAAACAAGGTGGCTAATATTATCAAAAATATAAAGATACTCTGATTTGAGCAAGAGTTTTTTTTATTTGTATCTATAATTCATTTTCTCCAAAGCTATTAGCATATATTTTTGCAGAGTGTAACAAAATTTATTATGCATATCCATAAATGTTATATGGTGTATTTTGCTCAGATTAAACTATCAGACATTTTTCCTCCATATACCTTCATATCCTTTTTCTTTTCTTGTGTGATTTTTTACTGATTCAGTTTTATACACATATATAACATATTGTAATCAAATTCACCCCACATTACCCTTTCATAGCCTCTAACTGTTTTCTCTCAAAGTGTTCTTATTTCTAAGTAGAATAATTAGCATGGTTTGCATAGCATGGGTACGGTGTAACTAGAGCACAGGCAAATTACCAGGGGCTACACAAGTGTAAAATATAACTCTCTTTTTCCAGGCAATTATTAACTGGAAGGGATGAGGCCTTCTGAGCTCTGGTCCCAAGACCGATTCTTGGTTGTACAGGTTCTAATCTTCGGGAAGTATTTATAGTTGTTGTGTGCCTTGAATAATTAGCAACAGACGTTTGAAATACATTTTATAGAAAATTATATGTGCAAACCTCTGTTATGTTTGTAGTTCTTTTAGAAATTTGGGGCTTGAATCATAACAAATGCTTGGTGGACACTACTTAGTTGATAAACGAACCTGGGTTTTCTGAATTGCTATGAGACGAACTGACAGTAGGGCCAAATTTAAAAATGCTCACTGCACAACAAATTAAAATTAAAATATAATTAAGACACGATGTAGGTCTGGCGTGGCTGGATTCAGATATTCCTATTCCATTTCCCAGGTTCTTAATTTTCATGTAAGTTTCTTGGTGCTACATTCTTCTGTCCAAGCTTCATTCTAAAGAATGCGCTGCTCAGTTTGGCAGAGGATGAAAACTAACACAAAGTTCAAGTGGTCTTAAAATTTCTATGTAAGGATGACTAGATAATGCTCTGTGATGACTCTAGTGGCTACTGTTACAGTGATGATTGCATCCTCGTAGCAATAACTATAGACGTAGAAGTTTCCTGTTTGCCAAGTCTCATCACTCATACATACAACCAAGGATCCAGGTAACGTTCCAGTTAATAAACTCAGAAGAACCTCAAAGATGAGGAAGGAAAAATTGTTTAAGTCAATAATCATAATTTTAATATAATTTTCAATAGGTAATATTACCAATATCATAAGAAGCCAGCTACCATTGCCAACAAAATAGAATCTATAAGACTGTGCATTTGACTCAGTGTTTAAAAACTATCCCCTAAAAACACAATTTCAGTATTTAAGGACCTTAAGGAGTGGTTGGGTTATAGACTATATTTCTTTTCATTTTATTTTTATTTTTTTTTAGAGTATTTTCTTTTCTCTTTGTAGTACTGATCACCTACTAAGGACTTAGAGGCTGTGTTTGCTAAAATACACTGAAAAATATCACCTGGGCTTTAGGGATCCAATATGTAATCAAAAATAATATCAGAGCTGGGCACCACTGCCTCCAGTTCTCATCTGTGTTTTGCTGTAAGTCATTTACAGCAGTCACCGTGTATTCTAGGAGCACCAGGTATCAAACGTCTTATGGCAAAGAGTCAAATCAATCAAAGGCACCAATAATTTTTTGATAGGGATAAGACCATGAATGAACAATCCCAATATAATAAGATTCAGTTAGGCTAAAGTATGATGTACGCTGGGCAACTACGCATGCTCTTTCACCTCTCCTTCTGTTTCTTCCTCAGGTAATATGGCCACTTGTGTCAGGACCCCAGAGGCAGGGCTAAGGAAACTGACTCTCTTTGTCTTCCTTGTGTCTTTATATTGACTAAAACTCAGTTTTTGCTTTCATAATAATTTTTTTTATTTGCATTCTGGATAATTGGTCAAACCTGGTTTGTTAAAGACTCAAAAATTTGAGATTCTTGCCTAGAACACTAGCAATAAATAGTTCCACTGATAATACAAAGAATATCATTTTCAATATATTTTCCACAATGGCAGCAGTTTCACATATTGCTTCCACTCTCAAGCTGTTCTGTTGTAATAATATTATAATGTGAAACTAAGTAAATGTATGTATTTGGTCAAAATATATTTATGTGGGTTTTTTTTAAATAGTACATCATAATCTCCAACAAGCATATCACAGCCTTACCTTGGAATTGCTAGGACATAAGGAGGGAATAGTTTGGACTTGGACAATTTCCATGTTACTTAAGTACAAAACCCTAGAGGATCAAAATACAACTGCCTGACTTTCTAAGCTTCTAATTGTCACTGTGTGATCATTTACCTCAAATTTTCATCTCTGTATCCATAAGACTCTAGGCAGATCCAGGCATTTAGTAGTCATTCAATAAAAAGTAGCTTCTTATCTTATGGAAGAGCAGATTGACAATAAAATCAATAATCATAATTCATATTATTAAGGACCTTGATGAAAGGAGAGAAGAGAAAGAGAGCCTAATAAAATCTCAGAAAGACTCCTCAAGAATGCATGGAAGTGGGTCTCGGCATCTGTTTCCATAAGCTGTGGGGTGGAGTCTCTCAGAAGACAGTTAAGCTAAGCTCTTATATGCAAGCACTGCATGGTAGCATTAATAGTGTCATAGTCACATTTTGGGCCAGTCATTTGTCAGCCATTCCCTCAATATCTGCTGCATCTTTATCCCTACACTTGTCTCTTGTTACCCTGCATTTCTTTTTGTATAGATATTATGGCTTTTTGGTGTTTTTTTTTCTCAAATGTTTCTCATTTATTTACCATTAGGGCATTTAAAATCCTTTCTCTTGGCTATTTATACAAATGTAATATTGTTCATTTTAATCAGTCATGTATGAAATAGCACACCACAAGTTTTCTTCCTTGCTAGATGTAACATTGTACCTGTTGACCAATATCTCACCCACCCAGGTCTGGCTCTGAAAGGGTCAAGTTTTCAGATGCTTCTGGTTTTGTGGGGTTTTTTTTGGGGGGGGGGAATTCCTGAATGTGTAAATAAGTGGGTTTCTGTGTCTTACCTATCTCTTGTACCTTTTCTTGGATCTTTCCTTTCTGTTTGCATGTTTTGTCCTATTCTAATGTACTTGTTTTTCTTTCTTCTTTTTCTCTTCTCTTTTCTTTTATTATTAGCCCTTAAAGGCCTATTAGTTTTCTAATGAAAGTCAGAAATGGAAAAAGAGCCAGATGGGAAAGGAGGTAGAGCAAACTGGGAAATAGAGGGAGAGGAAACCATAGGCAAGATATATTATATAAAATTTCTTTTTTGTTGTTGTTGATGTTGGCCAAAGAAGTACAATAGAAATCTCTGAGCAACCCTGGCTAATTCTGGGACAGAAAGCTCTCAGAAAACTGATATCCAGGTCCTATTGCCAAGGAAAACTTCCATAGAGCTCATTGAAGATGGAAAGTTTGAGATGAAGTGCAGTTGGAGCCTTCACCCCTACATTTTTGTCTCTTTAGTGTGAGAATATACTCTGTTTCAGGCTATGGAAATAGAAACCGGGACACCAAGACAGCCACAGAACCATCCACCTACAACCTGTCCTGCCTGCAAGATGTACTGGGGCAATAGTAGATCAGCACTTGTGAGAGTGTCCAACAAATGTTTGGCTTAACCTGAGACCTGTTCCAAATGCCCTATAATGCCTGAATGGCCAAGACTCGGAAGCTGGATTAGCTCAGAGACCAAAGTAGAACCAAACAAGATTGACCAGGTGGTGGAAATCAAATTGGTCCATTTTTTGTTTGCCATCGCCTCACTCTCTGCTCCACCTTTATCCCTACACTTCTTGAAGCCAGGACAATTATTTTTGCATGCCAAAGTGTATTGGTATTCCTTGAGGAATCACATCGCTCTGAGAAAAATGTGAGGAAAGAGAGGGGAGAAAGAGCATGTGGAACTGAGAGGAGAGGAGGCAGGAGGATTGGATCAGGCAGTAAATCAATCAGTCAATCAATCAATCAATCAATCAATCAATTGAAAAAAGAATGCATGGAAAAAAGATGCTGAGACATCATTTGTCATGACCCGCCTCAGATTCCTACACAACATTTTTAGGGATGCACAATTTCATTAGCGATTTCAGTCTAGTGAGTTTAAGAAAAGTTTTAGTATAGCTGAAAATTCTGAGAACAGTAATATACAGGAAAGAATCACACTACAAGATTGTTGAAGCCAGTCTTTATATAGCTAACTTGTTTCAGTTTGAACAAAATAGAAGAAATTCATCCCAAGATATACTCAACAATTAGTTTTCTCTCTCTCTCTCTCTCTCTCTCTCTCTCTCTCTCTCTCTCTCTCTCATTATATATGACTAAGTGCAAACACATATACAAATAATTGCAGTATCACACAGTATTATTTATAATCTCTATTATGATATTCTACGAGGAAAACATGAGTAGTATGGAATAGCCACACATTGGATGTGGGCTCCCTGCAAATTCATAGCTGGCAGAGTAACAATCCAAGTGAGGGAAGAAGGAAATCTAGTTCAGGACACTAAGTATCTGGTGTTGCTTCAAATTCCTGAAGTCTGACAACCAGGTAATTAATTTAGGCATATTTTGGAAAAAATGTTTCTGGTAGCAGTTATCTCAATTCCATGTGTAAAATATAATTTACAACTTGACTACATTGAAACTCTATTGCAAAGTATATGTAACCATTTCCATAAATACTAGTTAAATAGCTTAAGGGCTTAGAGGTCATCACAGAACTATGATAACATTTAAAAGCTAAAAAAATATATATGAGACATCGTCTATGTGAATGGGTTCTATTGACTGAGAACCAGTGTTCAAGTTAGAGGTCTGAGAAGGAAGAGTCTGGAATAAATATAATACTCTGGGAAATCCAGATATCTACACATGGAATAGGTCCCCAAGCTAACAGGTATACACGTCCTCCATTGAGGAGACAACGCTGCATGTTTGACTTTGACCCAAGAAAACATAAGAGGAACAAAGCAAAATATATTCAGTGAACTACAACTGACAAAAATCTAGTACATAATGATTTTTAAACATAAAACCACATAAAAATACAATTAGAAATTTACATTTTTGAAAAAATTATAAATCACATAAAAATAATTTCCATTTTAGGTGAGCATTCATTAAAGGAAATATAAAAATTTTATGAGAATATTTACCTAAAATGATCTAGTAAATAAAGAAAAGAAAACAATGTAAGTCTGGGAGAATCATATTTCTCTACCCTGTCTTGAGAAGCTGTACTAAAGTTTTTACAACCATGATTGATAACTACATTCTACAGGAAACCTAAAACTATAAAACTAAAAAACTAAATGCATATTGCTTGGTGTATAATCTCCATACTCAAGAGACTAAGGTCAGTCAGAGAAAATACAGCAAAATTTTGTCTGCAAAGACAAAATAAAATAAAAAATATTTCAATTGAATTACTTTGCTGGAGAAAGACAGATAGAGTGGTGTTTGTATATAATATTTGTAGTAAAGTAACCAAAAATTAAACTTAGGTTGCTTTTCTGTACTGTTAGAAGTTACCAATGTGATAATGTTTCTGCATATTCTACAATAAAATTTATAATCATATTATGACTTCTGGTAGCTTTTTTCTAAATATACATAAATATAATTATGTGTGTTTTATAGTTGACATTAAACTACCCAATAGTGTTCACATGGAAATTTGAATTTTAACATTTTTGTGGTTGTTTCCAATGTGTTATTCAATATTATGGCTGAATGTTTCTGATGCCAATGATGGCTGTTAAGAAAGGGTGTAAGTGAATATATACCATGTGAGTCTTTCTGCTTCTGGGTTAACTCACTCAGTAAGACTCACATGGTACATACTTACTTATAACTGGGCACTAGCCCGAACAGCATGTCCCATGAAAGTCTTCACTTACCAGGAGATTGAGATAGTTGTGAGGACATCCTACTGGGACTCTAGGTAAGATAAATATAGGAGCTGGGGAACTAGAAAGACCCAAAGGGTCCTAGAAACCTACAAGAAGAACATCATAATGGGTAGATTGGGGCCCAGGGGGTCTGCTCAAACTATTGCACTAACCAAGGACAATACAAGTAGTATACATCGAACCCCTACTCTGATCTACTCAATGGATAGGACATTATCCACAGTTATGTCGAGAGCGGGGACTGACTCTGACATGAACTCTGGTGCCCATATTTGACCACCTCCCCTTGATGGGAAGGCCTGATGGCACTCAAAGAAAGAATAAGCAGGCTACCAAGATGAGACTTGATAGCCTAATACCATATAGTCAGGGAGGAGGTCCCCCTTGGTCTTAGACCTAGGGGAAGAGAATAATATGAAAGCGGGAGGGAGGGAAGAATGGGAGGATACAAGTGATGGGATAACAATTGAGATGTAATCTGAATAAATTAATTAAGTAATAAAAATGAAAAAAAGTATGTAAAACATCTTAAAGCCTTTCAAAATCTGAAAGGGTGGACATTTAAGATCTGTGATCATCTACTTGGAGAAAAGATGGAATGTTGTGACCTGCCTGTGGATTCTCGTTAATGTTCAGTAAAGTTGGCCTTTCAATTAAGATCTTTTCCTATTGAAAAAAAAATGCTTTAAAAAGATTTCACATCTGTACATCAAACTCCACCACTGTTTGGGTATTCTACTAAAAAATACACAAAACCCCTCATTTCCAACCTGCCAAACACAATAATCTCAAAGAAATTAGCTTTCTCAGCCATTTCTTTCCCTGCTGACTAGCCACATATTTGACCACGTCCCCTGAATGGGGAGACCTGGTGGCACTCAGAGGAAGGATAGCAGGCTACCAAGAAGAGACTTGATACCCTAGGAGCATATACGGGGGGAGGAGGTCCCCCTCAGTCACAGTCATAGGGGAGGGGAGTAAGGGGAAAATGGGCGGGAGGGAGGAATGGGAGGATACAAAGGAGAGGATAACCACTGAGATGTAATATGAATAAATTAATAAAAAATAAATGAGAAAAAAAGAAATTAACTTTCATGCATATTTACCTTCCCCCCTCAAGGGAACCTTTGACCTTTACATTATATGGAAGTGGTTATGTTTCTCAAGTATATCTGTGAGTAACACAGAACAGTTCTTCATATCAATTGGGGAAACTTAAGGCAATTTCTTGTCTTAGTGCTCAAAATGCTTTAAAATAGGTAAAGCTCAGTAATATGCATAGATGATGTAGCTAATAATGAATAATTGCTTTCTTACTTTCATAACTCAAGTGTTTAATGAATGGCCAATGTCTAGCACACCTGACAAAGCTTTGCACATGTTTTAGCTCAAATTTATAAATATTTCTGATTAGCTAATTTAATACTATCACAGCTACTTTGACTATGATAACGTTATGTTGCTTTGTACCTTTGGAAAACAATATCTTACTTAATAATTGAATTAATATGTACATATGTGCACAGATATATACACAACACACAAAATGGGCTTACTTTGATATGCTTTTAAGACACATTCCATGTAAGTAACTTATTATTTGCCTCCCAAGTATTCATATGTGTATCATTTTATCAAAGATCTAAATATATCATATTCAAATTAGGTAACTTAAAGAGTACATAAAAATAAGTACCATTGTATTCTCCTGTTTAACACTTCTATGAGGGCTGAATTTCTAAATTCATGATTTTCTGCTAAAGTATTCCATTTGTGTGTGTGTGTGTGTGTGTGTGTGTGTGTGTGTGTGTGTGTGTGTGTGTGTGTGTGTCCCAGTAACGGTACATCTGCATGGCTCTGTTTGGACATCCATGCAAGCTGCTTTTACAAATAGATGAGTGATCTATCCTGTAACATTCAATCCATGCTTGCCTCATTACTTGTTTTTCCACATGTGTGGCTGTATTAGTACATCCGTGTAGATTGAACATGGCAGATATCTACATGGCACGGTAATACTAGCATAACCATGTCTTCTGATAGATTTCCAGCAGTTCTACATGAGCTATTGAGTAGCCTGGTTCGCTGCTATGGATATCAAAGCCCTGGTTCCCATGTGCTTTGACTTCTAGTAAATTCATACCACAGTTGTTCTTGAACATTTCTCTACAAATGTTCTTGCTACGATAGCTTCCATGTGTGCTTTATACTTGTCCATTCTGCCACATTGCTCGACCCCTATCAAAGTGTTGTGCAAAGCTCGCAAGCAAATCCTTCTCTTTTGTTGTAAATCTATGTCAGCTTTAGCTTCAGCCGTAGTACATCATTATTTCCTAAAGTGCCATGGGATAGAACTTTAGTATCAGAAGCAGTTGTGATGCTTTACTAGTACATGTATGTGTGGCCGTCCTTGTGCATCCATGTTGATACTTTATGGGGTCATGAGTTGTCACAGCCATAGCTAGTGAAGACCAGCAAGAGCCATGAAGCCAGCACAGCTGTTTGACACCACCCAGCAAAGCGGAGCCAAGGGCTGTTTTTTGCCATTGTGATGTCTTTCATCTTGGGCTTCTGATCTCTGTGTGCTGCATTTGTGGGAGACTGTTTCCACTGTGGTTCATTCAAGTCTTTTCCTCAGAAAATTATTTCTCCTCTCAAAGAAGTAACCATATCTGGCCCTACTCAGGAGTCTTCCTTGCCATGGAGGTTGTGGAAAGCACAGAGTTGGGGAGGCCCACAATTCTCTAGACACAGCTGCCCCTAAGCAAACTCAGAAACAATTGATTCAGCCACAGATCAGATAACAGGTGTTCTCCTATACGTAGTTTGCAGGACATTGCCTACAGAAAAATTAAAGCTTAAAAACAAAGTTAGTTTCCTAAAACAACCTGTAATAATACATACATATGATATGAAATGAAGAAAAAAAATAAGAATTTGCCAATCATAAGGAGATTGGCTCACATTAAGTTGCAATGGGGTTTTTTAACTAAAGAGCAAAGGGAAAAAAAACACAAAAACAAAAACGAATGAATAAAAAAAGTCAGCCTGTAGCCTGGTAAAGCTTTCAAACTTTTGAGCTGTGCTAACTTACAAGTTTATACTTTAAACATGTTGCATTGCTTAGGGCCTGGAAACTTACCTAAAATGGATTAGATATTTTTTCTATCTGTTTAATGGTTTACTTTCCTGAAAAATAAAATGTCATATGTCATAAATGCTCAGGAAGTCTAAAAAGATTTGAGATTGGTAGTGCCTACTCTCTCCTTATTTGCAACACTTGTCGAGGGACAAAAAAATTTCTTTTGAAACAGTAAATTTGCCTCTTTTATAGAATCTATATAAATAAAGAAACATCCTGGTTGCTAGTCAGTCAGAGATGCAGGTTTTCTCCATTCGTGCTCTCTGATTCATTCGTCCATTTACCTCCCTCTGCCGGTTCCTTATCTCTTCTGCTGGGTTTTGCCTGAATGCTGGGCCTGGCTCCCAGCAATGAGTGGTCACTCCTGTTTATTGGATCAAAGTGGACCTCTTGCTTTTTCACGTGTGCTATTACAACAGTACATAGTGTGGAGTAGTGCATATGGACTTTCAAGTGTTCTGACCTTGCTAGAATATAAACTGACACCAACACAGGAGAAAAATTTGTAGCCTTCAAGCATCACTTAATAATGAAATTAACATGATATAGTAATTTAGGGATGGTATGTAGGAAGAAACTATTTTGGGGTCTGAATAAGAAGGGATGGAAAAGATATCTATCTACTGAGAGAAGAAAGAATACAGCTGCCTGAAAAAAAGCCACTCAGAAAGAAAGAGCTAGATCAAGAGGATTCAGCAAAGACCTCTAGGAGGGAAATTTCTCAATCAGAATCCCCTATCACTCCTGAGTTTGATATGTGAATTCCTTGCCACAGCTTTTTTTTTTTTTTTTTTTGGTCTAACTAGACTGCACATAAGAGTTGGCTCGTGATGGCCAAGAGGAAGGAATCTAATGGATAGTGTAAAGCATTGAAAGACGGAGTTTAACTTTTCTTAAAATGCACGCAGGCAGATAATGTTTCTCCCACCCATAATATCTTATTTTAAAATCCCAGGAATACATATTAAACTAGAGTAATTAGAAATAAAAAAAAACTGCTGTTTTTTATCTTGCAAGGTGCCACATTTCCATGACTGAATGATAGGCTCACAACTCAAAAAAAAAAGTGTAATTTCTGCACATTCTTCTTGAGGTTATTGTAATTCAATAGTGATGTAAGTGTGAATAAGTCTGTTTGACTTCCTGATATCTGCAGCAATTAGCCCAGTGCTAAGCAGGCATAATATGCATATTTAAATAAATATTGAATCAATTACTAAATCACAAATGAATACATACATATATGAGCAAATTAATAGATGTATGAATAAATTAGTAAATTAATGAGCTTATCATTTCTCCACTCAACTTACCAATGGAAGCACTTTGCTGATTTTCTTAAGTTTTGTGACCTTAACAGCCAATAAAGACATGGGTTTTAGAAATTGAGCATAGTTAATCATGTAAAGATTACTATCTTTTTCCATCTTAGTATTTAATAGACATAATCTTTTCCTTGAGGTTTTTTGAAGTATTTGCTTTGTTGTAGTCAATGGCTTTGATTTCATAGATGAAAATATTTTAAAGAATTAACTTTTAACATGTGTCAATTAATACCACCCAATTACAATTATAAAAGAGTAACATTTTTCTATATATTTATATAACTATCAAGTGAAGATTGATGTTCATTGGAAAATGATTTTTAGTTACTATTGACATTTTTATTGATAACATGTACATGTTTTTCACTATTGGCCTATAAGTCAATTTGAAGCATGAAGTTATGTTAGAATACTTATGTATCATAAATTTTCCTAAAATTTATGATAGATATTTAGCTGGATAGATGATAGGTAGATAGATAAATGATAAATTGATAGGTAGATTGATTGAGAGATAAACAATTTTGAGGGGCTAAACAAATGGTACAGTCACTAAATGTGGGCCATGAAAAAAAAATGAAGAAATATAATGAGATATCTGACACCTACATAAAAATACAATATAAAATAGTATATGTCTATAATAGTGGAGACAGAAGGACAGGTAGATTTCTAGAAGAAGTCGCTGTCCAGAAAGTACAAGATAATTGGTAACCTCCTGATTCCTTGAGAGATCATGTCAGCAAAATTAGTTTGGATCAAAAAATGAGAAGAGTGTTACCATGAACACACATACACGGCACACATACACATTAAAATAAATAATTTTCTTAAACATTGTATCATGTCATTGAAACAAATACTATTGCCCAGGTTTGGTGGCAAATGGTCTTAATGCCAACAGATTGGAGACAGACAAAAGATGATCATGAATTTTAAGTAATTTGAGCTAGCTAATGAAACCCCATGTCAAACTGTAAAAACAAAACAAACACCAAAGGAAATCTACAGTGAAGCTTTGTATCAGACGAAATAAAGGAAGGCAACTCTCTTCATTGCATTGTGTGTGGATTTTTGAAAGTATTAATTTAATGTCTCTGCCCAAATATTTCTCAAGTAGAATATGAGGATAGAGGCAGCTAGTTCAAAGTTGCTACTGTAAAGATAAGGTAAGTTCAAGTGCATAGTTAACAACTTAGGGAAAATGTCCTTGCTATAATTGTTATTATTGACATTGCATATCACCTGTCAAGTTCAGGAAAGCCAGTTATAATTTAGAGAGATTCAGAAAGTCTAGTGGCCTCATAAGGCTTCCCCCTCTGCTGCTATTTCATTTCTGATATTTTTCTATCCATGTAAAATGCTCATAGTATGTGTGTGTGTGGTTTGTGTGAGTGTGTGTGTGTGTATGTGTGTGTGTGTGCTCACGCGCGTGTGTAATGAAAGGAAAGGATTTACCTAATATGGTGCTGCCTGAAACAGGCTTAGTACAAAGGTTATGCTTGGCACATGAAAGGTATACCGCATACTTTACAATTCATTGACTGATTCACCAAATCTTACTTTAAAATTAATGGTGTCTGTTGCATAATGTTTCCTTTGTAACATTCATTTGGAACATTATAAATATAAATTTTGAATTCAGTGGTATTTAATTTTAACCTTTTAATAGTTGTGTAACTGAAAAGACAATTTCCCTTCATGTACTCATCCCACTTTGCTGATTGAGGTTGTCTGGTTTATACAGCACATGCCAATTATTATTCTGAGGGCAGAACTGACAGAACAAGAATCAGACGCTTAAACACATGGAGGGACTGTGTTCCCTTATTGTATATCTAGTAAATGGCCACTGAAACTTGTTTTGCAGAATTTAATTGAATGCACATCTTTCTGAGACATAACACTATACTGTTTCCTCATTTATGGTGCTTTATACAAATGTCATGAATTTTGACAATGTATACTTGTTTTCTCTGCTTTTATAGACAAGGAAATATTTGGTTGGTTTGATTTACTTGTTTGTTTGTTTTTAAAACATGGACTCAGTATATAGCCCTGGGCAAAGTGGAATTTTCTCTGTATACCCAGACTGGCTTGAAATCATAGGGATCTTCCTGCCTCTGCTTCCCAAGCCCTAAGTTAAAAGTATTCGTCACCATGCATGGACCAAATAGTTTCTTAAGCATTTTCTACTCACAACCCTGTTAAGCCAAAGATTTTTATATAACACCAGTATACAAGTATTTCAAACCACACATCCACTGAAAATACATCATAAACACATTTACTTAAAGCAGTCTTTGCCACATGCATATTTTATATATTATTTATTTTAATTTATTATAATTTATTTATATTACCTCCCCATTGTTATCCCCTTGTTCTTATCTTCCTGTTCCCACTCTCCCTCCATATTCTGCCTAATTTCCCTACACTAGACTTCTGACAGAAGGGAATCTCCTCCCTTACCATACAACCACAACTATCAGGTCTCATCTGGATAGCCTGCTTCCTTTCCTCTGTAGGCCCTCCAGGCTTCCCCTCCAAGGGGAAGTGCTCAAATCCAGGGCACCAGAGTTCATGTCAGAAGAAGTCCCCCATTTTTTCTTACAATCATGAAGAATGAGGTGTCCATTTGCTAAATCTGAATAGGGGGTCTAAAGTCTTTGCGTGCATTGTCCATTGTTGGTGGAACACTTTGTGCAGGCCTCCAATATGCCATACTTGATGGTCTCCTTGTCAGAATCCTGAACCCTCTTGGGTCTTTTCATCCCCCCATTCTTCCACACCACTCTCAATGCTCCACCTGGATGGAGTCCAGCAGCCGGTCACAGCATCTGTCCAGATCCCCAGAGGATGGAGTCTCTGGGGTCAAAGGACATCTATTTTGGGCTAATATCCACTTATAAGTGAGTACATACCATTCATGTCTTTCTGGGTTTGGGTTACCTCACAGGTGATGGTCTTTTCTAAATAACATCTTTTAAAATTAAATATCTTAGCACAACAAAATCTAAAAAAATATTAGTTTGATATTAACAGGTTGAGATAGGGTGGTTATAAAATATTACATTTTTTCTCCCTATAATTAGGCAATTGCATCTCTACAGGAGCAAATATCTTTGGGTATAAAGAACTGCAGTTTATGGTACCCAGCATTCTTGAATAGAAGCTGAAGAGTTTCAGTATTCATTGGTGTTGAGTGATGTGGCTTCAACAGCTCGGCAAAGTGGCTTTAATGTGTGTTCAGAACCAGGATTGTAGTAGAGTCTCCTAATGTGACACAGAGCAGTGCTACCAGAAACACCTCTGATTGATTCTGCATCAATTTTGGATTAATCCTGGGCTCTTAGAAACCATTTACAGTTGCCGTTTTCACCTCCTTCTCCATATGCAAACCCATATAGTGTCAAGATCCACAGCTTAAGATGTTTTGATGCAGTTGAGTGCTCTTTAGTGTACTATAATGCTGTAATTGTGAAAAACTCAAAAGAAATGCAGCTGTCTGTCAGGAGGTAGTAAAGAGAAGGCCACAGAATCTACCCATACACACTGACTGTCAAGAGACTGTGGGAGACATCTAAGATATAAACTGAAATTTGCAAAATGGACAAGATGAAGACCACATGATCTCAAAGCTAATGGAAAGACTGAACAGAGACAACCAGCCACTGCATTTCAGCTCACCGTCTTCACTACTTATTAGTAACATTTGCTCCTAGCATAGGAGTTGGTATAATTTTCATCTAAGGAGGTTTTCTTTTATTTAAAAAAATCTAATTGAATTCCTGACTTAAACTGTTTGTCAATGAATAATTCTTTACAACAGAGAGGGAAATGTGTTTTATTTTGTTTGTTCATTTGTTTGTTTGGTTTCCACCTACCAGATTTTGAAATTATTTCTTAGGAAAATTCAGGTGTGCTTCCACTGATCCTCGGTCTATGGTCCATTTTTGTGTGTTTCATTTTGTTTTGCTTTGTTTTCCCACAAATAGAGCAGAAAACCAGAGGATACCGCTTAACAGCCCCCTTTCGAACAAAATAGGATATAGTAGAAAGAAGTGACCTTTTCTTTCAGACAGTTGCAAGCCATCTGCCACAAATGTTACCTTTTCTGTGCTTTTGCTTCTCAAGATCCCCCAGAGTGAGACTTTTGAGAAAGAACTGGGTTCTATACAGGAGTGGGCAGTGCTAGGCGTTATGTTTACAGTAAAACGGGAATGACACTAACCAGCTTCTCAACAGCTAAGACATAGCAGCTCTTGCTATGAATTTAAATTACAAGCACAAAAGCACACTGCTTGCAGGATGTATTGTTGTCCACCCTATCACACAGAACTCATACTTAGTGGCTCGGAACATAATATTCAGCCTTCCAACACAATGGGACATTCAAGAACCGGGCTGCTTCCCACTTGAGATTTACTCATGAGGTGTTTCACTACCTTCTTCCATTGAATTACCTAACACCCTGGCTTAATATCATTATCTACATATGTTTTCAAAGGGGGAAAATATATCTAATCACATGGATATTGTTTCTTTTTAACATTTTTATTATATATTTTTACATATACATTTACATTATTACACATATATGCAGTAAACTACCTATAACAAGAAGAACCATGAAACAATCAGGAATTATATGTAAGCTACCTTCATAGTGTCTTGGCTATTTGTATTTGGAAGACTTGAAGAAAACATCTTTCCTCTCTAGGTGCATCTAAAATTCCGAATGTCAATCAATATCTATCATATCTCATCATTGTCAACTTAAAACATCTATCTAGACCTAAAAGCATATTAACCCCTAAACAACTAAGCTTAATTGTAAAACTCAACTATCCACTCTTCAACTCCATCAGAAACTTGAAAAGGAATAAAATTAACTCCCTGATTATACAGGGAGTGCAGGTTAGTAGCTTCCCCAAAGAGAAGATGACAGAGACGGTCTGCTGCCTGAACAGTCACCCAAATTTTTCTATAGTATTGGAGCATCATCTTCAACCTTCTGTTCTAGTTAATGATATTTCCTTTCTAACTTCTTTTTTAAACCTCTCAAATTTTAAAAGGAAATATATGGATGAGCTCTAGGCTTTTTTGGTGGAAAAGTAAACAATCTCTGATTGAGTATAATGCTGGGAGACATTCATCAAATCAAGTTACAAATAAAAAGGGAGACAGAAGCCTAACTTCTGTACCCTGGCCCTGGGGTAGGCAGAGAGAAATCAAACTTGGACACCTGCTGGGGGCTACTGTTGGTGCAGGAGCTAGATGCTTTTTTATCTCAGACTGTCTTTGACAGGTCTCAAATATCTCTTTGCCTCTTGCTTCTAAGCATAAGATGGAACAATTTCAAGACTGAAAGTGGGGCAAACAGCCTGGTCAGAGTCAAGAATGAAAGGCAAAATCAAGCCCAGCGATGTTCTCCTCCTTTGTGAACCGAAAACTCTGAAGGAACAAAATGACCATCTGGGCTGTTTAAAGGGACTGAAGCACCTTGCAAATGCAATGCTGCTGAGACTCATCAGCCTTTGCCACCCCGGCCTGCCTTGAAACGTTAAGAACAGTCTGGTCTCAACCACTCAGTATAAATGACATTTGCCCTGGCTCTCCTTCCATTTGCCCTTTTCTCTGCTTTCTTGGTTACTTCCCCACAGGCTTGCTGGCCCACCTGTGTGGGAAAAAAATCAGCAGAGGTCAAAGCATAAAACACAAATATTGATGCAATTTTGTGTTTCATGGGTTACTATTTTTTTTTCCTATCTGGCACTATGCAGAGGGGCCTTTGAATACAAAATGTCAAGCCGCAGAAAACAATCCCACAGTCTACTGCTTGTGAATATACAATCCAAGCTCAGTTCTCATTTTCTAGAAAGAGAATATTATAAGTCTACCTTTTGGAAGTGTTTAGGAACTAACTCTATCAAGAGATGAACATTGCCAGGTTTCTATTTTTCTAGTCTGTGTTAAAATAGGCCTTGTTGTTCCAAGAGAAAGCTTTCTTTTGTCCTAAGTTCATAATTGAAGAAATGAAAGCTGAAGGAATTTCAGCTGACATTGCCCAAATCACAGAGAAAATAGATGATTAAAATGGCATGTACCAAAATGAGTTTTTAAATCATATTCTTGATATTGAGCTGATTTTTTTTCTTATCATCATGATTCCCAAAATATTTTCTTGACTCAGTAAACCTTAAATACATTCACCTACTATATGGTAGCTCCATGCTAGCAACTATTTATTAACATTAGATGGGAACAAAAGGAAAACTAATAGTCCCATTTTCAAAAAATACACTTTTCACTTTTTACCTTTCTAGAAATTTCAAATATTGAATAGTCTCCATATTATCACTAATTGTATTACAATTTGTGTGGAAACAGAGTATTAATAGTTAGGTCGATCAAATGTAATGGCTTCATGTACTATTAATGTACTAATGGGTATGCCTAGCTATTATTGTCAGTCAAATTGAAAGGATATTTTGTCTTTAATGGCTCTTAGTGTTCATCTCCTCGAGATGTTTTAGGATCCATGCTGTTGCTCTAATACTCCTTTCCCCTTGTGTTGATATCTCACCATTTAAGCAAAAACATCCAGTGACTAATGTGTTTGTAGGAAGTGATTGCTATCTTATTTGAAGATAATAAGTCACAAGTTTGGAACATCTGTGTTTGCTGACTTTCAGATGTCAAAGTCAATTAGTATTTAACTACAGAGTGTGTCATAATTCAGAAACAGTTTAGCTCTGCTGGGGAAGCAGAGACCTGGAATTGTTGAAGCTAATCATACCCTTTAAATTTTTTTTTTTTTGATGAAACAAATGTAGAGATGTTAGAAGGTGAAACAGTTGAAGAGAAGTAGAAAATGACAGAGACAGGAGTTTCTGACTAATTGGTTCAGTTTATCCTCATTTTAACCAAGTAATCCTAAAGTATGACAAGTTCTGAACTAGACGCCTAATAAAAGAGAAGTTTTGAAAAATATATATATATATACGTATATAAAGGTGATCTCAATGAAATCACCAAGTAATGGGGGAGACAGAGCCTGAGTTGCCCATCTCTTGTCATCAAATGAATTTTACTGTACTGGGAATGGGTTACATCTAATTGAGGTGTTGGTCCCATGGGAACTCCTGAAGATCTCAGGCTGTTGCCAAGACCATAGGTTGCTGTCCACAGACTGATAGCAAGGCACTATTCCTGAAGAGGACACCCACACAATTAACTGAATATGGAGAAGTCAAGTTGATGCCTCTATGGAGCACTCAACCCTTCATTCTAGTGTACTTGGTACAAGAAGGTACTCTGCACATTACCAATCAAGAAATGTGAATACTAATAAAAGTACAAATGTTTTTATCTACAATGATGCCCTGCTACAACATAGGCTATTGCAAAGGTGGTACGAATACTGTGGGAGTAAACACCAATATCTGGCTTGACTCACAGCCCCCTCAAAAATGAGCTCATACATATCAATGCTTGAGTGACCAGGAACCAGAGACTAGAGACCCCAGGGTAAAACCAAATACTATGGTTATGTTAAAAGAACAGAGCAATAGAATGACTCCTAATGACATTCTAATGCATTCATAGATCAGTGCTTTGGTTTGTTTAGTCAGTCTTCATCAGAGAAGCTTCCTTCTGCATCAGATAAGAGTGATTACAAAGATACACAACCAGACAATAGGCAGAGAATAAGACACTTTGAAACATAACCCCTAAGCAGGATGCCTCATCAAATATCTCAGTTCAGCTCTCAGCAAACAGTGTGGAAGATGAGGCAAAAATTGTCTAAGAACCAGAGAAGATGGAGGCCATTAAGGAAATGAGGCCTTCTAAATTAACATGACTGATATACCTATGGACTCACAGAGACTGAGGCAGCATGCACAAGCCCAGCTTGGTTTTGCACCAAATGGAGTCTTAGTGCAAAAAGGAGAGTAGGCACATGGCTCATCCCTAATCCAGAAGCAAGCTCTAAAACATTTAGTATATCTTAGATCTTATGATACACTAGAATGTTCTAGAACATAAAACTAGAATGTTCTAGAACATAAAATGTACAACAAGCATATCAGAATGTAAATATACAGTGACATTATTTAAATAGATAATTTAAGATTTTGAATTCTACAAAATGTCATCCAATGGCTCTTCATAAAAACATAACATAAATATAAACCTCTTTCTTTAAATAAAAATCTGTGTATTTCACTGTGCATGGGTATCCTAATAAGTCTTTTAATACCCCCCATACACCTCTTTGTTTCAAATTTTAACTACTTATCATTTTATTTCTGCTTACCAGTTGCCAGACTAGAAAAGCTTTTGTGGTTATTTGGATATAAAATACCTTATTGTTTTCTCTTCTCAACATTTGTCTTTGGCTTTCTTTTTCTTTTATTTTTTTTTAAGTGTTTTACACACATAACAGGCCCATATTTATTTGATTTTTTTTTCTAAGATTAGAGTGTCCGTTCATGTTACACATAATATATGCCCATTTAACAAACCAAAGTATTTACAGCATAATAAAATTTGCTGTTGAGTAGGGAAATTGATATTCCATTGGATTGAGTTTGAATTCCATCTCTTAAACCTCTGAAGATTATGACTTTAAAAAAATCTATTTAACCTCCCAGCAATTGATTTCTTTTAATCTTTACTTACATCTTAGTGGTTATTAAAAGATAAACTGAGAAAAAAAATCTTACAAAATTTTTCAAAGGTAAGATGCCACACAGAAATAATGACCACCATAAAAGAAAACATAATAAATATATTGCATCTTCCTTTCCCACTGGGTTAAAATGTAGATAGCAAGAGATCTGTCTTTTATCAATCCATCTCAACTTATACTGTGATATTTTAGTTATAGTCATAACATTCTACCTAATATCCTTAAAGCATGTTTGTAGTTCAAAATGGAAACAGTAGACACATTTTATAGATTTCTTTCCTTAACAGCCCGTAGAAATCATCATTATGTAGAGTTTTTCTACTAGTTTGATGTTTTAATGACATAATGAAGATGATATTACACATAACTTGTCTCTCTGCTACTGGCTTCTTTCTCTTCCACTTTTTCCAAAGTTGTTCTATTATGAGCTACCTCATTGAAGATCAGGTGATGTTTTATTGGACAGGCATGTCATATTACATGTTCTCCTTAGCACAGAATTTTAATTCAGAACATGGCTGCTCTGGCAAGAGATGATATCGAAAAAGCTTCTAGGTCCCTGAGATCCAGCTGGAATACAAACATGGTTTAATCCAGGAGAGTGAGGCAAGCAGATTTGATGAGGTCAAGGTCAGCCTGGTACAGAGCAAGGTTCAGGTAAAGAAAAGCTTGGGTCTAGGCGTGGTGGTACACGCCTTTAATCCCAAACAATAAGGTAAAGATAGTTTGTAGAAGGAAGCACCCATGTTTGAAAGTGCTGTTTAATTAAGTGGCAGGAAAAGTGACGAATCAGAGAAGATTTGACAGAATAACATATACCCAACTCTCAGGAAGAGAAGAAAGGGAAGCTAACTAATGGGTAAGGAAAAGAGAGGAGGCGCGTTTTACCAGAACAGTAACAGAGAGGCAGGTTGTAGAACACGGGCGAAGACAGAACAGGCTAGAGAACGAGAACGAGCCAGGAGATTGGAGCAAATTGCTGGAGTAAGTTTGAGGCCAAGCCGAGCAATTCAGAGGTTGGGAGAAAAGCCAAATTAAATAAGCTGGCTAGGAGAGGAGTTTAAGACAGAACATCTGGGTTGAACCAGCCAGCCCAGAGTTCAGTAAGAACAAGAAAAAGGTGAGCTATTAGGCAGTAAGTTTCAGAGGCTGAAAACACTCTAGGCCTAGGTTAGATCGTAGGGAGACTAGAAGCTTCCACGATGAGGCCTAGGTTAGCTGAAGGAGGCAGTAAGCCTCCCAGACAACAATTGAAATGGGCAAATAAAAGTTCCTTTTACACCTTAGTTCCTTACACCAGTCGAAATAAATGGTTATTTACAGATAATGATTTTTAATTTGCATAATTCCAAAATAAAGTTAGTAATATAAATACCTATTGATGACCTTGATATCAGTTACTTGAATATACCTTCAGAAGTAGAATAAATCATTTTTTTTTTCTTCTTAGAATTTTTCAACCTTTTATTAAATATGCTCTTTGGAAATGTGGCATGCATGTATAAAATTAATTCCATTTTATTGAAATGAGTTTATTCTATGTAATACAGGCTAGCCCAGAACTAACAATGTATCTGAGTAGTGGAGACTCTAAATCACAGTCCTCTTTCCATGGCCTCCAGAGATTAGGATAATAGATGCATATCACCAGTACTAAAATCTACGTTGCCTTTCTGATGAGTCTCCATAGCGGTCTTCCTGAGACCACACTACCCCATCTCACACTCACACCACCCATATGCAGCACTTCAAATGCCATACATTTGACCCAGCTCAAAACTTGAAATTTTTATTTATTCTTTCACTTTAATTTTTCTGTACAAGAATATAAAAATGTTATCTTAACTTGTGTCAGGTTCAACTTTTTTAAATATTTATGAAATGTTGTTTCCTTGAAAATTAGCGATGTTGAGACTTTTTTCATATAATTGGCGATTTCTTTAATGTTATTTTTCAAGATTCTAATAAAATTATAATATTGCCCCTTCACTTACTCTCTCCAATCCTCCAATATACCCCTAACTGTAGCTTACTTTATATTTCAAAGGTAGCTAGCAGAGAGAGAATTGAATTATGTAAGCACAAAGTAGTAATATCTGTTTGAGATAATGAGTATAACTACTCTGATTTAATTATTATGTAATATATGAGTGTTTAAAAATAGAATACTATTACATATCAGCAAATACAATTGTTTTGTGTCAAATGAAAAATAGTAAAGCACGTGTATTAGTTAGGATTCTCTAGAGTAACAGAATTTATAGGATGAATGTCTCTATATAGAAATGGGGTTTCTCAGAATGACATACTGGTTGAAGTCCAGCTGTTTCAACAATGGCTGGCTGTGATGTCCAACGATCTAAGTTGCTCCGTCCACAGGGCTGGATGTCTCAGCTGGTTTTCAGTTTATACTGGAAACTCAAGGAAGTAGGCTTTAATGCCAGTGAAGGCATTTCTAGCTAAGGCAATGGCCAGCAGGCAAAGAGAAAGCTTCCTTCTTCCACGTTCTTATATAGACTTCCAACAGAGTGGCTAGATTAAAAGATCCTCTTCCGTATTTCCCTAGCTGGGCTGCCTTGTCAGGCCTCAATGGGACAAGATGGTTTAGTGCTGCTGTGATACTGTGATGCTGTTATGCTGAGAGGCCAGTTGGGTTAGTACTCCTTGGTGGCCTCCCCTTTTCTGAGACAAAGGGGGAAAGGGGGAGGAGACATGAGGATGGGACTGGGAGGGAGAGTAGGTTAGGGGACTGGGATCAGAGTGTAAAGTGATTAAATAAATAAATAGGAAGGAAGGAAAGAAGAAAGGAAGAGAAAAAAGAAAGGACGGAAGAAAGAAAAGAAGGAAGAAAAAAAAATAAAAGCTTCCTACACCAAGATCTGGATCAAAGGCTTGTGTCCTCTGACCTTAAGGCTAAGAACGAGAAGTAGCCACTTCAAAGAAAGCAAAAGCTCTCTCATGGGTGTGCCCTCCATTTCTGTAGTGCAGTTCATTCGAGATTTACTCAAACTGACAATGAAGGAGAGTCATTACACCATACATAGGGGCATTTGAGTTCAGTGCTTATCTTTGTGTCACCTTTTTTATATTTGAGATTACGCCACAGTTAAGAGTCTCTTTTTTACTTCCTCTTTTTCATCACTTGTTATTGCATGTATAGATGTTTATATGCAATATCCCTAATTATGACCTGCCTAGTCCATCTCGTGTTACTTGTACCTATATTTTCAGGATTGCCTATTTGGCATTGGGCACTTTCTTCTCTCCTAGCATTCCACAGATTCCTGTATTTCCCTGTGTAGGGTTCAGGCCCCATGGGGTTTCCTTTATGCACTTTGGCATGTCAATTGGCATCATCCTTATACAGTTACATTTGAACGGTAACATAGACGAGATTCTATGGGTGTATCTTCTGACATTTGTAGGAGTCACAATCTCACAGAAAACTCCACGATCCTTTGTATCTGACAATATTTACTCCCCATCTCCTGCAATGTTTTCTGAGCCTCAGGGGCAGGGGTTCATTGTAAATGTATTTTTTTTTTAACACTGAACCCTACAATTCTTCATTAATTGCTGTAGTTTCTTGAACTAGTGTACAACTGTTCCAAATAAGTTTCCTTGATGAGAGGTGAAGACTTCATTTAGGACAAGTGTTTATAGGTTGTTGTTAGGGATTCTTTCAAATTAGTAAATTAATATTTGGTTCTTCTCCTCCAGCAACCAGACTTCACTAGCACTGAGTAGTTCATTTTCCAGACCTGGGCATGGCTTCTGTCTCCCTGAGGGTCTTAAGTCTTATTAGAGAGCTGTGAGTTACCAACAAGGTGTGCATGTCACTACTGTACCCAGGATGTTAGGGATCTGATAGGGAAAATGGGAAGAGGACTTCTTAGGGAGCAGAAGGGAGTTACATACAGGAGGAGACTTCACTAGTTGTAACAATGGACTTTAAGGTCCATTAGTTCAGTTCATTGTTTCCTCGGTTCCAGATTTTTCCTCTTACTGTGTGTCTTTAAACTTTACCTGCTCTCTTGACATACATACCCTCTGGTCCTTTGACAGCAAACCTTCATTTGAGGAACTGCCGGGATCAGACTGTCCTGTGGGCATGTCTTGGATTTTTACTGCTAGGGGAGGGGCCAGACACCTGTGGATTCCCTACTCAGGTGGTCCTGAATTGTACAAGAGAGGACTCTGAAGTCCACTTGTGAGGTGGCAATCAAGTCCTCTGTGGTTTCTGATGTTCATCTTTGTCTATGATGTTAATTCATTGGTCAGATCTAATGTGTGGAAAAGCAACCAGGCTTGCCTTCAGTTTCCTGCCTTGACATTCTGCAATTGTGGACTGTGACCAGGAATTGTAAATCAAGTAAACCTTATCCTTTCTGGGCTTCATTTAGTCATCATGTATTGTCAGAACAACAGTTACAAAACTAGAACACTGTCCAGTTATGGTATGTATTAGTCTTGTCGACTTTCACTCTATTCTCACCATCAATTTGAATCTGACTCAAAATATTTTAAGCCATTTCTTTACTATGAATATATCGAACTAATTCTACTATTTTATTAAGGCTTTTGTTAAAATGCTTCTTTATCAACCAGGTAATTTATGGAATATTCATGCTATTAGACATCCTAAAAATATAAAAATATGAATATAACATAGAAAGTTCCCCTGATGATATGCAGTGGTTGAAAATAATTCCTAGGCTGTTTTATTTTCTAATATTCGTCCACTCTTCCTTTACCACTTTATTCTCTCCCTTCCTTTTCCTACTTTCTTTCCCTGCTTAGATTTGTTCTTTTTATAAAGTAGTTACCTATCATATTGGTTTATGCACATATGAAAATAAGTTTTAGAAGTTATATACTTAAAACTTTTACTGTCGCTCAAGGAAAATACTTTCTATCAGGAAGTAGGTGATAGAGCAGAAAAAAAGTATTTAACTACATTAATGTAATGCATGTATGTAAAATAAGATATTACATAATAACAATATTTTCTCTTGTCTGCCTGAATTAGATTGCTCTCGAGTTTGTTCTACCGCTGAAGTTCTTAACAGAAAGTTGTTTCTATTTTGTTGTTGAAGAAAGAAAATAATACCTTTTACTGGCATTGTGTTTGCATAAATTGTTGAGGCTCAGATCCTATTGCTTCAGGATGCACAGAAACTACTAAAACCTAGAGTAATAATGAATGGATGAGGAAATGAAAGATAAAGTATTTATAGGTAAATACTTCTTTTGACTTTCATGAATATTAAATGAGATTACGTTGCCTGCCAGAGAACACACATTCAATAACATGTATTCTTCCCTTTGTGAAGAACAAATACATGAGGCATCTGGTGATGACAAGCATCTGGCAGAACACGCTCAATTCATTTTCTGATTCACAAATATCAAATTAAATAGAACAGGAGTCTTCCAACTGGGGCTCATCTTCTAGGACCTACTTCTGTATGTCTCTAGTGAATCATGCTTCTTCAATCACGAGAAGGGTTGTTCTACACTATTTTCTCTATCCACTGTCAAATTAGTAGTATTTCTCAGGATATGAACTCCACATAAAATCTATTCTTTGCCAAGACTTAAGATTTAGGCAAAAAACTCTCCAGACTTGTCTAGT
Organism: Acomys minous; assembly: GCF_964271855.1. NCBI lineage: Eukaryota > Metazoa > Chordata > Mammalia > Rodentia > Muridae > Acomys > Acomys minous. Next base: position 28,232,611 of record NC_140496.1, read on the forward strand.
CTGTAATCCTCATCCAGACCTTGGCATGTAGAGAGTATATCTAACCACTTGCATGACCAAAGTGGCATTGCACCAATTTGAGGCTGGGTTCATGAGAATTGACATTTTCATATTTTTTTTCTCCTAGAACTCAAATGCTATGTCAAGAGACTCAGGCTACTACTAAGTGTTGAGATGCTTTCTAGAGAGAAATGGTATGTATAAACAAAGCCAAGGGGCGCCAGCTGGAAGCCAGAACTATGGCCTTAAACATGTGAAGGAATATACTTTACATGTCAGAGCCTTAAACAGACTCACATTTAAATGAAGCCACATGAGTCATTCCCAGGAAAGTGTCAATATGTTCAGCTCAATCCACCAAGTCTGTGGAATTGTGAAAAGTGTCTTTGATTTGGGTAATTTATCTCTGTAGATTGTTATACCGCAGTAGAAAGCTAAAGGAGAATCGTTATACATTTTCACGGTGCATCTGAGTCAGATACACAGTGGATATTAGATTGTGGTACGAGCTTTTCACACATGGAAATAAAGACTTCCTATATCTTTAATAACACTCCTCCTCTTTGGGAGAATAATCTTCATGTTTTATATAATTTGAAGAATTCACGGTGCCGTTCAAAAAATATAATTCACAGTGTCATCTTCTCTTTATTCGGGATACACGTTTTATTAAACACATTTTATTTGACATCTGCATTAGTAATATTAAAGGATAAAGTCGAATGACCTTTATTATTGTTCATGAAGCTTCTCTCATCAGCTTATCTCAGTTTTGTTAAAGGTCACCTCAAGTTGTACTGTGGGATCACATAATAATGTATTAGTATTTGCTTTGTAGGACAAGAAATTATCCACAAATCAAAACATACAAACATTGTGAAAATAGAGTTTACAATGATTGGGAGCACCCTGGGTAGGTTAGTAATATCTTTGAATAGGCTTACAGCTTTTCAGTCACCTCAGAAAATTGCTAGTAAGATGCAAATGCTACGTCCTTTGATCCACAAACTCTTCTATCATGTGGTTTGTTATGCAGCAGGTACAGAGTGAGTAACTATACGAAGCTCAGGCTCCCTGGATTTGAGTGTAACTTCTAACATTGATTGTCAGACTTCAAACACACTCTTGGACCTCTTTCAGATTAAGCCCCTTATCTATAAATGGGAAGAAAGCTCCCTCCTTAAGCCTGGCAATTGTGCGGCTGAGAAAAATCAATTTTAATACTGTTCAAAATGTCCATGACCTGCAAAGGTCCTTATTTTACCACTTTTTTCAACTTTAATGAATATTTTTGTTTAATTGATGTTATTTTAATATTTCCTATTTTTTAACTAGACATAACGTGTGTGCATGTGTGTGTGCATATGCTTGAGAGTTACTCTGTGCATAATTTGTATGTATGCAAGAGTATTATGTGCCTAGTGACAGATCAGAACAGAGTTACAAAGGAACCTTTGCTGATTACTTCTTAAAGTTTTAGATTTATTCAAATTTTTATATGTGAGTGTTTTGACTGAATATATGTATATGTGTATGCTTTATGCCTCCAGACACTTGAGGGTTTGTCAAATGTTTACAGAAGGGTTTACAGATGTTGTGAACTGTTACATGTGTGCTTATAGTTTGAACCTGGGTGCTGTGTAAGAGCAGTAAGTGCTCTTCACCCCGACCCATTTCTCTTGATTCCAGGGCTGACTTCTAGCTAGACCATGGGTTGCCACTTCGTTTTCCTACTTGAGAGGTAATTTCTTCAATTTTAATTCAAACTGATATCACAGGGATAATAAGTGTTAATTGTGGTAAGGCGTCCTACAGAAGGTTCTCTAATTCTCTGTCCTACACCTGATCCTTTCTCTCCCATGTCTTTCAAAGTTCCTTTCTCCACCAGCATGGACAAAGTATATCAAAGAGAAAGTCCTGCTTCCTATGTTGTCTAGTTTCTTGTTGAGTCCTGTAATGGGATGTAGTTACAGAACATAGAAGAGTAAGAAGAGACATAATGAAATTCTTCCCTGGAAGTGATTAGATTTGGGTCTAAGGGCCTTTTTGTTTGTTTGTTTCTCTGTGTAGCCCTGGCTATCCTGGACTCTCTTTGTAGACCAGGCTGGCCTCAAACTCACAGAGATCTGCCTGCCTCTGCTTCCCAAGTGCTGAGATTAAAGGTATGTGCCGCTACGGCCAGGCTGGGTCTAAAGGCTGGGTCTGAAAATTACCTGTGTTTCATCACTTTGCCTCTAACTCATCTTCAGTACCTACATTTTTTTTTCTCTTCAGTCTTGGGGACATCAAGTCTTCATCACTGATAGAGTCAGAGTCTTACTAGCATTTACTTGTTTCTTGAAATATTGTATTTCTTTAAAGTAATGTGCTTCTTTATTTTCAATTAAACAGCTTTGAGTTTCCATCTGGTTTTCTTTATGGGACTTTTAATATTTCCAACTTTAAATGAGTACCATAGAATACCTTAATGTCAAAATTATCAGCATATATTTTTTCATAATGATAGTTACATTCATCCAAAAAGTTGCCTAGCCTTGCTATTTCCTTTTTTGTTCGTTTAGGTATTTTAAAGGTGAAAATCAAATAGCTGTACTGATTTTGAAAAGGGAAATGTATGTTTGTACTTGCAGATCACAACTGTGTAAAGAATAAATTGGAGGAAAATAATAGTCTTCAAGGAAAAATTCAGACATGTTAATCTCATGATATCTCAAGATATCTGGACACTAGCCCAAGGGGCATGTCCTATGAAAGTCTTCACTTATCAGGAAAGTGGGACAGAGGGGAAGACTTTCTATTGGGACTCTAGGTGAGAGAAGCATGGGAAAATGTGGAAATAGAAGGATCCAGAAGGTGCAAGAAACCTAAAAGTAGAACATTATGATGGGTGGATCTGGGCCCAGGGGTCCTGTTCAAACTATGGCACCAGCCAAGGACAATATGTGCAGTAAACTTCGAACCCTTACCCATAGCTAGCCAATGGACAGAACATTATCCACAATTGGGTGGAGAGTTGGGACTTTCACATGAATTCTGGTGTCCCATATTTGGCCATGTCCCCTGGATGAGGAGGCCTGGTGGCACCCAGAGAAGGATAGCAGGCTACCAAGAAGAGACTTGATACCCTATGAGCATATACAGGGGGAGGAGGTCCACCTCAGTCACAGTCATAGGGGAGGGGAGTAAGGGGAAAATGGGAGGTAGGGAGGACTGGGAGGATATAAGGGATGGGATAAGAATTGAGATGCAATATAAATAAATTAATAAAACATATTTAAAAAATAAAAATAAAATAAAAAATCAAGAAATCTCAAATGATTGGTATGATTGGAAAGCAGGTATGACTGTTATAAAAATGCAAGGTCATAATACTGATGAAAATCCACATTCTCATTTCAACCATATCAACCAGAGACCTTATAAGAGCTAAGGAAGAGTCAAACTGTCTACCCACATACAGATTCAAAGTGAAACATTGTAAGAATTAACCATTAATTCTTTGGTTAATTCTCTTTGGTTAATTCTAATTAACCAAAAATACAGCAAGAACTATATATCTGTATTATAATTCATTATATTTCATTTGATTTACTAAGTATATAATTATCATGAATGATTTATTTAAAAATAGCAACTGTTTCTTGTAATGTCCCTAATTCACTAGCATAAATAAAAATTTAAATAGTTAGAAAAAATAGGAAGGCAGAAAAATAGATTGCAATTTAGTAAGCTTTTAGGTCCGTAGACTAATGTATTAACAAGTAGACTGATAGCTTGATAAAAAAGGCTGGTAATAAAATTTTAGATATATGTTCTCTCAGAATATGTTTAAATTCACATAGCTTTTCACAAAAATCCCATTAAGAAATAAAACTAAGGTTCCCACTTCTGCTATAAAGTTTTCCAAAGAACTACACTGCTATTGTCACGGGTTATGCAGTCAGTGTTTTCTTAGAAGATATAATTTTCAGCCTCTCCACCTCTACCCTCTAATCTTCCCCCAAATGCCCACTGAACAACATCCAAAGCACTTTATTGTGATCCACCTATATCTGGGTCCTTTTCCTTTTGTTTGCATCTGAAATGGAGCAGACATCTTGTTTACCAGAGGCTGTAGGAAAGTGAATTCACTTATTGATTGACATTATCAAGCAGGCAGACAGACACTGTAGCAGGTAAAATTGCTTTTTTTTGTGTTGTTGTCTGCCAAACTTTAACAGAGAAAGTGATGTGCTTTTGCCAGGGAGGGCTACTCTACAATCAGGTAATGGGTCTTAAAAAACGCTGCAAACATTAATGGTGTTTGATCAATAATATTACTACCACAGGTAAAATGCTACTACATTTATTATTAAGATATTGCTGAAAATGGAATGACTCAAAGGACTTTGAGAAAGTATGAATAATTGCTATATCATTAGTACAATGAAATGCTAATGGAAGTTTTGTCATGTAACATGCTGTGAGTATTTTTTTTCTGAAAGATCTTCAAGTTACTCTGAGCTAATGTCTGACACAGCCCCTCAATTATCCTATCACATCTCAACTTCCCCCTGTCTATGAGCTAATCCAGAAAGCCAAAGATGCGGATATATCTTTATTCCTATATTTAATTTTTCCAAACTATATCATGAAATATAAGGCAAGTATCAAAAGTCATTTGTATTCTTCTTTGTTTCCTTAATACTTAATACATTGATCAAACAACAGTGGTCTTGATCTTCTTTTCCTGTGCAGCTAGTGTCAAGTGTTACCTCTCAAGAATATTAAAGTTTGACAAAAATAAAGACTTTTATCCATCATATGAATCCAAATGTAAATGTTTTAAAGAGATTTCTAAAATATTAACTAAATTATTTAGCTGTGTTAAATGAATACCCATTGAAGATTGTTATTGAAATTAATTCAGTCCATACAAATATCTTTAGAGAATATGTATATAGTAACATATGAAGAGAACTAAAGAGCCAGATAGGTATGGGGAAAGGATCATAAATTTCTATTGTGGGTTTCTCTTTATGAACTCCTTATGTGTCTCCCTACTTGTATGTCTTGCTTTAAGCAGCTTGCTTTAAAGTTATCTATTTTATTCTACCTTGTTAAAGAAAAAAACTTAAATAAAAGAATAAAAAGGATAAAAGAAACATAAAATAAAGGGAAATGAAAAGATGAGAGATATGGAAATGAGAAGGAAAATTTAAAAAATATGGGACAAAAAAAAGTCAGGAAGTTAGGAAAGAAGGAAGAAATATAAAAGGAAGGAACAACATGGCAGCTGACACCTTTCTTTAACTCCATGTTCTGACACCTTCACACAGACCACATGTAGGTAAAACACCAATGCACAGAAAATAAAAATAAATAAATAAATAAATAATTTTTTTTTCTTTAAGGAAGGAACGGAGGAATAAAGGAAGAAAGGGAAATCAAACATACACACTAATAAGAAAATATTAACTTATCTATCAGTAGAAAACCAGACAGATAAGGGTTGTGCAGCCTTGTGGGCATCTGGGGAGACTTTTTCACCCTAAGTTACATTCAGTTCTATTTCTAGCTCAAGCAACTTGAGCACAGTATTCCTGGTATCAATTTTGGCTTGTGCAAAATACAGCTGTCTAATTACTAACTGAGAAGGGAAAAATACTCTTTTCCCTCAAATTTCTGATGATCTTCATTGGTTTCTAATCCTGTCACATCTTTCTTTTAAAAGAGCATTCTTTTTGTCTTTTCTAATAACTGGATGAAATTGTTATCAGAGTTAAGTTCCTATTATATCAAAGTTCTAAATTTTTGAGATTTTATACAAAGGAATATGTTGTCAGTTGGTAAAAGTGGAATTTTTTCAAGGCAAGGGGTCTTATTTCTTATTTTATTAAATATCTAGTGTGTGTGTGTGTGTGTGTGTGTGTGTGTGTGTGTGTGTGTGTGTGTGTGTGTGTTCTGAAAGTCAGAGGAAGAGAGGTTGCATTATTCTGTGGGCAAGGTGAATACCACCTTACTGGATATGAAACATGTTTAACGCCCAATTCTAGATTTGATGTACATAACATATAGACTCTCTAGTTTGTAGAAGTCAAGTTAAAGTTTAATATGAACATGTCCAACCAAACTAAGCACAGGAAGGGAGATCAAGAGACTTAGAAGGACAGCAAGAGTAATAATGAGAGTGCACATCAGAGATTGATAACCAATCTGTATGTTAGACTCGACTGATATTCTAATAGCTGCAATTACAGAATAGCGTATAGTTTCATAACAGCCTTTGCAGCTGCTAGAGAAGATTATTCTTGGGGACATATAAAGAAATACAGGAAGGTGAGACCAATGCCTTTCCACATATCAAACTGCATTTCTTTTTGCTCATGGAAATCAGCTTAATCCTTATTTAAAAATTTTGGAAATAGAAAACAATGTAATCAAAATAACAACCCAAAAATAAAACCTAGCCATTATTAAAGTTGCAGGAATAATGGTTCACATGGAAAAGAAAACTGATTGTGATTGGTAGATAATGTTTAGTTGGAGCTATTATAAAGCTTCTGGCAGAACAGGGCAATGGGAAACACCATAAGGTACAATATCCTGGATATATTTAAAATTACCTTTTAGATTATTGGGATAAGATCTATAACTTAACACATTTTTAAAGAACTGACTCCTTTGTTATTTACTGTTTTATTTACTTAAAAATCAAGTGTATGCCAATAGTTTGATCCTCAATTTTTAGATAGACATACATTTTGTTACGTTATTTTCAGTATTTGTCATGACTTCTATAGAACCACAAGTCTTTGTAATGTTTCACAGGTTCAGTGTAGAATATGTCTTTTTACTCATATGAAAAAAGAAGCCCTCAAGCTAGAGTGTTTATTTAGTCAATTCAACATGCTTGTTCCTTTTACAATTAATCACCAATAAATCAACAACATTTTAACATTAAATTAGTAATTTTACATTGTAGAACAATTCTTTTATTTATGATATTCAAGTGTTTTTTTATAAATTAATACACATAAATGAGTTCTGTGGAGTAATTCTGGGTGCTAGCTGGATAAATGATTTCCTCTCCCATCTCTCTTCCACATGGGGCCACTTTGAAGCCAATAATGCATTTAAGTGTTTGCAATTATTAACTGTGTCCAGGGACTATTGCCATTTCACACAATTGCTCTCCTTATATTGTATTCCAAATGTTTCTAGTCTCATTGCTTTAATTATTTTTTGTAATTGATTCCTAAATTTTACTGTTAGGTAATTTAATTAATGATCCCATTGTAAGCTTTAGGGTTGGTGAAGTATTTTTAAAACTACCTTTCAGTTTTAGTAAATGAGCCCTTGATTTGAATTTTTGTAATTATTATAAAATTTATTCCAAGAATATAAGAATAACCGATGGAAAATTTCTTGTTATTGTAGGTGCTATTGAAAGAAACTCTGAGCATTGATCAAGTAAAACAGTTCTCAAGTGACTAAAGCATCAATGAAGATAATTCTCAATTCTTCCTCATATGGGTAAAAAGGAAATCAAAAATAATTACAGTCAAAGAGTGGTCCTAAGCACTAATTAGTTTGTTCTTCGAAGTAGTTTTATATTTTAGGGGTGGGGAATCTCAGCCATTTCTTGGTTTAAAGCGGGAGCCTGATCATGTTACTTCTTCCCTTAAACTTCTAGAGTGAATTGCCACTTTACCAAAGGTGAATTTGGTAATGTTCAGTTGCCTGGCAAGGTTATGTACTCCAGTCCTTGTTAATGCTTCTACACTCATGTTTTCCCCTTCCCCTTCTTTCTGATGACAGAAACTAGCAATCTCTATTCATAACTGCATCATGGATATTTGGATTGTAGGTGTCTCTGCCCAAACACTCTATTCTCCTATTACAGTCAGCGCATTTATTAACTCAAAATAAAATCTATTACTGTGAACACAGTGCTAGAATATCTTACTTTTAATCTCAGTATGTTGTGAATCTTTTCTGTTTTGTTTTGTTTTGTTTCATCTTATGAGACAGAGGTTCTCTTTGTGAAAGTCCTGGATGTCCTAGACACTCTTTGTAGATCAGGCTGGCCTTGAATTTACAGAGATCCACCTGTGTCTGCCTCCTATGTGCTGAGATTAAAGGCATGTGTCAGCACACCAGGCTCCTTTATTTGCAACAAATAGTGTTATAACTTTGCATTTGTGTACCAATTTATTAAAGTGTGTCTTAAATTCTGTGAACATAGAATTCTAAGGACATTCACAGGGATCCACATCCTTGTTTCAGTGTATAACCTTGGGACTTCACATGCCCTTGTAATCTACCATGTAGATTACATGTAATCTATGATATATATCATGTGCTTTGTTTTGATTTTAGAACCACTATGCTATCCTATCCTAACTGTTGTCATCCCTAGTTTCTTGAGCAGAATTGAAGCCAGACCCTCAAGCCTGTCTCTCTGATAACAGTTTAATGCTAGTGTTGCTCATACTACAAAGGTACTTAACAAAGAAACTTTTTTTTAGACATAGGAATTATACTTCCTTTTGGTGACCACTCTGCAAGAGGAGTGTGTAGTGGGGAGTTTATTGATAATATAAAATATGCTAATAGATATTTTTAAGAGGTATGGGACATGATTGAAAATATAAAAATAGCAAATTATACATAGAACAACAAATTCTCAGCATAGATTCCCAGAATGTAGGCCAGTCCATAATATATTTGATATAATGGGAGAGTCTGTGTGATAAGTGGATTATAGATGTAGCCCATATTATAGGTGAATTTTAACAATTTATAGAAAACCTAGCCATATAATCTATTATTTTATTCAAATATGAAGCAATGTGCACATGGATTTTATGCCATTTTAGGAGCACTATGATATTATTTATATATCATCCATTTATACATGGATGATATATATCCACATGTCTTTATGACAAGGAAAAGGGCAAAGTGATAACTCTGGGTTCATACAAGGAACTAAAAGTGAGCTCAACAAAGGAAAATACATGAATTGATTACAACAAGCACTTATTATGCAGATAATCACCTAAGACACTTATACGTGCATAGTATTATTTGCATTTTTGAATAAGGAAATTAAAGCTCAAAGTTAATAAGTAACTTGCAAAAATTACATGGGTAGTTAACTGTAAAATTAATTATATCATGTCTTTATCTGGATTAGAATAACTTTTTTATAGACAGAAACTAATTTTTTTTTTTTACATTTTAATTATCTGTTCTGTTGGTATATGTTTGTTTGTGTGTTGGTACAGGTACATATTCCTCACCTTAGATGTGGAAATCAGAGGAAAGCATGGGGGAATGTGCTTCTCTCGTTTTAAAGTGCTGGTACTGAGGTTCTAGCTCACGTAGCATGCTTGGTGGCAGGTGCCTTTGCTAACTGAGCGTTCTCTGGCTGTAGAATCTTTGTATCATAGCACTTATGACTACATAAGGAGTCCTAGTCTTGTCTGCTTATAAAACAATCATTCACTTACCAATGATATATCAGTGCAAATAATTTTTTTCTTTTTTTCCTTTTTTATTAATTTATTCTTGTTACATTTCAATGGTTATCCCATCCCTTGTATCCTCCCATTCTTCCCTCCCTCCCATTTTCCCCTTATTCCCCTCCCCTATGACTGTTCCTGAGGGGGATTACCTCCCCCTGTATATGCTTATAGTTTTAATAAGGATCTATTTATCACATAAAAAGTGAACTGTCCAAAAAAATGTAAAATTTAAGATGGCAACACTTCAATGGATAAAAGTGACAACTTTATTTTACCTGTGTCAGACAGTCTCTCAATCTGACAGTGTTGAAAGAAAAGATATAAACCTGACCATTGACTTCCTCCTCATAGAGAAAAGGAGTTGATCATGTGTACTATACCCACAACCTCTGGCCCATACACAGAATAATTTGGCATGGCTATAACAGTGAAGTTGTTTCATTTTGAAAATCTGGATATATAGGGAGAACATCATTGTAATTAGAGACTGAGTCCACATAAAAAGAGGGTTCTACCTCTATGAGAAGTGTGAAATAGTGGATCTCAGAAGCAAAAGAAGGATTGGCAGTTGTCCTGGCTGGGGGAAACGGAAACGGGATTGTAGCTGGTAATTGTAAAGTACTGACCTTGCTGTAGAGAAGATGCTCATCATTAACAATACTGTGTGTTCATTTATAAATTATTAAGACAACAGATATGGTATTTCATGTTCTTACCACATTTTATCAAGTGTGTTTAAAAAAAAATAAAAGTAAATGTATTGATTTAAACCTCCCTCAGTGTTCAGTTCTGATTTCATTATTTGTAGGAAGTCCACTTAACTGAAAAAAAAAACCAAACAGTTACTCTCAATCACTATTGTTTCCATTTTATTCAGCCTATGAGCCTCATTTCATTTGTGGTGCTATGAGTTTAAGAAAAGTAATGTAGTAGAGCTGGAGAGATGACTCACTGATAAAAGTATTTACCAGGATAATCTGAGAAACAGAGTTCAGATACACAAAATCTATAGAAAGCTGGACTCCACAAAATGTACCTGCACTCTCAGAAACCTATGATGAGATGGGAGTAAGAGCCATGGTAATTCACAGAATACCATGGGCTATATGTTCCAGTGTACACATGGTGCATACTGCATGAAAAAAGAAGATAGCACTGTCTCAAATAAGGTATTAAAGGGGGGGTTCTGACACTGGATGTTGTCCTTTGACGTCTATACGTGTGTCATCTGCAAAGATACAAAAATAAAGTAGGTCTGGACACAAAGAACCACACTGTCACTGTCTTTATAAGTTTTTGAACCAAGTGATGTTTCTGTGTAACTTCTCGACAGATCTGTGATGTTTACAGTGTGTGTGTGTGTGTGTGTGTGTGTGTGTGTGTGTGTTGTGTGTGTGTGTGTGTGTATGTATGTGTGTTTGTGTGTATCTTATTTGTTATACTTTTCTACATTATTTAATTCTATATTCTTTACTATATATTTATTTCTACATTATTATCATAAATAATTCCCATAAGGATTTTACTAAATATTTAGTAAATCAGTCAGTCATATGCATAAAACTGCAGGTATGTGTCATATTTGACAAAAGTTGATTAAATTACAGAGATTTTTCTCGTCAATAAGGAAAAAGGTCTTGTTGGAGGAAAGTCAAGTCCAACTGTGTTTTCAAATGCTGATTTCAGTGCTTTGAGATCTGATAACTGCCCTGCCGTAGGCATTGTTCTGAATGTTGAACTATCTTCTGTAACCATATGATGATAAGGATTGTTCCTCAATTGTCCTTGATTGGCTGAATGAAGATGTTGAAGCCTATTACCTGGCAGAAGAGAGAGAGGTGGAGTTTAGGTGTCTGGGCTTGGAGTTGACAGAGGAAAGTGAGGGAAGATAGGAAAAAGCAGAATATGTAGCAGGCGGGTAGGACGCTAGATGGAGTGGAGTTGCCATGAGGCAAGATGGCGCTGAGCACACAGTTGTAAGGATAGACTAATGTAGCAGAAGCTGTCCCAGGAGTCATCAGATTGGCAAGCCATTGGCTTTTATGTGGGGTTTAAAGGTACTAAGATTAGAGTAGCTCAGAATGGGCCCAGCAGAGTGCCTGCAGCTTATTAATAAATCATAATTGGGGAACTATCTGGTTAAAGAAAACTGCTACCATGATAATAAACTATATTGATTAATATAGAAAGAATAACTTGTCTTACTACCATGTATTTTCCAAAGTATCATCATCTCATAGTCCCACTCATTTTATTTTCCTACAGTTGAGTGATTTGCTGCATTTGGACTTCTTATGTGATTGGCCCTAATTAATTACATGTACTCAAAAATATAAAAGGATATATGATGTTCAAAATATATGATTGTTCCCAATGAAAACCTTATGGTGTCTAAGGCAAAACATCTGTTCTCATGATGATCAAGACTAAAGCCTGAATTAATAAATGTTTATTTTTTCCAGAGCAATTACTATTTGAAACCTATAACAGAGACAGAGTGACAAAAAAAATTTCATGTGATTTTTAAAGTACAGCAGTTTAGCCCAAATCATTGGAATCTGTTAGCAGAACATAAATATAGAAACACAGTGACATGTGACAGCTTTGTATAAAGCATGGATTCCCAGATATTAAGGTAGATGTTGACAAATTTTAACAAAATAAACAGGGGTACATGGTTGACAGAGACATTTAATTCATACAAGATTATAGAGTGTGTGATCCAGAGAACACACCAGGGTTATTTTTACCCATTAGAGGTAATTTTGAAGTATCAACAAATTAAATAAGACACCTAAATGCTGATAGCAAAGTAACAGAGTGAGATCAGACTGTCTGACCAGACACTATTGTTAAGCTATTTCTAATGATAAATGTGAAGACATAAAAGTAATTTGACTCAGGACATACAAAAAAATTTCTGAAGTAAAAATGTTTACTAACATGCTTTACAGATATAGGTAAAGAGTTCAAATATAATTTTAATAATTATAATGTTCATGAATGAACAAAAATTCCTTTCTTAGTATCAATTCTTTCACCCACAGTACACATTTAGTAACCACTACCTTGCAGCCTAGCACTGGAGAAACAATAATGTCCTTAATTTGCCCATTAGTACAGTGACTGGTAAAAAGCCTACAATTTGGTTGTACCTAGTTCAATTTCTGATAGCAACTTGGGATATCTTGGGAACAATGTAAGATAAAGCAGTTCAAAAACTTTATGTATCATTAATTACTTTCCAAAAGTATAAGTTACAACAATCCACTAAAGGTATAAATAATATTAATCTATTTAATTATTAATATTAATAAGAAACATTTCTAATTAAAAGAAGTGCTAAAAGTATAAAGCCATATAATCCTAGTATAAAACATGTGTAAAATGTAGTTTTACTCTATGTCCTGGTTTTAATTGACAGCTTGAATGGATAAGGGACCACTATGGAAACATAGTCCTGTAATCTATGAGAGTGTTCTTCAAACACTTAACTGAAGGAAGATGACCCAACATAAACTTAGATAATTATTCCATTTGATGAGATTTTACTTGAATAAAAGTGAGACAGTAAGTAGAGGATCCACACCCCCCTTGCCTCACCTCTTCTCTCTGATGGTCTTCTACGCCTCCAGATTTCAGACACAATGCAAAGAGTCACCTTAAGCTCCTGCTTCCACTCTGTCTTTGCCATGATGCAATGTATCCTTGAGCTGTAAGACAACATAAGCCCTTACTCTACTAAGTTGCATTGATCATGGCAATGAGAAAAGTAACAGAAATATATAAGTACAAAGAAGTGAGGTCATTCTTGTAATCATTCTGGATAGTGATGGAAAGAAAAGTAAAAAAATAAAAAGCAACCTTAGGCTAGAAAAGCCATAGAATGATGTAAGTATATTTTATTTGGTAGTTTGAATAAGAATGAGTCACATTGGCTCATATATTTGCATACTTAGTCAACAAGGAGTGGCACTATTTGAAAGGATCATAAGGGGTAAGAGGTGTGGCCCTGCAGATGGAACTGTTATCACTAGGGGTGGGCTTTGGGGATTCCATAACCCATGCCAAGCCTATAGTTCCCTCTCCTAGTCCTAGATAAGAATATGGTAACAAGTACTTATCCATGTCTTTCTGGATGCACCATGCTCCCTGCCATGATGAAAATGGGCCAAACCTTGAATGTATAACTAAATTCACAATTAAATGTTTTCTTTTAATACTTGCTTTGGTCATGGTGACTCTTTTCTGTAATAGAACAGTAACTATGACATCTTATTAGGCTGTTCTGGTGTGCATTTGGAATATTAGACTTCTAAGAGAAATGTTGATATTGGAACCACAACTCATGAAGTTTCAAAGGCAACTGAGGTACTTGGGAAGTTCTGTCAAAAAATCTGGTTGCATCTTTATCACATATTGTGAATATGATTTGAAGGGAAAGGACTTATTTTCTTTCTGCATTCTTCAGTTGAGGGACATCAAAGTTGACTCTAGTTTCTGGCTATTACACATAAAGCTTCTATGAACATGGCTGAGCAAGTTTCCTTGTGGTATGGTGGAGCATCTTTTGGGCAGATGCCTAAAAGTAGTGGTAAAGATGGATCTTGAGGTAGAACTAGTCTCAGTTTTCTGAGAAGTTGCTAAATTGATTACCAAAGTGGCTGGAAAAATTTGCACTCCCACCAGCAATGGAGAAGTTTACCCCTTGCTCTACATCCTCCCTACCATGTGCTGTCATTTGGGTATTTGATTTTAGCCACTTTGACAGATATACGGTGGAAACTCATAGTCATTTTGATTTGCAATTCTCTGATGACTATGGACATTGAACATTTCTTTAAGTGCTTCTTGGCTATTGAAAATTCTGTTTTGCTCTGTGTCTCAGGTGTTTTTTTTTTAAGATTTGGTTTTTTTTAATTTTTTTACATATATATTAATATTACTACATGTGTATAGAGTAAATTACCTACAGCAAGAAGAACCATGAGGCAATCAGGAATTATATAAATGTTATATTCAACATCTATCATATCTCACCATTATCAACTTAAAACATCTATTTGTTGGTGTCTAATTTCTTGAGTTCTATATGTGTTTTGGATATCAGCTCTCTATTGAATGCAGGGTGGGTAAAGATCTTTCCCCATTCTGTATGCTGCCATTTTTGCATATTGTACTTCCAAAGCCTTTCAGTTTCTTGAGATGCCGTTTATTAACAGCCTACGCTGTTGATACATTGTTCAGGAAATTGTCTCCTGTGCCAATGCATTCAAGATTGCCCCCCCCCCACTTTCTCTTCTATTAGACGTAACGTTTCTGGTTTTATATTGAGGTCATTAATACACTTGGACTTGAATTTTGTGCAGGGTAATAAATACAGATCTAATTGCATTTTTCTACATGTACACATCCATTTATACTAGCACCATTTGTTAAAGATACTTTCCTTTTTCACTGTATGCTTTTAGCTTCTTTGTATAAATCAAGTGTCCGTAGGAGTGTGGGTTTATTTCTGTGTCTTCAATCCAATTCCATTCTTCAAACTATCTGTTTTTATACCAATACTGTGCATTTTTATTACTATTACTGTGTAGTACAGCTTGAAATCATGGAAAATGATACCCCAGAATTTATTTTATTGTACAGGCTTGTTTTACCTATCATTTTTTTCCATATGATATTGAGTATTTTTCTTTCAAGGTCTATAAGACTTGTGCTAAAATTTCGATGAGAATTGTATTGAATCTGTATATTGCTTTTGGAAAAATGGCCAACTTTACTATGTTGATCCTACTGACCTATGATCATGGGAGATCATTCCATCTCCTGATAGATTCTTCAGTTTCCTTCCCCAAAGTCTTGAAATTCTTGTCATACAAGTCTTTCACTTGCCTTGATAGAGTTACACCAATATATTGCGTATTATTTGTGGCTGTTGTGGAGGGTATTGTTTTCTTGGTTTCTTTCTCGGCCTGTTTATCACTTGTACTCAGGAGTGCTGTTGATTTTTTAAGTTAATTTTGTATCTCTCATTTTGCTATAGGTGTTCATAAGCTGTAGGAATTTCCTGGTAGTTTATTTTGGCTCTCTTATGTATAATATCATATTATCAGTCAATATCAATAATTTGACTTCTTCCTTTCCATTTCATATCCCCTTGATATCCTTCAGTTTTTCTATTGCTCAAGCTAGAACTTCAAGTACTATATTGAAAAGATATGGAGTTAGTAGGCAACCTTTTCTTGTCCCTGATTTTAGTGGAATTAGTTGAAGTTTCTCTTCATTTAATTTGATGTTTTTAATTGCCTTGCAGTATATTGCCTTTATTATGTTTAGGTATGTGACTTTTATCCCTTAACTAGACAATGTCAAACATTTACATAATTGAATACTACTCTGCTTTTAAAGGATATAATGAAATTTACAGGTAAATGGATGGAACTAGAAAAATAATCCTGAGGGAACTCAGCAGAAAGACATACATAGTATGTACTCACTTATAAGTTGATACAAGCCATAAAATACAGGACAACCATGTATAATGCACTAACCCCAAGAAGCTATGTAACAAGGAGACTGCAAGTGAAGACTCCTTTTATTTAATCTTTCTTTTTTTATTAAATATTTTTTTTAATTTTTACATATACATTTATATTGTTATACATACATACAATAAACTACCTACAGCAAGAAGAACCATGAAACAATCAGGAATTATATAAATGTGACATTCTTAGTGTTTTGGCTATTTGTATTTGTCAGTTTTGAAGACAACATCTTTCCTATCTTGGTACATCTAAAATTCTGAATGTAAATCAATATCTATCGTATTTCATCACTATCAACTTAAAACATCTGTCTAGAACTAAAAACATTTTAACCCTCAACAACCAAGCTTAATTGTAAAACTCAATTTTCTGGTCTTCAACCCTATCAGAGACTTGAGAAGGAATAAAATTAATTACCTTAGTATTCAGGGAGTAGAGGTTAGCAGCCTCCCAAATAAGATGACCTAAACAGTTCACTGCCTGGATAGTCAAACTCTCTATAATGTTGGAGCATCATTTTCAGCCTTCTAGCCCAATATATCTGACAGACATATTTGTGAGACAGGAACTATTGAGGACTTACTACCCTGTCTTGGCAGAGATTAGCCATCGACTCTGCCTGCATCCAAGCTTGTCCTTGGCCTTCTGTCTTTAGGCAGAATTCTATCTGTGGTAGAAACAAGGAAATATTTCCCAGTGGCTTATTTGCCACATTTGAAACAATTTCAATAAAGAGGTTCTTCGATGCTCATCCTCTTTGAGGTAGGCTGGGTATTGCCAGGAGTTAACCTGTCTCATTGTCTATGAATATTTAAAATAATAAAAATATTTTTAAGCGCCATATTCTGTATGTCTCTGAGGTTTTTGAAGACCTTATCTAATTATTTTACCTTATCTTTCTACAGAATCATATGTATCTATTTCACATAAGAGGTATAGCACTGTCAAAGTATTGGAACTAAACCTTCTATTATAATTGAATTATATGGGTACAATACCTCATATTAGAGTAGAAACATATTTAATATATGTGAAGATTATTCTTACATTTGAATTCTATACCACTGTTTCCAAAGTTAAACTTATTTTGCATCTATATACAATATTCTGTATCAGTGAATTAAAAATAACCTTGTAAGTGACAATTGAGGCTTTTAGTGGAGGAGTAGATTCACTAGTCTACTTTTTGTTCTACCTTCCCTATATTTTTCTATATCCCCCCTTCTTTCTTTTCAACCCCTATCTCCAAACCTAAGAATGGAAGATACAGGAAAAGAGAGACATCACTGAATTCAACCTTTTTTCCCTCTCTAAATAAGACCAATAATAACTAATTCTCGTTGAAAATAACCCTCTATAGCCCACAAAAGCAACCAAATATCTACTTGACCCTCCTTAAAGGAAATGGGATGTTGCTCTCTTAATGTTTCTTCCTGCTTGTTTGGGATGAAAAATACTTTTGTATGGGCTCAAATAAAACTGGGGAAATTGTTAAACAATCCAAGAATAGCATTTGTGGTCCAGTTTCTAAATGTTGAGAAATTCCAGGCTGAATTAGAGTTCTGTGTGGGACAGTCTGAAATTCTGGACCTATTGGGATTGGAAGCTTTCTTTGAAGGTGTCCTGGGAGCTTTCTTGTTCTGATGAGGAACAGCAATTCAAGTACCTGGTGCTGGAACATGAAGGATGCAAGATGTCAGTGTCCAGCACGCTGAAAGGAACGCATCCTGTCAGGTCTGATCCAATGTCAGTGTCCAGTTCTTTTGTTCTAAACACATGTAATTTCTCACAAGCATTATACAGTCCTAAAATATATATGTATAAGGTGTGCATGAAGCACAGAACAATTAAGGCTGGTTCTCTATTCTTTGTGTGAACGGAAAAAAAGAAAACTGTAAATCTTCATTCATGCCATATGAAAAATCTCATCTAATACTAATTCATAGGGATTCTGTAGCCAACAAGAAGCATTGTCTATGCCTAGACATTCATGTCTCAGCCAGTCTAGGAGCTGTTCCCATGTAGTAAGAATATCAATATAAATTATCTGCTGTTTTGCAGTTTAAATTCTTCACATCCTGATTTTATGTCCCTTTCTTATCCCCTCCAGATACTCTCTCTGCACCTCATCCCTCACTCTTCCTCTCATAGTCTTCAGAAAGGGGACCCCTCCTCCCCTAACATCTGACCTCTGCCTATCAAATCTCATCTGTACTACCGGTAACCTCTTCCCCTGTAGCCTGGCAAGGCTACCCTGCCAGGGAGAAGTGACCAAAGTTCGGTGGACAGAGTCCATGTCCAAAGTAGTTCCTACTCTCCACATTATGGGACCCACAAGAAGACTGTCTGGCTACATCTGAGCAGAGGTCTAAGTCCACACTATGCATGATCCTTGGTTGATGTATCAGGCTCTGTAATGTAGTGTAGTTATCTTATGTAGTATTATGTGGCTAATATCCAATTATAAGTGAGTATATACCATGCATATCTTTCTGGGTCTGGGTTACCTCACTCAGGATTACCTTTTCTAGTTCCATCCATTTGCCTGTCAATTTCAAGATTTCCTTGTTTTGGGTAGTTGAATACAATCATTGTGTAAATGTACTGCAGTTTCTTTATCCATTCTTTGCCTGAGGGACATATAGGTTGTGTCCAGATTATGACTATTACAATAAAGCTGCTATGAACATAGTTGAGCAAATGTCCTTGTATGGTTGGTATATGTCCAGGAGTGGTATGGCTGGGTCTTGAGGTGGAATTATTCTTAAGGCTCACTCATAATTGAAAATAGAGTAGACATTAACAATAGATGGAGGGAGGAAACTGGATGAGAGAGGAGTTATTGAGGTTAATAGGAGGGATCACGTCTGGGAGGACTGAAGGCTGAGGGAGAGAAAACCGGAAAGAGAAGTGAATTTGGTGTGAGTGGGTAGGGGTGCATCTCTGCAATGAGCCAGAAACCTAAGACAAGTTAAACTCCTAGAAATATATGACATTGACCCTAAGAATCCTAGCAACAGGGGTTATAGAACCTGAAATGGTCACCACCTGTAAGCAGGCAAGACTTCCAGTAGAGTTATGGGGATAACAACCCACCCACAAATCCTCTGACCCACAATTTTTCCTGCCTATAAGAGGCACAGTGATAAAAATGGAGCTGAGCAGAGATTGAAGGAATGACCAAACAATGACTGGCCGAACTGAAGACCCATCCCATGAGAAAAAGCCAACCTCTGACACTATTAATGGTATTTTTTAATACTTGCAGCCAGGAGTAGAGTATAACTGACCTTTGAGAGGCTTCACATAGCAGCTTATGGAAACAGATGTAGAAACCCACAGCCAAACATTAAGTGGGGAATCTCTGGGAATCTTGTGGAAGAAGGCGACAAAGGATTGAGGAAGTAAGAAAGGTCAGGGGCATCACAAGAAAACCTACAGAATCAACTCACCTGGGCCCATCGGGGTTCACAAAATCTGAACCACCAACCAAACGGCATGCATGGGAGGAAGCTAAGCCCATGCACATATGGAACAGGTGTGCATCTTGGTTCTGGAGCAGGGGCTGTTTCTGAGTCTGCTGACTGCCTTTAGATCCCTCTCCTGTAACTGGGTTGTTTTGTTTAGCCTCAATAGGAGATGTGCCTACTTCTACCTCAACTTGATATGGCAAGCAAGCTGATACCAACGGGAGGCCTCACCCTCTCTGAGGAGAAATGGATGAAGGTAGGGGGAGGGGAAGAGAGGAAAAAGAGAGGGCCTGGAAGGAGAGGGGAAAGGGGAGCTGTGATTCGGATGTAAACTAAATAAATAAATTAATTATTGAAATGAAAAAGGGAAAGAAATAACAGAGAAAGGAGGAAAGGAAGGAAGGAAGGAAGGAAGAAAAAAAGAAAGTCAGAAAAGAGCCCCAATTTAATACTAGAATGTCTATTGGGGGTTACCTGATCAAAAAATTGCTGCCTGTGAAAATATTTCTCCAAGTATAGTGTACAGAGGCAAATGCAGGTAAATTCTAATGGGCAAGATGACATCTCAAACCTGGCAACAGAATTTGGTGGTGTCATTGACATAGAACAGGTTTTGCAGGTCTGAAAAGTTCAAGAATGAGGGTATTGTTTTTAAAATTACAAGTATTATCTGTAATCAATCAAGACACAGACCCTTCTTAGATTTTAAGATAGCTTTATTTAACCTGGGGCACGGCAGATATCAATCCTCTAAACTACCTTCCATAACTAGGGGTAGGCATGGGATCCCTGCCTCAATCCCATGCCATCTGTTTTTAATAACTTTTATCAAGCTATCTCCCATCCATAATCCCAAATACTTGTTAATGTTTGTCATCTGGGCTGGATTCTCCATCCACACCACTGGCCATGTGCTTCTCCTCCAGCTAACCCATGGCAGCCTTCCTCTCTTCCCTTCAGGTCTGTCTCCTTCTCCTTTCTCCTGGTGTCAGTCCTTCTTCTTCCCAGGATTCCTCTCTCTCTAAGCCCCATGCCATCTCCTGCCCTGCCCAGGTGGGATGGCTTGTTATTAAGCAAAAGGTGGATCAGACAGCAAGCAGTAATTAGCATCAAAATACATCAGATTATCCCCCAACGGAGGGTGATCATGCAAATTTGTAGGAAAGTTTAAGAAAGCCACAATTGGTACTTTTAAATCAGTATGTTTACAGAGGGGATTAACTGAAGCAGAAAGAGTCCCTGGAAAGTTGGCTGGAGTCTCCTACAGCCTACTGTTTCCTGAGTGTGTGCACATGTGACCATGTTCCTGCCGTCACGTCTTTCCTACCTTAGTAAACTGTAGTGCCACAAACTATTAGTAAAAAATAAAACATTCTTCTACTAAGCAGCTTGAATTTGGTATAGATCATAGCAACAAAAGGTAACAAGCAGAACTCTGGTAATGTGGAATGCAGTGATAAAATCGAATATGGTCCAGACCTTTCAACAAAGCCTTAGACAGTGACACTATGGTCAAACAAGTCACAGGCCTAGGGCTCAGCATCTGTGTAGAAATACACTACACAAAACCGTGTAGAAAGTTCAAAATCAAATTACCAATTTTATACCTTTGTAGCTATGTGAATAGTAAGTATAGTAATGTATCAAAAGGTGTCAGGGATGAAATTAAAGTAAAGGCTTATGTTTATTTAACTTTTATTTACAGTTAAATTAATGTTAATAATAAGATAATAAAGGCATTAATTTAGGAACAAAAACACATTGATAAAATTTATATAATATATTTTAAATTTTTACGGCTTCCTGATTCCCTGGTTTGGGCCTCTGAATGTAGACAAAGAAAATAGGACATTTTAAAATCAATGTCATGACATCCAGTTCATGAAGGCAACAACATAAATGAATGCTTTAACATAAATAATTTCATTCTAATTTTATAGTATTGAGCTTATTCTGAAGACTCAGAAGGAATGTAAATGATAATGAATATTTTCTCCCAAAGCTTGAACATAACTTTAGTGGTTGAAACACATAATATTCATCCAGAAGGATGGAGAAAATTATTATAAACTGGGCCAACTTAGGCTACATAATAATGAAATACTTTCTTTAAAAAAAAGTAAAAAGATTAGTATGTAATTTAATTTAATGTTTAAATATCATATTGCTTACTCATAGTTCACTGCTCTTATTATAAAAGAAAACTTCCAATGTTATGATAAATAAAATTTTAATGTGTACATATTAATATGTAATATTTATTTTAACATATATTTGATATATATACAAATATGTCTATATTTGATATATATGTATATATCCTATATACATATATACCAAATACATGTATATATA
This sequence comes from Acomys minous, assembly GCF_964271855.1. Lineage (NCBI taxonomy): Eukaryota > Metazoa > Chordata > Mammalia > Rodentia > Muridae > Acomys > Acomys minous. The sequence goes on from NC_140496.1 coordinate 28,254,499, forward strand.
CAAGCGCACACATGCACACACACCTTTACTTACCAAAAAATGTGCGTTTCTAAATTTGAATCACTAACAATATAAGAGACAGAAGCAGTTTTTAAGTGCTAAACCATTCATGAATAAAACCAATAACTTTCAATTTTTCCATCTAAAATCTTGACAGATGTGGTCAAAAGTCGATATGCAGTGCTTTTCTGAACATGAAGCATCAAATTAAACATGAGCCCCCATCTGCAGGGATCGAATATTAACATGTTCCTGAGACCTGCAAATGTGACACATCACTAGAACTGGCCTTCCTCTGCAATGCATACGTTAAGCAGGGTTCTCATTTTGAGACTTCTCTGTGATGAATCTTCTGGTCATGTTTTTCATTTCTTGTCTGCAAATTCAGCTTGTATGATATTTTCTGTGGATATGTTGTAATTTTTCTCTTTCTAGAAAATTAAGCCCGTAATCCTTTTTAATGTTAACTAAATTTTTTCAGCTGCAAAATTACTAATTACATTAAACTTATGTGTAACTATCTGAAAAGGAATCATTTTCATTAGTCCACTGGCCATGTACACTGCTTTCCTTAAGGCAAAAACAGAATGTATATTTTGTAGTAGGAGAACTGGGCTTGGCTGATAGCAAAGCTCTTGGTTGTTGTGAGGACTAGGGTTTGATACCAGCTACAGAGCCAAAATTGTAAGTCAGAATTCTTTATTAATCCTCATAGGAGGAATAATAAAAGCTATATTACTTAAGATTCATAGGCTTTGCTATGCATTATACAATATCTGAAAAACATTTCCCTATGCAAAACTCCATTAAAATTAATGATGCAAGGAAGCAGACTCATAAAATTATGCACTCCTATTCTCATAAAGAGCAATAGCAATTGTGATCATGTTTACCAGGCATCAGAATTCTAGGGTATAGCTTAAGATACTGTCCCTGAGGGTGACTGTTTAGAGCAAGTCTTTGTAGCACACCTGGTACTGAAATTCTTCTTGTGCATACTGTTTCCTATCCATATAAATAAATATCTTCCCTTTCACATGACACACATAGGTTCTCAAAGTAATCTATAAACTAATTAACTAAATTCAAAAGAGTGTTTCAATGTGTTAATGAACACTTGACCCTTACTCAAGAAATTGGCAGAATTATAAACCTGAAACGGGTAACAAGAAAAGATAAGCACTTACACACAACCCAAGTCGATGGTATTTTAGCTCACCTGTGTGTCAGAAAACATGAAATGGGACTGTTTTTGTCCCGAGTACTATTGTTTGGAATTCCAAAAGCTAAACGTAGTTTTACTGGGAAAACATGGAAAATGTCCTTGTGGTATCATGGAACATCTTTTGGGTACATTCTCAGGAATGGTATAGCTGGGTCTTGAGGTGTTCCCAGTGTTCTAAGAAGCTTCCTAACTGAACTTATCTGGTCAACATTAGAGAGGATTCCTCTTGCAACGAACTGGAACAGATCTATCCATCAACAGACTGATATTATGTGGAAAGTGTAAACTTGAGTTCTCCATCAAATCCCTCCCCTCCAAGCTCAGCCTAACCCACAGAGGAGTAGGCAGAAAGATCACAAGAACGAGGTGGGATGGATAGCACCAAAAGAAGTACTTCTGAATCAACTGAGCAAGCGACATATGTGCTCACACAAGCCTGTAGGTCTAAATCAAGTTATCTGTGTATATAGTAGCTATTACCTTAGTACTGTTATTTATCATTAATAACTTTTATTGAGATTAGTATATTATATTTTCACAAGTCTCCTGACTGTGAGAATGAGTGGGTCTCTGACTCTTGTGCATGTTCTTGGGCTTTTTATTTTAACCTCCTGTTGCCTTGCCACATCCAAATCAGATATGACAGTTTTGATTCATCTTATTGCATTTTATTTTATCATGTTTGGTTGTTATCTCTTAGAAGCCTGCTCTTTCCTATGACAGAAAGGGAATGGATCCTAACGGAAGGAGAAGTGGAAAAGAATTGTGAGAAGTAGAGGGAGGGAAAACTATAATCATGATATATTGTATGAGAAAATAATATATTTTCAATGAAAAAAAAACATTTAGGCCATTAAGAAAGAATTGAAGAAGATAAAAGATGTAATGATCTCCCATGATAATGTGTCAGTAGGAGAAATATAATAAAACATGGCCATCCTATGGAAAGTAGCCTATAGGTTCAAGCAATTCGTATTAAAATTAGAATTTTGTTAGAACACTATTACTTATAGATCTTGAAAGGACAATTTTCAGCATCATATGGAAAAGAAAAAATTAAGGGTAGATGAAACACTCTTGAAAATGAAAGAACTGCTGAAAGTTTCACCATTCACAAACTCATTTTACTACACAGATCTATATTAATTAAAACATTATTATTATGACACAAACATGTTGATCAATGGATTTAAGTCAAGACGCAGACATAAATACACATACCTATGGACACCTGATTTTTTTTTACAAAGAATTCAGTAATATGCATTCGATAAAAGACATTATCCTCGACAAATGATACTAGTCAGCTGCATGTGAAAGATTCCAAATAGATTCCAAATAGATCCATTCTTATCACCCTACAAAAATTCAGCTCCTTAACATACAGTCAACTACTCTGAACCTAATAGTAGAAAGTGTATATAATAGCCCTGAACTCATTGGCTCAGTAAAATATTTTCTGAACAGAACACTATTAGCACAGGTACTAAGTTAAACAACTAATAAGTGGATCTTCATGAAACTGAGAAGCTTCTGCATGGCAAAGTTTACCATCATTCAGACACAGTGGGAAAAATATGATCTACATGTCTGATAAGGGCTAATATCAAGAACAAATAACCCAAATCAAAGATGCTGTACATATTTAAATAGAAATCTCAAAAGAGTACACTCACTTACCTGAGAAACACTTAAAGAAATGTACAATGTCATTAGTCATTATGGAAATGAAAATGAAAATTACTTTGAGATTTTATCTTATACATATCAGAATGGCTAAGATAATTAAGAGCATTGAGAGCTCACACTGGTAGACAGGCAAAGACAGGCAGACAGAGACAAGCAGGCAGGAACAGAGAGAGACAGAGAAAAGCACACGTAAACAGATAAAATCTCAATAAAATATGGACTATGCTAACATTTGTTTGGGTTTACATATTATATTATAAAATATGTCTACTTGGGAAAGGGTACTGAAAACTTATCTTTACATTTATCACCTCTTTCTGTGAATCAGTAATTACTTCAGAGGAAACAGTCAGAGCAATGTGAAAAAAATGAGGTATTAAAGAAACAAAATATGAAACAGATGCTCATTTTGAGAATGTCCTTGTCTACCTAACCTATTTGCATGATGCTTACAATGTCTAGATTAGCCATAACCTAAGTTACTATATGTCTGTGTTTTCATGCCATAATTTGAAAGTCTTCAATGCTGTTGACATCTCGTCGAACTCATTTGGGTCCCAGTCTGTTAAGAACTATTCAGCTAATAGTGTGTGCTAACCAAATAAAATTCTATGGATAAAACTATGAGATTTATGACCCAATCTTCGATGATCTGAATGAGTATTCCTCAAAGATTCAATTCTAAGGCAAGGTCAATTGGTATATAAAATATATGAGGGTTTTTCCTGCCTACTTCAGCTCTGCTATACAAAATGAACATGGGAAAACCATCCAATAGAAAATATCCCATGCTTGCCCCTATTAAAAATGGATCAGTACATTGGATGATGTGATTCCCTTCTCAGAAGTCTGAGGATAAAGAGAGCTTAATTAATGGCACAAGAGGTGTGGAAATATTGCTGTGTGATGGGAGACACATGGAGATTTCAACTGTGTGACTGAAGCTTTGGCAGGGGGCTGCCATGTACACTGCCAGCAATCCCTTCTTCTGTTCCTGCAGATCCTGCCAGCTGGAAAGCACAGGCTGTGCTGTCTTTCCCCCAAGCAGTGGAAGTGGCTCCACTGTGAGACACCCATACGAATTCACAGGAGTGAACCTTGCCTGCCTTCCAAGAAATCAATAATCCAGTGCATTGAAAGTGCTTAAAAGCAACACGCAGGATGGTAGCAACAGGAATTTGTTATTAATTTATCTCAGCATCTTTAACTTGTGTTTTCCTCACCAGGAGAACAGACCTACTCACGAGCTTTGTGGAAGACTTTTGTGCTTATAAGCATTTTATAAGTTGATGATAATTTCTAATCAATAAATTCCCCTCAAACATGTTAACTTTCCTTCAGGTTTTGGTTCAGAATCTTTTTCTAATTTCTTTCTTAAGATATTTTCTTGACTATACTTGGTGATGAAATATAGCCTAGAAAACTTCTAATATGTCAACTCCATTAATTTTTTTGCCTTACACTATTACATTATAATAATTTTAATTACAGAAAATTAAGAAATTCTGATACAAACACATTTCCAACATCTAGTTTTTCTATGATCAATACCTGATAGCAACATAATTATTTGTCCCAGTTAGTTAACTAACACTGGTATATTTTTAATAAATAAAGGTCATCCTTTCTCCTTGCCCTATTAATTTTTATCTACATCCTTCTCTGGTCACAAGTCTTGTTTTGAATGTGGCATAAGATTCAGTCCTAAAGTTTTCCTAAGCTGATTTTGTTTGAAAGGGTTTTTTGTTTGTTTTCTGTTTTGTTTTGTTTGTTTATATTTTCCGTGGTTTACATGTAATTGACTCTGTTTGGAGGAGACAGTTTAGGAATTTGAAAGGAAACAATCCTCGACTGGAAAAATATCATTTCCAGTATATGAATATATGATTGTAAGGTGTTGAACTTCAGGCCTATTCTAAAAATATCCTATTATATCACATGTTTTATGCACACATATCTTCTGAGCATGGTAACATCAAGACTTTATACAACTAAAGACCTCTTGAATTCATTTCTCTGGATACAAAATTTTCAATCTATTTTGTTGACATCTTTATACTTGTTGACTATTTTTGCCTTTTCCATTTTAGGCCACACAAAGGAGGAAGCAGAAAGCAGGGTGAGAAAATTTTATTTCAACTACCATGGATAATGCTGCAACAGAGTGTTCCCATCTCCAACTCAGAGTAGATATTGGATATGAAGGGAAATTTTTGCATAAGAATTCAGCCTAAGTTTCTATTTGTCCACGTTGTCATCCTAGCAGAGCCATGAGATCCTTTGTGAATCTTCACTGTGGGGAGCTGAGGTGTTCCCTCAATGGCCTATTTTAAAAAGGCCGAACTCCCAATTTCAATAGTAATTTCTGATTCTCCGAATAATCCTCAGTTACATTGCAGAGGTTTGTGAGTTATACTGAGTAAGTATGCTTACCAATTTATGATTCTGATAATTTCTTCCAAAGCATAATGATTCCCAACTGTGTCTCTGGATCTACACATTTCTCCAGATTTTGGATTTGTTGTGTGTCCTGAAAAATCTCAAAGGGTGATGACTGTAAGATAACCAGAGGGCTTATTGTTTGTTGATCCTTCTCTGGCTGTGAGTTCATAAGGGACAACTTCCAAATCCTTTATAGGTCGAAACTGAAGCACTTTTAACTAATGTTAAACAAACACTACCACATGGTTTTCCTTTTCATATGTTCTGTCTACTTTAGTAATTTTATCTATCTTGACTTTACCAACCTTAACCTTCATTTATACCTCCATTACTTTCCCACTATGTGCTGTATGTCTATCAGCCGTCTGTTTAAAGGTATGCATATATACGTGTACACAAACACACACACACATACACACACACATCCTATGTTATTGACCTGTACAATAGTTACATAGGTCTAATACATACATACTCTCTGTGTTTTTAGCAGTTTTTCATACATTGCACATACTGGAACAATTGTGAGGGATATAAAAAATATAGTATAAGATTGTAATTTTCTACATTTAAATGAATCTTAAATTATATGCAGTATAAATTTTAAAGATACTGCATTTAAAATAAAGAGCAAACAATAAAAAAGTAAAATCAAATACAAAAAAATTCCATCTGAATTCATTGGCAAAATTGCCTGTACTTATATCATACTTACAATCTAAATGTTAAAATGATTACACTTTTTAAAGTTGTTTTCTTTTTATTATATTTTTAATTCTCTGAAAATTAATTCCATACAATATATTTATACCATACTCATGTCCTTCTCTTAAATCTCTCTCTTTTTTTGTTAAGCCCAGGGAATTCAGCATTTGCTATTTAATACTTCTATGTGTGAGTTTGGTTCTTGGGTGTGGTGGATATGCCAGGTGACACAGCTTCAAAGAAAAATGACCTCCCCTCTTCCACTAGAAATCAAACGCCAATATTGCTTGGCTAGGTGTAGGACTTTGAGTACATACTCCTGCTGGGACCTTGTCTGGAATGAGCATGTGCAGGTCTTGAGCATATTCTCACAATGTTATAGTGTCAGCTTCTTGAATCACTTTACTGGGTCCATTTGTCTTAAGAGTTTTAGGCTCTGGATATCAAAATGTATGCTTTAGCGGTGGTATTTCATATTTTATATATACTACAAAGACTTATTTCAAAACAAAATCTAAAGACAATAGCTGTCATTAAAATAATAGAGTCATTATACAGAATTCTTGGAAGATAGGTGTCTTAGTTTTTCATTGTTGTAACAAACTACCTGTAATATCTTGCAATATTTAATTGGTATCTGAATCCATTGTTATAGATTTAATATGAAACAAGTGTTGATTGAGGTGGCAAGGTGTGGTGAAGGAACCTACACACTCCATAGTGTTCAGGAGCAAAAAGAATGTTGGGATGATAGGGTGAGAAGAACATATACTTATCAAGAGAATGTTCTAGTGAGATACTTCTCCCAAGAGGGTATACCTCATGGTGTCCCATTGATCCATGCTCTCCTCAATATCTTGACTCATCCATAAGGTTGATGACCACTTAATCCACAAATCTTTATAGCACCATCATTTGGGGACTGAAACTTCAACATGTGAGACATTGGAGCTAGGAGGCTGTGGACTATGTTTCACAATAAATCTTAGCAAGAATTAAGCTCATAAAAATCCTATCATGACTAAGATAATGGCCTGTAATTTTCTCATTGATATGTGTCAATAACATTGAACTCTAGAAAGAAATCTCAGAACAAAATGTACCTAGGTGATATTCTCAAATAATTGTAAGTACATGCATAACCATCATTTAGAACTAGTTTGAATTTTATTTATTCAAGGACTTAATGAACTTGACAATGTCCAGGGGCTCATCAAATTACATCCCTATAAGTAATGACAACTGGTTATCATTGGTGAAGTGGCCCACAGTTTTGACGTTAGCATATGTCTTCAAACTTTCTATCACACCATAATAAAATGGAATGATTAAATATTAATTAAATGGAAATTGTGTCATCTGTGGACACCATCTCCACAGCAATGGTATTCTACACACATAATTTAGCCCTAAAACTGTGTTAAAGGTAATTAGCCTGTCTAAGGAACAAATGAATCTTTCTAAAGGAAATATATGCATCCCCAAACCATCACATGTTTCTGTGCATGGGCAAAACGTGATAGAAATATTGAAATTTCAGACAAAATGCAATAAAACTGAGCCTTATAGAAGTTACATGCTATGTAGTGTCACATAGCATATCAGAAGCCAGTGAAGTGGGAAGTCATGGATACTATGATTGACACAAGAGGGAACAAGAATAAACCCAGTTGGATATCCTTGTCCCCATGACTAGGCATAAACGAAGACTTGTAGTTTGATGCAGGGAGTACCGAAGCCTGCCAAAGCGAATGCAGATATACGAGGCATTGTGAAATTGCACTCATATATTTCTCCATGCCTGTGATTATTTGCTGATTTACTGTTGTCAAACTCCGGTGCTCATTCATTTAATCACAAGTCCCTTCACCACATAATTTAAGGTGATCACTCATGAGAATCTGGGTTGTGCCAGGAGCCCAAGAAACCACAGTAAATTAGTGCTCTTGTGGATTCCTTAAGGAGCAATGAATTTTATTCCTCAAATGGGTCCAATGAGGCTGGAAGCCATGTGTGCTAGCAGAATTCCAAACGACAAGAGACGTTCGGCAGAACAGATAGGATTTTTTTTTCCTCAAGAGAATCCTGGAAGCAGAATCAATGGAACTCAATACACAGCGAAGCCATGACAAGCCTGAGGCCAGAGCACTGTCAGAGACGCCCAAGTGAAGGTTTCAGGCGTTAGATCTATCTGCAGCCAACTGTGCCCTTTTTCAAAAAGGATTTGATATAGACGGTCACTCACTTAAACGGCCTCCAACAACTTGTGAGTCTGAATACATGTGCTTAGCAAAAATATTTTATGCAGGAATTAAACTTCAAGACTTTTTGTTCCGATACTTATGATAGAGGAATGATCATGATTATAGAAGTCTTCAAGTGCAGCACACAACATTTCAGATATGTTTTCATAAAGAAATCATATTGTATTATGTGTATTATTATTTTTAAAAACTGTAGGTGTCTTAGGACTGAGCATCTCCAGGATAACAATGCTTACTAATGAGTACAAAATAACATCTATTGATTTTATTTGCTGTTTTGCCAACTCTTACAACATGAAAGTTTGTGAAAAGTGGCTCAATGGTAGAATACCTGTCTAACATAATTTTTAAAAGGATTTATTGCAAATTTCCTGGATTATTCATAAATTGCTGGAAAGATAGTGGGTGCACACATTTGAAATCATCCTGTATGTATTCTTGAACATGTGTTAACATATGCCTTTCAGATGTCCGTGCCATCTATAGCTTACTGGAGCTGACTATTGCTATTATAGCATCAAAGATTTTGAAGAAGGACTCACTCTTTCTAGTTCATTGAGCCATCAATGCATTAAATTATATAAAGCATGCATGCAACATAATTTAATAAGTACTCAATAAATGTTAGTTATTATTATAGGGTACATTTCATATTCATTCAACACCTTGCATACTCTATGCAATTTCATTGTGCACAGCATAAAATGTATCATCCTAAACTGTTTTTACTTTTTCTTCCCCTCCATCTCCTGGGCAGCTCTTCTCCTTTCTGTCTTAGAATAGACTGTATTCCTTTCAATTACCCAGTTACTTTCTGGTCTAGGGTTTCCACACCACATTGATTCTGCTGGCAGCTTTTTTTCCCTCAAATATTTATTTATGTGTTTATTATATATTTCTGGCATATACACCTGCAGACCAGAAGAGGGCATTAGATCACAATATAGATGGTAATGAGCCACCATGTGGTTGCTGGGAATTTTTTAAAAACTTTTTTTATTAAATATTTTTTATTTTTTACATATACATTTATATTATTTTGCATATGTACAATAAACTACCTATAGAAAGAGGAACACAATCAGAAATTATATAAATGTTACTTTCTTAATGTTTTGGCTATTTGTATTTGGTAGCCTTGAAGAAAACATCTTTCCTATATTGGTGCATCTAAAATTCTGAATGTAAATCAATATCTATCACATTTTGTCATTACACTCCCAGTATGCTCAGGTAATCAATTTTATTCCTTCTCAAGTCTCTGATGGGCTTGAAGACCAGATAGTTTAGTTTTACAATTAAACTTAGTCGATTAGGAGTTAAGATGTTTTTAGGTCTAGGTAGATGATTTAAGTTGATGACGAAATATGATAGACATTGATTTACATTCAGAATTTTAGACTCCACTTGCTATTTGCCTTCGACCTTACCATTTATTTTCCCATATATTTTCTTCATTCATACTCTCAATAAGATTTTGAACCTAAGCTGCCCAGTCTTTCTTAAACCCCAAGACTTTTATATATGACTCATGGGCATCTTCATATCACCATGTCAGTCACAGTGAAAGAACTAATGGTGCTATTAATTTTTATTGCGTGCACTTATTTATTTTTTACATGTACATGCATGCACACATGCCACAACGCATGCATGGAAATCAGAAGACAACTTGGGGTGTCTGTTTCCTCCTTCATTTCCTTGTTCTTTGGTCCATGGTCCAAACTCAGGCCATCATGTTGTCCATGGAACTGCTCCGATGGTGTGTGTGTGTGTGTGTGTGTGTGTGTGTGTGTGTGTGTGTGTCTGTGTGTGTCTCTGTGTGTGTCTATGTGTCTGTGTCCCCATAAAATAGCTAAAGTGTAAGACAAAATTAAAAATTGTAGAAATATAATTACGTATTTATTACCAGCAAAGCAGACACAGAGTTTCTGCCATGTGAACAATTGTTCCATGAATGAATGAATAGAAATAAAGACAACTGCTCAAGAACGGTCTGGTAATGTATCTAAACCTTAATTGAGAAAATGAAACTCATACACTTTCAAGAATGTTTGGGAGCTGCAAAGCCAATATTTCAGGCAAATTTTACCTTGATTAAAAAGAACATTCTCCACTCTGACGATATTTAAGAGACAGTTTTGCATTGCAAGTGGCACTCTTAGCTTTCATTTTAATGTCATTGAAAAACACCTTGGTTCCCTGATTGGTATTTTTTTTTTTCGAGTACTTTTAATATTTGTCACTTTAATGGGCATTTGCCTATATTTTGTCAGCTGTGTTTTTCCCTCTGCAGAACGATTTCTGATATATTCTGTGCATTTTATTTCCATTAACACCTTGGAAGTAAAATATCTCCTTATTTGTGATGACTCTGACTCCTCATTTACTCTTTCAATTTTTCTTCCATAAAAGCTGAGGAAAATCTATATTTCCCATTTCCCATCTGAGAACATATTTTATCCATTTAGGTAAAAAAATTCTCTTCTATATTTTCCATAAAAAGCAAAAGATTTCCCTTTTTTTTGCATATGAAGTTCTTTTTTGACCACATATCCATTTGTCAAAAGTGTTCTGAATATCTATTTTAGCTTTTTTCTTTTCTTTTCCTTTTCTTTCCTTTTCTTTTCTTTCTTTCCTTATTTATTTCTTTTTTTGTGTGTGTGTGTGGAAATGACCAAATACTTTACTTTTAACACTTCTGAATTCTGTTTTTGTTGAATAAATTTTGTTAGTATTTTGTTTACTCACTTCTTGCACATTTGCATTTCCACACAGCATACATGTGGAATGCATGTGGAGGTCGACGAACATCTTACAAGAGTAATTTCTCTCTGTCCCCTATTAGGAATGGAGTGACATCACTTACCTGCTGCAGTATCCTGCTGCCCTTTCTCTCCCCCCCCCCCTTAAATTTGGCTCAACAATATTCGGAATGAATGGTAGACATTGTTGTTTGCCTTTATATGCACAAAGCATCCCATTTCGAGATTTCTTGAACTCTTTCCATTTATGAACACTTTTTAACCTGAGAAACATTCATAAATTCCTGAAAATATAGATACATAAAATAGATATATACATAAAATATGTACAGAAATTAAGTCACAAAGGATTTTATTTTCAGACAATCATTGTGCATAGCATATACTTTATCATATATTTAAAAATGGAGCATATTTGCAAGCCATTAAGGTGTTCAGTATTGATTGAACGTTCCATATTGAAGAATGTAAACCATCAGAGATGTTCAATATTTTGATTTTTAATTAGCAGTATGTAGAAATTGTTTTGCATAAACCATCAAAAAATGGCAGACAATGTTCAAGGCCATTTCTGAAACTGTTGGAAATTCTGTCCTAACCACAAGCCAAAAGTCACTTAATGATCTTTATTATGAAATTCAAGTCAGTAACCCTAACAGCAATTTTCACCCTCAAATATTCTAACAAAGACAGAGACAAACTAAATCGAATATAATATGTGGGGAATGACTAGGAAAATTAAATAATTATATTTCTCTAAGAGTAGAAAATACTGCATGTATAGTAAAATAAATCCTAAACTCACACGATACCGTATAGGGCTTCTATGAAGATTCTTATTGTTTGCTATAGCATATTTTGTGTGAGGTGTGCATTTTGTATGTTTAGGACCACATTTCAGTGAGGTCACATAAGCTGACAGTAGTTAAGTGTTGACTCTGATACCTCAGATTCCTTACATTTTAATTTTGAATTCATTTTTTTTTTATCATCATGCTGTCAGAAAACTTTTATTTTTGTCAATTACTTTTGTCTGTGTGCAATCCTCAAAAATCAGTTAAGTGACCTCATGTAGTCTTAAAATACACACAGTCCACATCGGGAAGGTTCAAATTATGCTTCCCATGGGAGCTTGCTGGGTTAATTGTGAACTAGAACTTGAAAGAGTCTATCCATACCAAAAATAGTCCAAACTGTCTTCTTCTGCTTCTTCTTTCTATCCTTCCTAGACTCTGCTAAACATTCTTCCCTACACTATGAGTAATTAACTCTTTCATAGTATTCATGTAAGTGAAACCATTCATTGTCCTGTGTTTTTCTCTATGCATTTTCCTTTCAGAAGATATGTATAAAATCATTTACTTTGTTAAGCAACCCCACCACTGGGCACATAACTTAAAAATACTTCTTTTATTTTTATTATTATAACTGCATCACTAATCCCTTCCCTTTCCTCGCTTCAAGCCCTCCGTTATACCCTTTCTTGCTCTTTTTTATTCATGCTATTTTTTTCATTAATTGTTATTACTTATGTGTGTATATATATATTTCTAAGTGCATGAACCCAGCCTGCTCATTCTGTATAAAGTTACTTGTATGTACTTTTCAGGGCTGAACATTTAGATGAGACCGTGTCTCCAAATAACGGGAGAAGCCACACCCATAATGACTTCCTTAAATAAGCTATAAAAGAACAACACTAGACATCCTAAATTGGATAGGAAAGCCCACAAGTCATCAAAGAACTACAGGAAGCTAAGGAATGCTGAGAGAGGACAAAGCAGTCTCTCCCACAGAAGAACACAGCAACTGGAATGGATAACGTTAGTTTTTGTTCCCTCTTAAATTAAGAAGATATTCCCGTGTTTTCCCCTCCACTTGCACTAAATTATAAGAAAATGATGACTCCTTGTAGATTGGTCAGTGCTATTTGTGATGTGAATTTAGTGCGATGATTCCACATAGTGCTTTATATATATATATGACAATGTTGTCAGAGTGGGAGGACTCTTTGGGAAAGTTAGCTTTTCCATTGGGAAATGAGGGAAAAGCCTCCTGACCTCCTGCCTATGTCCTTTATTTTCCTACAGTTGGACATCCTTAGCTGGGGAGCCAGGTGTGTATTTGCAGCCTTAAATCACATCTGTGCAACTGACTCCTCTCCCATTTCCTGGGTAAACTTTCCTTTTTGCAAAAGCTGATACTCTGCAGATGGACTGGGATAACATTTCTCCTCATGCTGACTGCCATTAATGTCACACTCAAATTTTTCTTGCTACCAATGTATGCTGTGTGTTTCTGTGTCTCTGAACTGTTCTCAGCATCTCTGCGGATCTCATTTAAGGAAAAATTACCGTGTGAAGAGAATATTAATATTAACTTTTAAACAGATCTGAGTTTTATTTAAAGAAAAGTATTAGGGTTGAATAATCACCTTATAAAGGCTATTTTACCCATGGTCTTTATCTGAAGTTGTGTCTATGTGCAAAGCTTCTTTTAAACATTACTTCTGCATATCGAGAGAGCAGTGGGAAACCTGAGCACTCATCAGTGTGTGTTTACAGCATCCAGTTAACTTGCATTAATAAAGATTTAAAAGTCGCAAATTAATTTGTGAGGTGACTTGGTTGGAAGTCTTTAAATGTACCCTGGAGAGCTACTGAAACCATGGAGTACAGGAACTGCACTTAGTGTGTGCTGTGCCTCTGAAAGCTCAGCAGTAATGCCTGCCCTGTACGTAGAGTAAGCTTCGTCTTTTAGTGCAATGCTATTTTAGCAGGAGAAAATATAAGGTTTCGGAGTCATAATGACACATATGATTGGTGAATCAAAGAGGAGGAGTCCTAACATGGTCTTCCTGCCAAAGACCTCTTCATTTATAAAGCTAATAAGCATTTAATGTGCATCTATTGTGTCCCTGTCTACGGTTTAAATGATGCTTTCCTTTGTGCTAGTGACATAGTAAAGTCCAAACATGCTCTTTCTTTACCCACACCCAATTTACATTAACTGTAAAACAGGCATTTTATATATTAAACTATCCTCTAGTGTCACTACAACAAAATGTAAAAAACAGGTCATGCAATAATGTAATGGGTAGGAGAAGGGACTATAGTTTTGATTGGATTTAGATTAAAGCTTTATTGAAAACAATTTGAATGTTGTGAAGAAGATAGAGGGCCATACACCTCCCCCCCCCAAAATGTGGGCAGATGACCAGCAAGAAGAAAAACACCCAAGAGAGGACTAGAGTCGGAGAGCCTGCACATGAATTAGTCCAGTGATAAGAAGGCATTTCATCTACTGGTTAGAGTCAGATTTTTACAATAAAAACATAACAGGAGGCATTCACCCCACCCACATTTTGGTGATTTCATCTCTGGAATGAGTTGAAGGAGTTTTGGCCAGGCATGAATGGAAAGGAGTTGGAGTTAGTATTGAAGTTGTTCAGACCTCAAAATGGTGGAGTAGTAGATGCTTGTTGTTCAGTGAAAATCTCAAAGGTTAATGGGCCAGACACATAAGAAATATGTCCTGTCTACTGACTCAAAAACATGCATCACACTGTTTCTGTAAAGAGAGAACGGAGTATCATGGCAGTAAGATAGAAAGAGAAAAAAGAAAGGGATAAAAGAAAGATGAATAGAGGCAAAGCAAGGAAGAAAAACATTACTCCGTTGTTATGACTTGTAGTTTGGCAGAGTGTTTATTGGTCGTAGACAGAGGGCAGGAGGTGCTTGGAGAATAAAAATCGAATGCTGCTTACATATATTGATTTTATGATAACTATTTTATTCCCCTTCCTCCTGGATGACTAAGTTGAGAGTTCATCAAAGAAGGCAGTCATAAAAGATACGGGACTTTAATAGGAGTCTTAAGTCACTAGAGAAATATGTTTCCGGAGAACCGGTGTTTCTTGCCTATAATTAGCTGCGTGAGCAATACTCGGGAATGGAGATTAGTAAACACTGAGATGTTAGCACACTATGAATCTTACACTTCCCTGAGAAGAGTATAGAAATTAAATGGGCTATTTTCTACTAAGCAGAGACCACTACCATGCCAGGTTCTGGCTTAGGACATACCATTTCCTCAGTACACTGCATGAGGTATGTCATGTAAAGACAGGCCAATTCTAGCATTGCATAGAGGAGCCTGAAGTTGAAGTCCACATTTGAATGATTCTCCTTTTTTTTTTTTTTTTTTTTTTTTTTGGTAAATATCAACAATTACTAAAAGTAACCTCTAGGAGCCTATTTAAGAAATCATAAAATAATAATAATAAAAAAAGAAATCATGAAAAAAAATCAGTGTCACTAATTACCAAATAACATCACCAAAAGCTAACAAGGAAGTTTTTCTGATCTGTTCTGGGAAAAGACAGCCTGACGGACCTGTGCTTGCTTCCTCCACAGTGACTCTCAGCACAGGGAAACCATGATAATGATTGATTCTAAATGCCTGGTTTGTTAACGGTCTTTGCAATGTTTTTAGTCTCTTTAGAGAACAAAATAAAAGACTTTAGAATACTTGAATTAACACACTATTTCTAGGCCGGTGATAATGCCAGTTTAAGAGGAAAGACCTGGTTCTTAGAACATTGGGAAATTTCCTGTTATTTCAGATGATGAGTTTGTTGAGTGCATTTACAATCATAATTCTTCTTTAGTAATAAAATTATCTCCCGAGAGGAGTAGGCAATGCAGCTGCTTCCAGACGTTCTGTGGCTGTCTTCTTGTTCTTTCAAAGTTCAGGTAATTTGCATCATCACAAAGTGTGATCATAACAGTATCCATGGGCTGCAGACTTGACCTGTACTCATTAAACTCTATTTGTCCCTTCTCCAGGGAGAAACAGGCACTATATAGACCCTCAGTATTAACATCCTAACATTGCAGATCAACTGCAGTCTCACTCAAAATTATCAGTAGTCATGCACAGGAGACATGAAAACATTTTAAAAACTAGTTTCAAAGATGTTTTAAAACATATTGGAATGATAATAATAACAATGATAGGTACTGTGGCACTCAGAGGAAGGACAGCAGGCTACCAAGAAGAGACTTGATACCCTATGAGCATATACAGGGGGAGGTAATCCCCCTCAGGAACAGTCATAGGGGAGGGGAATAAGGGGAAAATGGGAGGGAGGGAAGAATGGGAGGAGACAAGGGATGGGATAACCATTGAGATGTAACAAGAATAAATTAATACCAAATTAAAAAATAATAATAATAACAATGAATGATATTCATTCTGAAGTTAAAATTTTAAAGCACTTTGTTTTTTCATTTTGTTCTCTACATGTAGTTATTTATTAAGCTTTTACTCCAGCCAGGATTTAACCAAGGAAATTCTTGAAACTTTTCTTTTCTTTTCTTTTTGAGGGGAGTGATGGTGGTAGTGGGGAATGAATCTGTGCACCAGAAATGAATTTGTGTCCCATATGTAATAAAGAAGCATGCCACCATTGCTGTGTGTTCCCTTCGCTACTTTGCTTCCCCTGTCTCAGCTCCCACATCTGAGTACAAGATAAGTATACATTAATATCAGTTCCTGAAAGGCAAATAGCAAGACCCATTTCTGTTATTGCTAGAATTAGGAGCACATGTGAAAGCTGCATTAAAAATCACACCCCGATATAACAACTGACAGTAGGTGACAATCTAATTGCATTCCTGCCATCCCAGAGAAGCTATTTGTTGTCACTTATAATGATGCCACAAATTAACAATCAACTGGAAAGGGACAGTTGTAGATGCAACCTCTTCACAATTTAAAGCAGGTCTTTGGTACTAAACACATTAAAAGAACATCCTAGAAAGCAAATGTGCCTCTCATTTTCTCCGTGTACCACACGGTACGATAAAAAAGGGGAATTGGAAGGTGACGTGTGCACCGCAGGAACACCAACAGAGCACTAGCATTGGTGACATCACCGAACAGTAGTTATACTGCTAGAAGCTTTGTGTGTGTGTGTGTATGTGTGTGTGTGTATAAAGTAGAGCAAGGATTCTGAGTGCAGTTATGTACAGAGCCTCTCTTTTTTTTTTCATTTTTTTCTTCTTTATTAATTTATTCTTGTTACATCTCAATGGTTATCCCATCCCTTGTATCCTCCCATTCTTCTCTCCCTCCCATTTTTCCCTTATTCCCCTCCCCTATGACTGTTCCTGAGGGGGATTACATGCCCCTGTATATGTTCATAGGGTACACTCATTTGCTTCTTTTACGTGCAGCACGGCAGGGCTGCAGTTAGGAGCATGGGCCATAAAGATATGCCTAGTTTGGTTCTGATCTGTCATTTCCTACAGCTGATGTGTAAAGCCATACATGGCTTTATAAATTTATATTAAGTAAAATAAAAATAAAACTGGAAAAAAAATGAGATCCATAGTTAGGTTGGTCTCATGTCATGTGCTCAGAACACATCTGCCATTAGAGAAATTTCTGCGGAACAGCACTATTATAAACCATCACTTCCACCTTCGTGGCTGCGTCACAGTGCAGCCAATTTCTACCCTGCTTAACTATAAGATTCTATGTCCCCTTCAGTAATACCTGGCATAACCTCAAAATGAAATCAGACTATAATATATTCTTGTACAGCCAAATTTTGTAGTGTCTTTCTGTATTTTTGAATAAAATCAAGCTTGTTGTTACTGTCCACCAAACTTCATGTAACATGACTCATACTTAGCTCCCTTACCTCATACCCTATGACTACCATCTATTTTTTTTTTTTACTACTTTCAGGATACAAAGGCACCCTTGAATGCTCCAAGCACAGCTTTCCCTAATATGTTTAGCGTTAAGCCGGCTAATCCTATCATTTGAAATGTTTTTTTCTCTCTCTATTATCAAATAGCTTATCAAGTTCAACCAAGTCTACAATTAAGTTTACCCACCTTGTGGAAAAGCATGTATGGCTACTTGCTTTTAGTTGGTCATAAAATTTCTTCAGTTAGTTTTACCGTTGCCTACTAACCTGCTTGCACACATGCACACATGCATATATATATTTCCTTATTTATTGTTTGCTATTATTCATGATATCACAGACAGCCTTGTGTGTATCTTTTGTTCAGTGCTGACCCTTAGTGCCTAGCAAATTTTTTGGCAAAGTCAATTTCTCAGTAAGTAATTTTATTTATTGAATAGGGAATGAAAAAATTTGAGTATATTATCTGGATTCCTAGTACCACTGAAAAGTGTAGATGCATTTACCATTCAATCTCCACGATTTCATTCCGAAATAAATGCAATTTTTAATTCAAAGGGAGGGTAATTCTCAAGCAATAGTAGTGCCCTTTCTGTATTTAAACAACTAGCTTTTAGATTTTGTAATCAATGCACGATAACTATCTACAATTATTAAGTGGTATGGGATGCTCTGATACATGTGAGTAATGACCAAATAAAGTGTATAGAAACCCATAAACATTATTAATGAGAATGCACATCTGTACAAACATAATGGAAATGAGTACAAGGAGTCCTCAGAAAAACTAAAAATAGAACTGCAGTAGTATCAAGCAGCCAAATTGTTGGATATTTATTCTCTTAACAAATGACAGGGGATAACTATTTCTTTAGATATCTCATCTTAGATAACTGCCAGAATTAGGGAAATTTTCATTAGAGAAAATCCAGTAGTTGGCAAGGAATCCAGAACAGAGTAGAAGTCGGGGACAACCTTAACAGCTTATTTCCCTGGATTATCCCCCTTCTATCTTTCTTCCTATCTCCTAGATGCCTAAATTCCACCTGCCTGGTCTCTGCTGTCCTGGTGATAGACAAGGTTCAAAAGGTCCATCTACTTTGCCCATGTCTGTCACTCCCAAGATAAAGTTGAAGCCTCGGGCTTAAGTCAGTACTATCACATAGACGACTCTGTAAGACTAGCAACATGAGGTAGATAAATTGAGCTGAGATATCGGAAAATCTCTTCCCGTGCATGTCTGTATTAATGGAAGACTGCATATATGTGGCATGAACAATAAGTTAGATTTGGGTACATCACTTGAAATCTTGGAATCATTGAAAATGGCCTGAGTCCTAGCTTGAACACATGACTGTTAGACTCTGAGAAACAATAAATAACTTTCAATGTAAAACTGCCTCTATGTCTATTTACATCTGTGAGGCCACAGGAAGAACTTCAAAAAGCCCCTCTAAAAGGGAAACACATATATATTGTTGATTAATTACCCATTTTTTTGAAACATCTAGATAAAATGAAGACTTATCCATCCAACTGCAGAACTAGGGTTTTATTGTTGTTATTGTGGTGTGTGTGTGTGTGTGTGTGTGTGTGTGTGTGTGTGTGTGTGTGTGTGTGTGTGTTTGTGTGTGTTTCTCCGTAATCTTTTTATGCAGTAAAATTACTTAGATACCATTTGCATGGTTTTGCCAAAGGACAGGAGATTATGCAATAAATGCACATTCTATGAGAGTAATAAATCTATTGCTGAATTTACCTTTAACAAGATGAGAATGCAACTGATGACTGCATTTCTGGCAATATAAGGAGCAACTCATCAGCCTAGTTGAACACAGTGATCATTTTGCTATGTTATTTTCTAGTGAAGATTACCTATTTAAGGTCACTAAGGCATGTCTCAAACTTTATGAAAGATGTATGTCTCAGCTGGTCATGGAAGCATATGCCTTAAGTCCCAGCACTCAGGAGGAAGCAGTGGGTGGATCTTGTGAGATCAAGGCCAGCCTGGTCTACAAAGGGAGTCCAGGGCTACACAGAGAAACCCTGTCTGTCTTGAAACAAAACAACAACAACAACAACAAAAACAAACAAACAAATAAAAATCTGTAAGTCCTAGAGAAAGGTAGCTGCCAGTGTTAATTGAGATCAGATACACAAAAGTAAAACTAGATAGTCATGTCTTTTTTGTTTCAGAATTTAATAAATATCACAGAATTATATATCTCTGAGTAACTGCAAATTAATTTGCATTTGGAATGGATTCTCAGATTTCAAAAAAAAAAAAAGGATAAGCCACATGCCCATTATCTATATCTGTTTCTGATAACTTTTCTTGGCCTCTGTTCCTTCTGTGTGCTTGTATTGTCCTATTCATGTATGTTTATTGTTGTTTTATTTTATTATTGTTCCTTAGAAACCTGTTTGTCTTCTAATAAGAGAAAGGGGGTGTATCTGGATGAGAATGAACTGGTAGGAGTAGGGGGAAGGGAAATCACAATGAGAATATATCATAGAAGAAAAAAATATCTATTTTCAATAAAAAGGGAGTAGGGCATGTGGTCCTGATTAATTATCACCTGTAAGAAGCAGAACACCCTTGCCTTTTATTGCTAACAAAGGTAAATGGGTCAGTATTTTGGGGTGGAGACTGTTGCTAAGCACTCTCACTCTCAAGCTGCTCCATTACTTGGGATGAAACATAAGCAGGATCTAGCAACATGGGTGCTGGCCTGAACTCTCTTGCTCTCCCCTTCCCACTTCAGCTTTCCTGTGGATGTGAGGGCTCGGTTGCTGACCAGGCCCCACAGGGTTGAGAAAAAAAAAAATGTGACTTGTCCAAATTCATAGGAACATTAGGTGGCAGATCTTCAATTATAGTGAATTTTTAAAACAGCTAGTTCATAACTTTACATTCTTATTAGCCATTTGAGTTTCAAATTAAGAATAGACTTTCTTGAGCTAGATTTTTAGTTTTAGCCAAGTATTTAAATAAAAGGCAATTTGAAAAAAAAAAAACCTATATTTCCACCTCTAAAACAAATCAACAAAGAAAATAGAAACAATGACTGAAGTCAATGGTGTATGTGCTGTGTGGACTCAGAAATCACATATGCTATATCTTTTGCTTTCAGAAATTTCTCAACTTGATTTTTGACATTCAATGGAAATAAGGTACTTAAAATCAGAATATTTTCAATCTTATTATTATAAAGTAAATCTCACTCCTTCTTTGACTCTTGATTGTATATTATTCTCACTTAGACTGATATCTTCCCTACTGTTTAGTATTTCACAAGTATTTGACTCTTTCCAGTTTTCTACTTTTATCAGATTAAAAGTAATAATAAAATATTTTTTTAACTCACATTTGTGGTTAAGCTAAACCCATGGGAAGCTCAATTTCAATATTTAAAGACACTGCCAAGAATGTGGAGGGGAGATTTCTGGTTTTCTACCAAATAAAGATGCTATCTCTATTCTGTTACTTTATTAACTTATTTGCTGGGTATTAAACCCTATTTCTGCTGAGCATCACAGTACCAGTAAATAATCTAAGTCATTCTTAGGAATATATAACTTTGTAAGGTCACAACATCCTTTTTTTCTACAATTGTTGCTAACAGCTTCTAAAGTCACTCCACAAATCCAAGAGTCTTTGTATGCACAGTGTATTACTCATTAGCCTCAAAGCGATTCTTGAGCTTGGTGGAGTGCAAGGGCACTTCTTGAGAGAGAGAGAGAGAGAGAGAGAGAGAGAGAGAGAGAGAGAGAGAGAGAGAGAGAGAGAGAAATAAACAAATAGAGGAATACCTCAAATTTACCACAAATCATGAACAAAACATGAGGATCATTTTCAGAAATATTGAGTTGATGTCATGCACTTGGAAAAAAATGAGGCATAAGGACAATGGCTCCTTTTGTGACATCTTCCTTAAAGATTTTAGCAAAGACAAATTGATTTGAGTCCCTGGTCAAGCACAGGAACTCCTACTGGGGAGGAGGAGCTGAGACCTTGGAAAAGATTCTGATCAGCAGGAGGGTCTCTTTGGAAAGGACAGAGGGAGGAGAGGCTGTCTGCCAGGCACTTTCTGGTGGATGAACAGCCAAATGTCTTGATAAGATAAGAGGGAATACTTCTAAGGCCACTTTCCCCAGGGCGGGGGGAAAAAAATCCCATCCATATGACAGGATTTGGCTGCTCTCCTTGGGAAGAATTTTGCAGTTTACATGTATCTTAATTTATAGATGGAAAATATACAAATACTAGGAGTTTATGTGAAGTATGCAGGCTAATTTGGATATATTTAGAAATAGCTATAACTAGAGAAGAAGGTATAGGTAATATTGGTAACCATTATTTTCTCTTTTGATGACTTTTCAGTGTATGATACATTATATAAAAAAAAATAATGTAGACTCAGATTTAAAGTTTGAAAATCAGCATTCCAAAGGGAATATTCCTGAGAGTTTCCGTAAGATCATATTAAGGATCATTTATTCATTTATTTCCACTTTTGGTGTGCTTTTATTTTTTTTTTCTAGAGTCTCTGTATGTAGTGTTGAGTATCCTGGAACTCACTATGTAGACCAAGCTGACATCGAACTCACAGAGGTCTCCCTGAAATTGCATCCTGAGTTCTGGGTGTCATCATACCTGGACAGTTCTTTTACTGTGCTCCCACCAAAATGAGGACTCCAACCACTTAAAAATTAAAAAAGAAAACAATGTCTTGGATAGAGATATGGCACTATGGTTAAGATACTTGCTGATCTTGCAGAGGATCTGGGTTTAGTTGCCAACAAGGACATAATATACTAGAGTTATCTGGAGACCCAGTTCTAGGAATCCTACCCCCTCTTCTGGATTCCTTAATCATCAGAAACACACATGGGGCAGACATAAAAAAACAATACCACAGCCTGATGTGGTGGTTCACCTCTGTAATCCCAACACACTGGGAGTTCATGACCAGCCTGATCTACTAAGTGAGTCCAGAACAGCCAAGGTTACACAGAGTAGCCCTGTCTTGAAAGACAAAACAGAACAGAACAGAACAAAAACCAATACCACTATTTTAAGATTTTTTTCAAGCACTTTCAGGAAATAAAACCATACTTCACTTTATTTTCCTTTATTATAAAAATGTACTGTATGTATTCTTATAAATGCGAATTATCTGCCAGTGTACATAAAGTCTTTTGTTAAATGTGTTATATATCAACAATACATCTATAGATAAACATAATGTAAATATACAAATCACACCTTTGAGATCTCATTAACTTCCTTTGATTACACTACTTTAAATGAATATTTTAGAAACGCATATTATTTAAAAATATTTTCTAGGATATATCTTGAAGTATGGTATGCTGTAATTTTTCCTTTGTTAATTATATTTAAATTAAATCAATATTTTCTCCATAGATTACCACATTATATGTAGTAGATATTTTAAAGGTATCACACAAAAATATTTCCTATCTTCTGAACAAACAAAACAAAAAACAACAACAAAAAAAAACAAATCATAAATATATTTTTACTTATTATCAAGTATTATATTGTCATAGAAATTTATCTCATTACTTTATATATATGAAGGCAGTACTTTCCCATGAATCAAGCTAATACTTGGACATGTGTCACCTTCCAGGAATTGAAACATTGAACTTAGATTAAATAAATATTAATCCTCAAATGTCCATTTTCTGAATTCTTAGAGATGATATATTACATTCTCTATTTTCTAATAGTCCTAAGGTAACACTAATATGTTTATATGGTATATACATTTCAATTAGAAAAGAAAGAAAACATCAAAGCTAGGCCTGGTGGTGCAAGCCTGTAATCCCAGCACTCGTGAGGCAGAGGCAGGTGTATTGCTGTGAGTTCAAGGCCAACCTGGTCTACAAAGTGAGTTCAAGACAGCCAAGGCAATCACAGAGAAACCCTGTCTCAAAAAAAACAAAAGAAGAAAGAAAGAAAGCATCAGTAGGAAACAATTAAAGGAGACTATCTAGTAGGGACTGGAGGGAATTGTGGAAGTGATAGATTCTACTTCAACAACAAGCACACCTTAAAAAAAGCGATTCCATCCAATGATGTCATAGAATGATCTAATTAACATTTGACTACAGTGGGATTAAGATGTTAAGTTTAGAAAAAAGTAGCTTAAGTTTTTCTTCATTGTTTACTGTACTTACGTCCTTATTTCTGGATGAGATGGACAGTGGAAAAAGGGGGAATGATTTTTTTTAAGTAATATATGTATTAAATACAAATTAAAGTAAACAAAATGTTAATTGATGGGAGTCTATAAATGAAAATGGAATGGCAAACCTAGGTGACTTCATATTCTGGTTTGAGTGATTCAGAAAAATTATGGTACTGCTTTAGTTTAAAATAAACAGTGTTGTGGTTAATTTATCAGAATGACCTAATAATGTTTAATATCAGCCCTATAATTATTATTATGGCAGTATTTTCTAACCTGCTAGCAATCAATCAAGACACTGACACCTGTTATATTTTAAAATAGCCTTACTTAACCTGGGGCAGGGCAGATATTAATATCCTAAACTACTTCCCATGCCATCTGGTTATAATAATTTCTTTCAAACTACCACCCATCCATAATCGCAAACACTTGCTAATTATCATCATCTGGGCCAAATCTCCATCCATGTTGGCCATGGGATTCTCCTCCACCTAACCCATGGCGCAGCCTTCTTCCTCTCTCTTCTCCTCTGGTCCTGCTTCCAAGATTCTCTGTTTCCCAAAGCCCAGGAACCTTAGCCACACTTATCCCATTTTCCCTGCCCAGGTGTGATGACCTTTTATTGGTCAAACACATTAGGCTCTTAGGCAAAGTACATGGAGGAGCACAGAGACAGCAAGCAGTAATTAGCATCGAAATACATCAGACCAACCTCCAAGAAAATATCAACAGAATACAAGTGCATTGTCACATTGAAGACATCAATGCCAAAAGCACCAGCACCTGTCCTGGCTTTTCTCTAAAACCGCCCTTACTCCACAAGGAGAAACGTGCAGATCTACCTATGTGTCAGAAACATAATAATTATAAAAAGCATATTATTTACTACATATCAAAATTTACAGGTAGATACAAAAAATCTCTTACTTTAAAAAAATTTTTATTTATTTTATTTTTTTTATTTTTTAAAAATTCCTTACTTTTAGCCTGGCGTGGTGGCACATGCCTTTAATCCCAGCACTCGGGAGGCAGAGGCAGGCGGATCGCTGTGAGTTCCAGGCCAGCCTGCTCTACAAAGTGAGTCCAGGACAGCCAAGGCTAACACAGAGAGACCCTGTCTCGAATAACCAAAAAAAAAAAAAAAAAAAAAAAAAAAAACCAAAAAAAAAAAAAAATCCCTTGCTTTTGTGTGGTAAAGAATGATATGCTTACGAACACAAGAAATCATTGTCAAAATCATTATTTTTGGCTAGTGATTATTGCTTCCATCTTTAAATCTGTTTATTAGAAAAGCATCTTCTCTTAAGGTGATTTAAAGAAAGAAAAACACTTGTTTTTATCTTTTGATGCCCCAAAGACAGGATTGTTAAAGTTCTTGGTTACCCAGCTGCCAATTCAGTAGCACACATTACAACAGCATTCAGAACAAAGGGCACTGGATCTTCAGGCAGAAGAGATGAATAGGTAAGACATTCATTAGCCATCTGGTGCAAATATTCAAAATTTCACAGAGAAAATTTGCAGAAAATTAAAAGCGTAAGTAAAAACAATAAAGTCTATTTTAAGCATTAAAACTTTTGTAAAATTCCTTGAGATTGATTTCACCTTGACTCCTCGGGATTCTACTTTACAGTTAGGGCCTTGCATCCTGATAGGTGCCTATTTAATGATCTGACTATCTCCAGGGGGTCCCGAGTTTTGCATACCACCTCCACAAATAAGATGTGGAGTTAATGATGTTTCTAATATAAATGAATATGACACAAAAAATCCTGGATCATTTCGGGGCGGTTGATACATACATAAAACACATTTTTTTTTCTGCCCAGGATAGGCTTGCCATCTGTTCCCATCCTCAGGCCCTTTCTTTCTCTTTGGTAATTCTAATTCTTTGATAACTTAGGTGTCTTGCTGTGAGATGCTCTAGGAGTCCCACAGGAAGAAAAATTCAGAAGAAGGGTGGGCTGGTAGGTTGAAATGAAGTAAATCTGCTGTGATTGGCTGCAGGGCTGAACTTAGAAACACATTCTTTAGCTCCAATCAAGTCTTAGATGACTACAACCCTCACCAACAGACTGTCTGACTTCATGAAGAATCTTAGTCCAGGACACACCTCTGCTGCTCCTGGGCTTTAAAAATCTCATGATGTATGTGAGACAAAGATAAGTTTGGCTCCAAAGCGTAGTACGTTAACATGCATTAGTTCATTTTCTCCTCATGAATTTCTTGTAAAAAAAAAAAAAGGTTGAGATTCTCATTTTACATAATTTACGTAGACTTACTATTATTGAAGTTTGAACTGTTGAGATGAACTCCTTCCTTATTCTCTCGATTGCCACCTGAATGCCTTCTGGGAATTTAGGCCTTTTGGGGACTAATTGTGGTAATTCTCATGTTTATGCAATGTCTACTTCCTTGATTTTATTTCTGACTGCTTGCTAATCCTTTGCACAGAGAATGCAGTTAGGAGTAAGTGGTGATATACGGTACAGCTGCTTCGAGCAGCAACCTGATGCTATGGCTGCAGCTGGCAACAGCTAACTTCCCCAGCATGCTCTGATTAGCATTTTGATCTTGACAAGCACTTTCTTCTCTGAAACGCGCCACTGCTGGAGAGTGATTGTTGTCACAGCCACACCTCAGCTTTCTACCGTACACACATTCTGTGGTTTGCCTCTGCTTATTGAAAACACAATCTGTTGTTCACACCGTCTAAATATGAGACATTTCCCCCTGGGTGGGCACTCTTCCTGGGAGAAATAATTCCATGCAGATTGTACTGGTTACAGGATGAGAAAAAAATATCAGGGGCTGGAATAGAATATAAGGTTGGAACTGAAAACCTGTGTGTTTCCTTTATATTTATCCTTCCGGTAGCCAGCTTGTCTAATATTTGCTTGACAAGGCTTGTAAATTAATAACTCAGATTGGGTAAGATGGTGCGACATGACTGAAAAGAGCTGTGCTCCCACGGCTGCCCTTTAGAGCTGTGCAGTTCCCAGTGTATTGAGTACCCCCATCAGCTTGGTAAGATATCATGGCTCCGATCAGTGTCTCAAAACGGCACACATACTTAGTCTGCAAGATGGCATGGGGACATAGATCAATGTACAATCTAGAGATAACCACTAGACTTGGGACATAGACGACATTTGTTTGTTTCCTGCTGCAAAACATAAACCATCCCACCACTTTTATTTTGTCATCTTTACTGTGCAGTTTCTCCTCCTCCTCTTCCTACTCCCCCTTCTTCTCTTCCTCCTTCTTCTTCCCCCCCCCCATCCTTATCATCCTCCTCTTTCTGCCCTTCCTTGTCATCCTCCTTTTTTTTGGTAAGAGTTGAGGTTTTGGGAGCTTCAATAAGCTGAGCTCAGCCAGTTGTCTCCAGTAGGCCAATTAAAGTGATGAGTAAAGCTGAAAAGCGCACTTAAAAGATGAGTTCAGTGTAGCCCACAGTGGGAATGAAAATAAATAACAGGGTCTAGATATATTCCAATGTGACATGCTCGTGTTATTACTATCAATTGATGATATCAAATTCAATTTTTGATATTCAAAATTTATATTCATATTCTGTTTTATTTGATAAATGTGACTTTAGAGATAAAATCCTGATCCCAAATTTTTTTTTTAAATTAGACTAATGAAAACCTCTTGCTTACCTCAAAGAACTTTTTTCTTTTCTTTCTAATTTTTTAATTTCTTTACATATACATTTATATTATTACACATATATACAATAAACAGAAAGAACCATGAAACAATCAGGATTTACATAAATATTACATTCATAGTGCTTTGGCTATTTGTATTTGGCAGCCTTGAAGAAAACATCTTTTCTATCTTGGTGCATCTAAAATTCTGAATGTAAATCAATATCTATTATATCTTGTCATTATCAATTAAAACATCTATGGACCTAAAAATATCTTAAACCTTAAACAACTAAGCTTGGTTGTAAAACTAAACTATCTGGTCTTCAACCACATCAGAGACTTGAGAAGGAATAAAAGTAATTACCTGAGTATATGGGGAGTGTAGTTTAGCAAACTGTCTTGGTCATCACCTCACAGAATTTTTGAAAAAAGAAATAAGAACATAAGTAAAAACGCAGATCAGCTGCAACTGTGTCAAGAGCTTGATCAAACATTTTGAACTTATATAAATACACCTACTATTCTTTAGTACTAATAATTCTTGCACTACACCTCAGAATTCTTCCACACTAATACAACCCCCTAATTAATTTAGAGAAATGTTTTTACAGTATATATCTCTCTTTAGCATGGCCATCAAAAGCATAAAATATGATTAGAGATACTTTACTTTCACTCTCTGTGAAAGTACTTTTACTACTTTATTAATGGTAAGCTAAGAGTTGATTGCAGATCTCTAAGGAACTACACTTTTGAACAAAGTCCCTTGGACAATAAAGATATTTGCATGAAGTTTGTTTTGTTACGCCTGATACTGTGGAGTAGATTAATGAAATAGTGTATCAGCCCTATGTAGTGTTGTGTCCTTGGAAATCCAGCACTTGAGAGACCGGAGGATGAAAGACTGAACAAATAATCTGCAAATGTAGAAAACTATAGGCTAGATTGTCACAGCATGATCCTATCTCAATAAAATAAAACTGAAATGTTTTCAAGGTATGATTTCTGTTCACTGCTATTAACATTAGCAGTTAATTCTTATTTCATATCTATAAACATATGAAATTATTCCTTTGTCAATACTGAAGTGATGAAGTAGTAGGACCTTGCTATTTCTACTGTTTGTTTTAAACCAAGATAAAAATACAAAGTTAAAGGAAAAAAAATGTCGAGCTCAGATCTCAAGTCTTGTATTCTTGAAAGTGATAGCAAAACATAACAAATTGCTGACACATCTAGATGAGAGTCAATGGATGGATTCAAATCAATTTTCTATGATGATCCAATTAGTTCATATTTACATAAATAGACTCAATAGAAGATGCATATCTCAGCAAAATATTAAGCAGTCTTTGACATTTCTATCTCAGTTCTCAGTGCAAAATTCTGGCTCTCGTTCCAATTCCTATTCGGGATGGCCATGATGAGGTCTTTTAAAATTCCATCAATCTGAACTACTTTGCATAAAGTTTAGATTTAATCTTAAAGATTTTCTATGGCAAAAGAATAAAAAAAAAACCCTGATCAATAAACATTCTGAATATTGAAAAGCAGCAAAAGCCAGATTGGTAATGAGAGTTTAAGTTATTTTTTTCCAATGGACCTTGCAAAAATTTAAATAATTGAATTTTATTGTTCTTTGAGAAGTAGTTCTCAAACTTGTGTGTCAGCTGAAATTTATTTTCTGAGTAGGGAAAAAGACTTTAAAAAGAGCGTTATTCATTGCTAGAACCATCTGAACATTTTTCAAGCATATTTGTAAAACTACAGAACTAATTCAATAATTTATTGAAATTATCATAAAAGTTCAGCGAATCATGCACTGCATTCACATCCTGATAGATGGTAGATTTCCTGTTTTTACGAGTCAGCAGCTTTATAACTATAACCATTTGAATTTCAAATGATAAATTTATATCTAGCATAGCCTTCAAATCCATAAAAATGATGAGAGGGCACCCTTTAGAGAAATTTAAAAAGAATTGTGCATTTCATAATTTGATATATGTAACATAATCCATTATAGACTAGGGCTTACGTGGTGCCAGTAACGTAAAAAATAAGAAAGGGAAAAATGCAAACTCCCGTCGGTGCACTTCACAGCGCAACACAACATAGATATGTTTGAGTTATGATCCAGTGGCTCCCTGGTAGGCAGCCTGCCTCATTCTCTATTGGAAAGGGTGGCATATGTAGCACACTGAAGGGCTCTGTGGGCTTAATTACTATGTTGGAGTTTGGCAAAGTGAGAAAAGAGGAGACGCCAAACAGAGTGAGAAAAAGAACTTGTAGTCATCTCTACAGGGCTGTAGAATGTGTAGAAGATTTTCCTCTGTGCCTGTGCTAGTGTATTAGTTACCAAACACCTGACAGAAAGATATAAAAAAAAAAAAGGGGGAGGGGATTCATTTTAGCTCAGGGTTTGAGAATATAGGCCACTGTGGCCAGGAAGATAAAGAGGCAGGAGTGAGAGATGGATAGCCACATTCTAACCACAGTCAGAAAGCAAAGGATGTGCATGTTTGTACCTTACAGGGTTCTTTTTTGCCCTCATTTACCCAGTCTGGGTGCCCAGTCCCTAGGATGATGCAGCCTCACTTATGGTGAGTATTTCCTCCTCAGTTGAACCTCTTCAGAAAGGCTTTCAATGACAACCCTAATGTAATTCTAAATACAGTCACGTTGACATTGAAGAATAACCCTCACCATGGCTAAAGAAGAAGGATGAATTTTGAGCCCTTTGAAACGCCTTCTCTTCATCATATTTCTGTTCAAATCCATTTCTTTCTCCTGTAACTTTCCCTTTAATGTGGTTACTACCTTATTTGACTTTTTATGTAGATACGTTTGTCAGACCCTATAATAAAGGTCTATGAAACAGACAGCTGTTAATGTGATTCAGTATTATATCTGCTAACTATTAAAACGCTTGGGAATCTACTCATGTCTAAGTCCCATAGAAAGAGCAAGAAAAGTGGCAGAGATCAGTGATCAGATGATGGGACCACAGATGTGGGGATTTAAATCCCAGTTATCTTGAAAACGTAGGCATGGTTTTAATATATTTGTTTCAGCTTCCTTGTGTGTAACAGATACATCACCAAATGGCAGTATGATGACTCACATGGCACATTAATCAACTGTCAGTCTTTGCACAGCCAACTGCAGCCCTCTGTTTCCTGCCTTACTTTCTCACTTCTACAAATGCTATTGTGATTGTTTTTGTGTTTTGTTTTGTATTTTTTCAGCTTGTTACATAGTGTAGAACAACAAAAATGAGTTTTAATAGGTGGACATTTTCATTTTGTGATATCAGCTTTCAAAAGTATCTTGAATTCAACATGATACTTAAAGTAAAATCTTTATGTTCTATTCTAAACCGTAAGGAAGTGTATGGCATAAAGGATGGAAATGCTATGAAATAAAACTTTATAAAGTCAGGTACATCTGAGAAATAAAAGTACATTTGTATTTAAAAAGGCCCTCATAAACTAATTGTTATCTATAATTAATCAACTGTGAGAAACACTCAATATAAGTTAACCCTGATACATTACCAAAAAAAAAAAAAAAAAGTCAAACTCAATTAAGAACAGTAACAAACATTCAATGAAACAGATGCTTAAGGGATATTTTTTCCTACAAAGTAATGTTTTCTCACCCAGACTCATGATGTCACTGAAACAGTGAAAAAGTATGGTTTTGTGCCCTCACTTTGTTTCTATCTCTATTACTTTGGGTCATCTTCTCACTACAGTCACAGTGTATTCTAACCTATTTTAACATCTGCCTACAAGGCTGAAGACACTGATCTAAGTCCAAAAGTTGCAGTCATTTTAGAGGCCACAAAGATAAAACCTCACAGCGCAGACCATCACTCTAGACAGCCGTAATTGTCCATGAAGATGATTCCTGCAACCTGAAACAGAAGCAATCGTCTCCCAAGAACAATTTAGTTTCTTGAGGAACAAGAACCGGTTAAGAGTGCTCCTTTGAGCTGGAATTGAATTAATAGCAATGAGGACACAACACTGCCTGCTTTTTCTGGTTGCCCTCGTTTGAACTTTAGATTCATGTCAGTACCCCTCAAACAGACTTTGAGTTTCTGATCCCTCTTGCTCCTCCGGATGTGACCATATGGAAGAACTGATTTTCACGAAGCTCGCGTCCTTAGCTGCTACACTCAGGGTGGCTGGCGCAGCCTAGATCGCTGCGGCTGTGAGAGAGCCCATCATGTTGTTCTCTCTCTTCAGATTTTTATTAACAATTAAAGAGCACTCAATTGTTAATTGAAAAAACCTGAAAGTGTTTTTGTTTTATTAAAACCGCAAATCTAATGAAAAGTGTACATTCTACAAAAATACAGAACATAAGTACAAAAATCTTTGGAAAGGGCTCCTATCGGGATTTATCGAATTGGAAAGAAAGGTAACCCTTGGCAACCCTTGGCAACATTGTGCCTGCAGGAGTCCTTTAAGAGCTGGTGAGCTGGAAGCCCTAGTTTGTTTCTTCCTGAGCAACGCACTGCGCTGTGTCTTTATCCTTTTGGTGGCTTTGTTTTAGTTTGCTCACCTCAGACATTCCTTGAGAGAGAAAAGTATGAGGAGAAGGAGAAGGTGATGGATGAAGCACACTCTATTCATATGAGAAGTAATCACAAGCCTTCCGATGTGGCAAGTACTGAAGGGAGCATTTTCCCCATGCTGGAATCACAAAATAGATTAAGACAAATCAGAGCAGAACAGCCAAAAGTAGATAAGATGCGTGATCGCATTCAAATTACTCATCGCTTACTGTCCTCAGATTTGCTAAAATTCTATCTCCTCCCTATCTCCTTAATTCTCCCTCCAACATGTGTCTATTTTCTTATAAGCAGCTTAGTGTGTAAAGAATTGATACTGAGGCCGTCAGCACTTTGATGAATGCAATTGAACACCAGGATACTGGCTTTCTAATGTGAAGGTGAGTTTAGCTAATAAAGCACCTGATGTGTGGGTGGGCGTGTGCTTGTGCATGTGTGTGTGCCTGTATGTGTGTGTGTGTGTGTGTGTGTGTGTGTGTGTGTGTGTGTGTGTGTTAGAGAGAAAGAGAGAGAGAGAGAGAGAGAGAGAGAGAGAGAGAGAGAGAGAGAGGAGGGAGGGAAGAAAGGAAGAAAGAAAGAAAAAGAGAAAACAAACAAACAAACAAACAAAAGCCTCTGGTGTGATTGCTTCCACCCTCAGGCAAACACACTAAAAGTATCTGGGAATTGACTGCCAGGCCTTCCCATCTGGTGAAGCAGTCACAAGCTAACAGGCAAGTTACTCTGCATAGCCCACTGCCTTCTGTGCATCTCAGGAACTCGCTGGAGACTTTCACTCTGGAGCTGTCAGCTGGCAAGGCACTCCATGGCCACCTTTGACCTCTGTCCCTAACCCACACAGACTCATTCCAGGCTGTCACACCGGATCATCCTCTCTGGTTCGTTGCACAGCATCCGAGCCAACAATCGGCATGTCCTTTCTCCCATCTGTACATTCTCGTTTAGGCTGGGTCAGGAGAGATGTCACTGTTTCTCTGCCTCATTCCTGACAGCTCTCTGATTTTCAGCATTTAACTTTATAAACATCCACTTGCAAAGCCCTGAAGTCAAGTGACAAACGTGCTGGTAAATTCAGCATTGTGAGAATATTTGTTTGTTTAAAGGGGCATCTAAGCATCCTTCTAAGCACAAACCAACCTGTTTTGTTTCCCATCTTTTCCATCTTTCTGAGTGTTACAAATCATTACCATCACATTCTATTCTTCAAGGCTCATTTCCAGTGCCACCTACTTTGAAGAGCTTTCCTCAATTGTCCCACAGCCAGTGAGCATTAATCACTCTTGTGTCACTTCTAAACATTTGGGAATGCACATTTCGTCTACGTATTTCTTCCAAACAAACAAGGATGTACTGCTTACTTCACTGTACTCTGTCTCCAGGCCTCTCATTAGAGGCTCAGTATATATTGCTGGGCAGGTAGTCTGATACGTCTCTCAGTCTAACACGGCATTTACAAGGCATTTCTTGTCTAAGAAAGAAGAATCTAGGGAATTAAAACAGCTATATAAAAAAAGAATTATTCATTATCCCATGACGTGTGGAAAGAGTCTTATAAAACATGGGCAGTAATTTTTATAACAAACAAATCTGATTAAAGTTTTTCTCAACCTTGATCTATGTATTTGGCACCCTTGCCATGATCTGTAGCTTATCCCTCATAGTGAAAAAACAAACAACAAACAAACAAAAAACAAACACACAGCTCAATTGCATATATATTATGGAGGCTAAATCCACACATAATTAAAATCATGGAAGTTGTACATTATAACCACAATAATACTTAAGTGGTATATGCTTCAGCCATATTAAGGGAAGCAGACAGAATACCAAAGCAGGAGTCAGTGTGAGCACTCTGTAAATAGTGTTGTCGCAATGTGGACAATCGAAAGACACATGGGGTAACTCCCTGCCACTCTTACCAGGACATCTAAAATAAATGCAATTAAGTAACTATAGCACTTTGTGAAAATAAGACTCTTCCTCCTATGGCTTCTCTGGTTCTTCAATATTTCCACCTGACCTCAGGTCCAATGCATAAGATATCAGTGTGTTCATGTGTACTTTTTATGTGTATATACATGTACACATATGCATGCATGTTTATTACAGTGGCATTGCTACTTTAAAGAAAGCTATTATGTGGGGAGCCATGCTAAATTCTGCCATGTCTGAAATCCTCTGTGCTTAGGCTGCAGCTGTGACCTTTGAGTTGCTGACCTTTGCCTCACGAGGTCTTGTGTTCTAGGCTATCCTTGGACTATTTACCTTTGAAACAAGTAGGGAAGCCCCAACTTGGAAGCACCCAGAGGATCAAGGAAGTTCTTACAGGGAACTACTCAGAGACTAGGAAGTTCTTACAGGGAGTTACCCAGAGAACTAGGAAGTTCTACAGGGAACAATTCAGGCTATTGTATTCTTGTCTGGGGGCTAGGGCGAGTGGGATTAGAATAGATCCTATTGACCTTGTTCTTTATATATTCGTACTAGTCAGGCATTAAAGGGAATCTTGATCAGAAATTTCCTGACTTGATTCGTTATTTCTCACATCTCTGTACCCTACTCTCAATCCCCACTCCCTCTTTCAGATGAACCCTGGTTCGATTTGTCCCACGGGCCGGGACACATCACTATTAAAATCTAAGTGGGCATGATTCCGTTAGAGACCAACAATGACAATATAAATCTGATTCTATAGTTATTTTTCTTACTTTGAGATATTTTATTCCAATATTAGATGTATTTTTCATTGATTTATGATTTTAAATGGGGAAGCAGCTACTATAATTCTCTTTCTGGAAGCAGAGAGACTTATTATTTTCACACATGTGAAAGTGGGAAGACAAAGAGACCCCGACTTTGGTACACTATAGTTTCAATCTGAACCCACCCAACTGACTTGTGCCTTCAATATTTATAAACCAGTTGGGAATATTTTTTTGGAAGACTAAAAATTTCCAGATTTACAGGGCTAGCTGGTAAAAGAAGGTACAGATTAGCTTTTGACATTTATCCTAACCCCGGGTACTAGACTTACTCTCTACTTCCTCATCTGTTGTGTGGTTACTTTTGTCACTTATGCCTGCTACTACAAGCTGAACTCTTCAGGCATGGTCATCTGAAACCAGGAGCCAAAAGAAATCTTCCATCCTGAAGCTGTTTCTGTAAGGTATTGTCATCACAGCAAGACAAAAGTAACCAATGGCAACTAGATTGTATGGCCAAGGAAGCAGGTTAAATTCCTTTTCTACTCTTGACAGACTTTTATCTTCAAAACCTCTTTTTAAACGATGGTTTGGGCAGTGAGAAAAATTAAATGCTATCTGTTTTTCTTTCTTTTTTATAAGTAATCATCATAGTTCAAAGCAAGGATTTAGTTATATAGGCATCATACTAACATATACTAAAATATAACAGTTGAAGGAAATATTGTTTGCAAGAATCTTATCATCTAAAGACTGGATAGCTTCGCTCACCTAGAGTCCCAATAGGATGTCCTCCCCTCTGTCCCATTTTCCTGGTAAGTGAAAACTTCCATTGGACAGAGGGGAAGACATCCTATTGGGACTCTAGGTGAGAGAAGCATGGGAGAATGTGGAAATAGAAGGATCCAGAGGGTCCAAGAAACCTACAAGAAGAACATAATGATGGGCAGATCTGAGCCCAGGCATCCTGCTCAAACTATGGTACCACCAAGGACAATACATGCAGTAAACTTCGAACTCCTACCCAGATCTAGCCAATGGACAGGACATTCTCCACAGTTGAGTGGAGAGTGGAGACTGACTTTCACACTAACTCTGGTGCCTTATTTGATCACATCCCCTGGATGAGGAGGTCTGGTGGCACTCAGAGGAAGGATAGCAGGCTACCAAGAAGAGACTTGATACACTATGAGCATATACAGGGGGGAGGAGGTCTCTCTCAGTTACAGTCATAGGGAAGGGAAGTAAGGGGAAAATGGGAGGGAGAGAGGAATGGGAGGATACAAGGGATGGGATAACTATTTAGATGTAATATGAATAAATTAATAAAATATATTTAAAAACTGGATAGCTTACAAAGCTGTTAAAGAGAACAGGAAATGGGTTAGGGTTGCAAGGCTCTAGCATCAGTATGTCCCACATGTATTAGAAATAGTATTGGGTATGTTATACCCCACTTACTTAAACTCTTGGAACCACAGTGTCCTTTTCAGTACAAGACTTTTCAAAGGCCCCAACTCACTTCAAATTGTTAATTTGAGATTTCAACAATGTTGTGTGATAGTAGTACTGTGACTTCCACATTTTTTGTGTTGACTCTGTTTCTTGCTTCTGCTCATCAAAATCACTGAATAACACATATTTTATAGATGAAACAGAAAACTGAAACACAGTAGTAGGATGTGTGTCAAGAATTCAGGCTATGAAGATAAAGATTTAGCACTCCAACAGGGCTAAGGAAAACAGTTGTTATTCTGAGTTAGATAGTATAAATGCATTTGACTGGAAAGTGATTTTTTTTTAAATGGGAAAATATACAACATATGGAACCCAGCATTCTAGAGCTGATGAACAGTTGCTACTCAGAACTGACTTGACAACTTTGTATAGTAACGACAGTGAAAGAGAGAGGACAGAGGATTCTCAGAGAGAAGCCCCAGTTTTAGAATCAGCTATAATTAGTGTAACAACTTGAAAGGCTTTAGGAAAATCCCACACAGGCCAAATGCAGGCTTTCAGTCGATGTGATAAGAATCCTCCCTACCTAGATGCTTCAGATTTTTTACTGTGTCTCTAATCTCTGCAGTCCCTCTAGAAATGAATGTTCAGCTTTCTTTTACTGTTAAGGTAGAAAAAAAAACTTTAAATTTCCTTTTCCTACTCTATTCTGTTCAGGGATATCAGCAGAGGGACTGTGACTCTCACATTTCTGCTGTTAAGTATTTCTGAACAGGAGGAATAGCCAGGAGAGGTGTTCTGGGACACACCAGATCTGGTACGAAATGGAACTGAGCTAAAACTCTATTAGTGCCTGAGCATCTGTATCTGAGTGTGGAACGATGGAGACATTTTGTGCATTTGGTCAAACCGAGTGAAAGTTGAGAGTGATATCAGCAATCCCTGAAAGTGATGGTTAGTCTCTTCTCCCTGAAGTATAAACACTGTGAAAGCAGGAGTCGTTGTGTTCAAGCTAGAATGGTATTTGTGGTACTTATTTTGTGTGTTAAGATCATGCACCACCTCAACCCCTCTTTACAAAGGTCCCAAGTCAGCGAAGTCGATAAAATCTTGGGGTTATGTGGGAAGCCCAGTTTTTATGGTCATTATTCAATTCCTACTTCTGCTCACCAGCTGTAGTGCTAATTGCCTCATGGGAACTACGTACACCTGGAATCTGCAGGTAAGAGTCATGCCTCAGTCACCTCCACTCCCTGTGGATTACAGAATCTATGCAGCGGCAGGCTTGACATCTGCATTAATACTCTGACAATACTGATAGAATTCTGATAGAATACTGGCAAAAGCAAAGGAGGGAGGGTTTATGCTAGTTCATGGTTTCATGACCGGAAACACATGGCAGTTGAATGGGCTCAGCTCATGGTGGGTACAAACATGACAAGTGGTTTGTCTTAGGATTGCTTTCTACTGATGTGGTAAAAACTATGTCCAAAAGCAATTTATGAGCAAAAGGGTCGATTTTGTTTAACTGTCACGATCATAATCTGTCATTGAGAGAATCAACAGCAGGAAATCAAGGCAGAGGCCAAAGCAGAGAAGATGGAGGAGAAGCTACTTACTGACTTATTACCTGTGGGTTTATTTATTTGCATTAGATATTCTTTTATCTGATATATTTTAAATAAAATGCAGTTATATCATCTTGTGTCCCTTTCTTCTCCCTATCTCATATCCTTATCAAATTGAGAGTCTATTTTCTTAAATTATTAATGTTACATATATTATTACAGAAATAGCAATACAGCTTACTGAGTAACCTTTGGCTCCTTGTCTCATAGGTTCAAAGAAGGACACTCATTGACCAGAGAAGGTGAATTTTAATAAGAAGAGTTTTAGTATAGAGTGCTTAAGAGTATGAGGGAAAAGAGAACTCTTACAAAGCTGGACAGTTCTCGGGGGCTGGGGTAACCAGGGTACCTCACTCACTTGGAGTTAATAAGGCTTTACAGAAGGAAGCTTGGGGGAGGCAGGAAGATGATCAGCTCAGTTCCGTTCCCATTCTAGATGTCCAGACGCCCCACAGCCTCCATCAAATTCTAGTCCCATGTATTGTTTTATAGGAAAAACAGACTCCTTTAGTGGGAAAGTGATAAGGAAAATTCAGAATCTGCCTTCTGTCCCTAGACAGAGGCTAGGGAACAACCAAAGATATTTTGGCTTAAATACTTCTGGCATCTCTAGCCTCTGGCATGGAAGACACTTTTTCTACAGGGCAAGAATATTATGAGATTTCAGCCAAGGGAAAGAAATTAGTCACATTCTGGGTCATTTTACGTAAATTGCTTTTCTGTCTTCTCTTCTCTCCACTGCCAGCTTGAGATAAATGAATCTGGACTCTTGTTCACAAATGCTGCATGTGTGGTGGAGTGCTGGCTTTTTGAATGACCTGCACCGATTATGTCTGCTGCACCTGGGGGATGAGGACGCGAGAGTGTGAGGTGGACTATAGTCTGATCCTGGGGACCATCTTACTTCACTGCCAGTGTACATTTATACATAAATGTGACAAGGAAAGTGATGATCCAAGGAAGGTTACCTGAGTTCCAAAAACACCTGATCAGAAAACATGTAAATAAACTTAAGTAAGTGCACACTAAATTTTAACTTTCTCAGGAAGGAAAATTTAAGCACAATTCCCTGGCATCTAATATAGATTATATCTTGGAAGTCATGAAAAACAAAACAAAACAAAACAGAAGGCCATATCCAGTTTCAGAGCACGCTGACCAGATTGGGTTCTATAGCTATGCTCTGACACCCTACAGGAATAATCATATCTTATAAATTGAATGTAAATGTTTGTCACTGAAGATACAAAATCATATCCAAGAACAACCTGGGGAACAAAGTGTACCTAACGTATGCCTTTTTCCCCCTACAGCCTCTCTCACAGTTACCTGACGCTTTGTTCACTATGCATCATTCTTTTGACCATGACCCCACAGTGGAGAACCTTCATGACTAAAGCCTTTCCCTAGGGAGTCCTAGCCAAGTAGAGTACCACTCCATTCTCTATGCAGGCACACTTTTATCATGTGCACTAAATACAGTATACTCCTATCTCGGTGATAAACAACAGCTGTCTAGTGGGACCTAAGTCCCACTCAGGGAAATCATGCGTAGTATTGAAAACATTGCCAGCTTCCTGAGGCTACTAACATCATGACTCTTAGAAGATATCCTCTTAACACCACTTCATTTGACCAGCATAAGGTGGTTTGTCTCTTGAGTTTGACTGCTTGTGGCATGTTCTAATGGAAACAAATAGTATAAGGTTGATTGGCTACTTTCTAAGTGTATAATAAAATGTGTTCCTTTGCGGCTGGAGAGATGGATGGCCCAACAGTTAAGAGCACTAACTAACTGTTCTTCCAGAGCTCAAGAGTTCAAGTCTCAGCAACGACATGGTGGGTCACAACCATCTATAATGAGATCTGATACCCTCCTCCGGCCTGCAGATTGTCTTCAGGTTGTCCCAGAGATGCCCCCTCATTGTTTTCCCTTCTCTCTTCTATCCCTCTCAGCTCCCACCCCCTTCACATAAAGTCACCCCCCCCCATCTCTTTCCCCACCCTCTCTCACCTAGTACCCTCTCTTCATCTACTTCCAAAGTCTATTCTACTTCCCCTTCTGAGTCAGATTCAAACATCCACCCATGGGCCCTCCTTGTTATTTAACTTCTTTGGGTCTGTGGATTGTGGTATGGTTATCCTGTACTATAGGGATAATATCCACTTTTAAGTGAGTATGTACCATGTTTGTCTTTCTGGGTCTAGATTACCTTACTCAGGATATTTTCTAGTTCCATAAATATTTTTTTTTGAAATTTTCATGATTTCTTTGGTTTTAATTGTTGAGTAGTATTTCATTGCGTAAATGTACCATATTTTCTTTTGTATTCTTCAGTTGAGGGATTATTGAATAAAACGACTATAGTTGAGCAAATATCCTCATGGTAGAGTGAAGCATCTTCTGAGTATATGCCCAGGAGTGTTATAGCCTACTTATAAGATTTGCAGGAACAATAGAACAGAGATTGAGGGAATGGCCAACAAATGACAGGCCCTACTTGAGACCCACCCCAGGGAGAAACCCAAGTCACAGCACTATTAATGCTACTTTGTTACGCTTTCATAAAGAAGCTTAGCACAGCTGTCTTCTGAAAGCCTCCAACCACCTGCAAATAAAAACAGATGACGAGACCCACAGACAAACATTAGGTGGAACTTGGAGAGTCTTCTGGAAGAGTGTAGGGAAGGAAGAAAGAAACCAGAGAGAGCAAGAACTCCGCAAATAGACCAACAGAGTCAACTAACATTGCTCCATGGGGGCTTACATACACTGAGCCACCAACAAAAGGGCTTGCATGGACTGGCCCTAGGCCTTCTACACATGTGTGGCTGATAGGCAGCTTGGACTTCATGTGGGCCCTTAGCAAGTAAAGCAGGGTCTGTCTTTGACGTGGACTCTGATGTCAGTTTTTGGATCATTTCCCCTAACTGGCTGTTTAGTGGAAGAGTTTAGTCATGACGTCACTTGAAGTGTGGAGGTGGTGGTGGTGGTGGTGGGGGACTACTATTTTCTAAGGAGAAGGGAAGGAGGAAAATGGGAAAGAGTATGTGGGGTTGGGGCCAGGAGGAGAGGAGAAAGCTGCCATCAGGATGTAAAGTGAATAAATATGTTAATTTTAAAAATAACTGAAGTAACAAATGAATGATTAAGATTAGACATGTGTTCTTTAATGAAGAATTATGGATAACTGTAATGGGGCTGTACTTTCTATTAAGGGCAGTTAATCTCCTTATAAGTATGGCTCATGATCAGTGTTTCAATAACAGGGATAAGATTATGGGAATGAAACAAAGCTGATGCTGTAGTTTAGAGGCTGCCAAACACCACCTATATTAGGCTTCTCCTAGACCATATATAGTACATATGCCATTTTTATATCTAGGCCTTGGACAATGCTGTTGCCCACTCTTATAAAGGGTCTTTCCATCTCAGTAACTGTTCTAAGAAATACCATCATTTATCTGTCCAGACATATGTCTTTTACTTGATTTCAGATTTTATCATTTTGAGAAGTAAAATTAACTCTCCTGGCATCTGAAGCAAATCATAAAGGTTAAAATCACCAATGGCTAATCATGCAGCCTTCAGTTGCCCTAAATTCTGATATCTTACATTTTTGACTCATGTCAAAAAACATAGCCACAAGAAAATAATAAGAACACATCAGTCACCTTTTTGATGGACATTTTAACAAACAACAAATATGTCACAAAACTGCTAAGTCCACAAAAAAGAAAAACCGAGAGACATTTATAGATCAGAAGAGACTAGAGTCATGACAGCTGAATTCAACATACTTTGGATGACACGCAGGAACAGAAAATGAGCTTTGAAAGAAAGGGATGTGAAGACTACTAAATTGTGTTCTAGCAAAACTCATTGTGTGTTTAGGTGTACATAACACCATTTGATAAAATTATAATATCAGGAAAATTCAGAAGAAAGCGACTGATAGTTTTTTTTAATAGAGGAAAGCAAGTGTTAGGATATGAAAACTTTTTTTTAAATATTTAGGAAACTATTATTTACACTATTTCTTTTTTTTCATTTTTTATTTTTAATTAATTTATTTAATCACTTTACATGCAAGTCATAGCCTCCTCTTTCCTCTCCTTTAAGTCTCACCTCCCCTTCACCCTTCCCCTTCCTTATTCCTCAGAAAAGAGGAGGCCCCTACCCACCCACCGAGGTCCTCAAATCACATCAGGACTAAGTTTGCCCTCTTTTGTCAGGCCAGTCCCATCAGGGTAAAGTGATCACTAACCAGGCAACATAGGCCTAGTGGAGGGAGGAGAACACCAACCCATCCACAAAAAACTTTGATCCAAACCTTACCCTACCTACCAGACATGCCAGAATAAAGATAGAGCAGACAGAGCAGGCATTGAGGCAGTGTCTAACCAGTGGCTGAGGGCATCTCTGTGACAAGCTGGAGAACTAATTCAGGGTAAGCACCTGGCAAGATATAAGGGAGATTCTAGCAGAGACTCCTAGTAGTAGGGGACATTAAGACTGAAGAGGTCACCTTTTAAGTAGACGGGACTCTTAGTGGAGAGAGGTGAACACCAACATCCCCACAGAAACTTCCACACCAAATTTACCCTGCCTACAAGATGTGCAGGGATAAAGATAGAACAGAGATTGAGGGATTGTCCAAACAATTCCTGGCTGAACCCAAGACCCATCCCTTAGATGAGAGCCACCCCTGACACTATTCGTGATACTCTGCTGTGCTTGCAGACAGGAGCCTGCAGAGTCCTCTGAGAGGCTCCACCCAGCAGCAGTTTGAAACAGATGCTTAGACTCATAGCCAAACATTGGGAGAAACACATGGAATCTAGTGGTGAAGTGGGGTGAAGGACATAGAGGTGACAAAAGGTCCACAAGAAAACCATCAGAGCTATAGGAGCCCTATAGAGTCTCCAGCACCAGCCAAGGACCATACATGGACTGGATCTAGGTCTTCTACAAATACATAGGCAGTGGGCAGCTAGGGTTTCATGGGAGTCCACTAGCAAGGGTAGGGGGAGCTGTCCCATATTTCTTTATTACCTACTCTGAAATCCCATGGAGCACCATTCTGAACAATCCATGTAACCCATCCTGATAAGAAACGAATACCATAATCAAACAATGAGAGGTAATGCAACTACAGTTAAATCTTCAGGAGTTTAACTGTTGAAGGTCCTAGTAGTGTCACATCAAATGATACTAAGTTTT
Source organism: Acomys minous (assembly GCF_964271855.1). Taxonomy (NCBI): domain Eukaryota; kingdom Metazoa; phylum Chordata; class Mammalia; order Rodentia; family Muridae; genus Acomys; species Acomys minous. The sequence continues at coordinate 28,297,787 of NC_140496.1, forward strand.
AACACTCTTTAACTGTATATGATGTTAGAAAGATGACATTTATCCTGTCATTGACATAGGCTTCTTTTCAAGGGTAAAACTCTGAGTTAATTAAATTTTTATAGTTTCAACCAATATTTGCATTGTACATTATGAAGTAAGGAAGAAACATGGTTGTCAGCAAGAATTCTGAATTATGGATATTGCAGACTTTAGAATACATAAAGATGGAAGATATATCAAAGTCCTTTTTGAGAAAAAATACCTAAGGATTTTTCAAAGAGAAATTAGTAATCCAAAGTTTACTTTGTTTTATGAAAACAAATTAAGGGCAATGAAGCAACATTTTAGTTAGGGGCCTAATTGCCTAATGGTTAACATTGGGATAATTCCCAGCACCCCATAGTGACTCAGAATTATTAGTAATTCAAATTCAGAGAAGTTGATGCTATCTTCTCGCTTCTGTGGGTCCTTAATCTAAGTGGTACATAGACATACATGAAGACACACACATATACATAAAATAAAAATGAATAAGCACAGTAAGTAGATAATTAACAAATGTTCCTATTATCCCCTATTAGGAAAGATGCCTCTAAGTAACACTCTTTTAAAAATTTTATTTTGAAAATGTTATCAAGCAATTATAGAGAATTAGAGAAAATATGCTTATTTCTGACACCTATATATAGCAATTAAATCTTTCATGTGATAATTCTGACTTTTATTTCCTCTCATTCTGTATGGATACATATTCACATCCATTCTAATATTTAGTTGCTGAAGCGAGTGGGTAAAATATTAGGAGGACATATCTCATTTTCAGTTCACATATGTTCACAGTTTCAGAAGGAACCATAATTCAGAATATTTGTGTTTAGAATGGTGACATTCATGAACGCTAGGTTCATTTCAGGTTCTGTCTATGGTTCTAACATGTTATAATTAAATGGTAAAGAACTTCATGTTCATACTGTTTTCCTTACTTAGAGTTAAAAATTCTTGTCATGTTTCCACCTTGGTGATTTCTTCAATATTTTAGATTGTGGTGTGCCTATAGGAAGTATAATATTTCTTTTAAAAATATTTGTGTGTATTTGCATATGCAAACTCTAGAGCCTCAGTACATGTGTTAGGGCAGAGGTCAACATACTGTGTCGAGTTGGTTCTCACATCCTGTCTTGCTTTGGGGCAGAATCACTTTTGTTTTTACAGTTGTGCAGCCAGTGATTTTTCAAGTCTCCCCTCAAATCTTCACATGGGATAAATGGGATTACAGATTTGAGCCACATCTTTTGGTGATTTTTACGTAGTTTCACAACTGACCTCAGGTTAGTAGGCTCGTATGTCTAATGGTTTTACCTGAGGGACCACTGCCTTGATATCCTTTCTTCTTTTTGTCTTTATTGTTTATATATTTCTATTTATGATATTATTAATGATATGAGTTACTTATTTACATGAAATTTTATATATAAATACGTGTGTTTGTGATATTTCCTCAAGTGAATAACCTGTCTTTTGCATAAATTTTTATTCATACATGATCTTCCCTCTGGGAATAAGGACAGATGTAAAAATAAACAACTTTCTAAACCAAGATTCTGTAAGACACTTGGAAATGATGAAGCCCCTATTCATGACCATCTAGTTATTATAGGAATTGCTTTTACGGGAGTGAAGCCATGTTCCTAACTTTTGGGATACCCATGCTTTAGCACTCTAGACTGCCTGTCCCAAGCCTACTTTATCATCCACGATGATTATCACAGCAGTGAGATACAAAGAACACAGATCTCATGTTTCTTTTGACACTTCCCTTCTTTATCACACAGGATTAACCAACTCCTGTCTGAAGTGAACAAAAATATGAATTAGATAATAGACTAATATTAGACAATATTCTAGCATCACTTGTAGATTTAAACAATGGTTCATGAATTACCTATCCATTCCTGTCTGTGTCCTTAATGACCATATTTGTAAAGATCTCACTTTAACACAACTGGTACATAATTCCATGCACCAGTGAGTTGTCAGGGATGGAAACTTAGGAGTATATAGGGAAATTATTACTTGACTCATAAGATTCATTAAAGCACAATCTCAGATTATAGATGGATACTTAACTGCACTTTAATTTAATTGAATCTGAGAAAATAAATTATAAAATTTTCAAAAATTGATTAGGTGATAAATATTTACATAATTTTTGAGATACACACAAAAATATTTAGCAATATTTATTTTATTATTAATATGAAGAAAGAGTTAATGAACCCAGAAAAGAAATAAGCAATAAGCAAGATCCTGGACCACCTTGTTAAACTCAGTGAGTCATAAAACAAAAATAGTGGGCAGAAAGAGATTTGTATGAGGTAGGGAAGGTGGGCAGGGGAAGTAAAGAGTTAGGAAAGGTTGTTGTGTGAGAAGGGTCAATATACATTATTTTCACTTGTGAAACTGTCAGAGAAGAAATTTACAGATTTAAAAATGGAAATAACAGTACCATCCATTTATATGCAATATGTTACACAATTCATTTCTGTATAATATATAATACTGATCAATTTGAACTACACAAAATTTACAGATTTGGTGAGGGGTCAGAGAAAAGCCCCTACGTAAAAATTTTCCTGAAGAAGCTACTTGGGAAACTAGATATCACAATCCTAGCAGTAGATATAAAAAGAGGGGACAGTTGAACACGTAATATTCAAAAACAGAGAGGAAGGAACGCTGGAGCTAGGTTTAAGTTGGTCTCAGGGTAGGATAGTGTGGAAAAGGAGAGGAGCAAGGTGAATTAACCAAAGCTAAGGATGTCTGAAGTAGTTTTATGAAACTCCAGTACTTTCTAAGCTAAGGTAAAATAAAATTTTAAGGTGGGAGTTTAAATGGAGGTGCCCCATATTAGTGATAATATTACTACCAGAAGATATGGGTTATTAAATGAAAAACTAAAGGACAGGCACAGGTTATACCCGTAAACCTTAATGGTCACAGAGGCATCATGGGCACCTAAAATGATACCTCCCCTTGTCAATGGTGTTTGCCACACACTATAACTGGGTGGTAAGAGCCTATTTTTGAAAAACACCATATACTTTTGTTACAGGACACAGAGAAATCTATCTTAAATTGAAGTAAAATCTCTCCCTGCTGGCTAGCATTCAGAGTGTTAGAAAGTGCTATGCAGACTCCTGGCAGAGTCAAGAAATCAACGGTCTTATCCGACGCTGGGCCCTTCACACTAAAATACAACGACTTGTCAAACATGTGTGCAATAGTATAATAGTGCCAAGGCTGTTTAGAGGGGTAACCAACTACTTTCTTGGTTTGAGACCTATTTCATGGGAAGGAATTCATGCCCAATACTGTAAACGTAATAAAAACTCATGATTAGGAAAGTCGTATATGTTTTGTTAAATAGTCATGTTGCTAAACTGCCTACTAAATATTTCTGTTTAACCGTCGGTTTCTGCTGCTCTCAACCTAAGACAAAGAAGCTTTTTTTTTCTTAAATATCAATGGGTAGTTGATGATGCTGAGACTGAAAATAAGTGACTGTCAGTGCTTATTTGTAGATGAGACATATCTGTAACAACTCTGTCCCCTGCCAAAGTTTGGTGGATGACAGTTATTAGAGCTGAAGTTTGGGGAGCAGGGCTGTGAAGTGCCATCATCTGAAAATGACACATCAGTTGCACGATGGACTCACAGTGGCTCTGGTTATCCAGTTAAACATTCTAGGACAGAGTGAATCGCTCTCTTGACCTGTTGTCTCTGGTTGGCTAAAAAAAACTTGATATTGACAGCTGCTTGGTGGAGCAAAATCACTATTAGTTGAGGGGTATCGCCAATGGTAGTTTATTCATGCCCAAATGTTTGATCTCATGACTATTAGAAGTACTAATGGGAATCATGATGTTTCAATGAATACGTAATTTTTAAAAGGAAGACATGAATTTGAGAAACAGTGTTAATAAGGGGTCCTTAGATAGTTGCAAGGGGGAATGAGGGCTGAACATGATCAATATATAACATACACATATAAAATTCCACATATATTATTACTATATATAGTAATTATATATAGTAAATATATACTACATTATGTAATATATAATTGCTATGTATTAAATAAATAAATACTATTATTAAATAATAAATACTATATATTAAATAAATATAAATACTAAATATTATAAATGTATAATATATAAGTGTATAGTGATAATGTACAGTATTTGTAGTATTATAATAGTCATAACATAATATAATAATATATAATAATAATATCTACTATATATGGTATTTAGTGTATATAGTAAATATAGTATTTGTATATGTATATGTATATAGTACATACAGTATTTGTGTATGTTTATATAATATTGTATGTGTATATACGCATATGTATTTGTATAGGTGTATATGAAACATGACAAAAATTTTAACTATGAGTAAGAAAACAGTGTAAGCATCAAGTTCTTTACAATTTAATTATACATATAGCATATATATGTATATGATTATTTTGAACCATTGAAAATTTTATTTTATTAACTCATTGACTACTGATTGGACTACAGCCTATACACTAAGAAAAATTAGTTTTGATATTGTGGAGAGAACAGTAAACAGATGTTCACTATTTTTTCTTGTGGACTTCATGTTTAGTTGGAGATAGAATAAAGTGACAACTAAATGTGAAAATGTATAGTATATCTTACAATAGGGAAAAGGCAAAAAAATCAAAGAAACAAGATTGGTCAGAGTGAGTGCTCCCTCAGAGGACCATGTTTCTGTAGCTATAGAAACCAACTTATAGTTGAGATAATTTGCCATGGCCAAATATTCTGATGAAGTACCTTACCTGGAAAGACCCCAGAACAGCAAAAGACAAACAAACAAAAACAAAAAACAGAAGAAAATGCAGTGGAAGGTAGGCAGTAAGCATTGGATGAAATCAAGCATAGGATGAATCCAACATTGGGGGGAAATGTTGAGAGGAATTAATCATTAGAAATTCAATAATAAAACTATTGGAAAGCTTTAAACAGAGGAGTGACATTTGATTTGCAACAAGTTGCTTATTCCTGCTTTGTAGGTAACAGGCTATGAGTGAGGGAGTAAGCCACACTTCTTTATCATGTGATACTGGGCAAATTAACATATCCACAACTTATGGCCACATATGAAACCTGAGCATTTTATGAATTGGTAACTGGTCAGGATGTGTTCAAAATTTGCTTAGGTAATTCATATAATTTGCAACAGAAAGATGAGGGCAAAAGTGGATGTGAGATTAAAAAATGATCTTCGCATGGACAAAATGCACACACCGTACTGGAAACCTCTATGTATTTTTATTATTGACATTAATCACTATTTTGTTAAGACTCATGAGTAAATGGGTTTTTAGTTAGCGGCCACATGTTCAGCTTGGTCTCATGTGTTTATGCATTTAATATTTGTTTAACAAGAAATCTATAGCTAGTTAATTAAATAGCATGCTTAATATCTCATTTTCTTCTGTCATATGGGTAAGTGCTAATTAAATTCCTGAGAATGCTTCAAAATGTAATATAATAAGAAGAACAGCATCACGTACATGTTGGTACTGCAGATTTGAATTAATTACATTGCAAGTAGATTTATCTTTCCTATATTTATACCCCAATAGATGCTTTTCTCTGACAACCATTGGGGAAATAATTTCCATCCCACCATCTTATTAATTCTAAATTAAATATGTTTAGCGGTGTTTAAAACTTTTTGAAGCTAGAACTGGTGATGCCTCTTAGATGCAACCATATATGAATCTTAGTGCCCTAAAATTCTTGAAGCCAACAAAACAGACACAAATTTTACCTCGGAAGTAAGCCAAGGAGTTTGCTGAAGGATGTTCCATCAATATCTTTAGGATCAGAGCTTGCTGTTTGGCAGCCATGTCCTTTAGAAACAATTGTATTGCCACCTTCCGGTTCTCTCCATTCTCACTGGGACAGCTATCGTAATCGTCAGTCCACCCTCTCTTTATCATTTAAAGACTTTTCATATTTCTGTCCCGTCCTTCTCCCTACACCACTAACATGGTCATTCAGATCCAAAATATGAGACCATCATTCCTAGAGTAGAATGTTTTACCCTCAAAAGCATACACACACATGCAGAGAGAGGGGAAACTGGCCAGAGGGAGAGGGAGAGAGAAGGAAGGAGGAAGAGAAGTATAACTCAGATTGCTTAGAATTCACAATCCAGTTTTTGGTGTGTGGCAATTACAAGGGACTACACCCATACCTGTTTTGCTAGTGCTTCTGTGTTACATATCATAAAGAATTCTTAGGAAATGTTCATGTTTGTGTTTCTACTTGAATTGTCACTTCCTGTCTTTGCTAACTGCCAAACCATCTCTTGTGCCGTGCATGAAAGTCCATGAATGCAATAAAAATTTGCATGCTGATCCTAGATTAACCTGGCTCTATTTGATTTATTTATTTGTTTGTTTATTTATTTATTTTACTTAATTTTATTTTGGGGAGCAGTTTCGCCAATGTATCAATTGGGTTGTGAAGAGAAGAGCAATAAGCTTCCCTGTTATGTCATGATCAGTTTTATCTTTAATATTCTCCTGGAACACTTCCCTTCGTTGGAATTATCTACTTTTCTGGTTCCTGACTTGGCATTATCCTTCAACCCAGGGACTTCCTGGTGAGTAGTTATTACACTTATTCCTTAGTCATTTATTGTTCTTATTTGCTCTCTAAAAGCACCTTTGAGAGAAAAGCATTTATTTGGATATGTAAATCAGAGTCGATTGCTGAGGAAAATCAGGGCAAGGAGCCAGGCTTGAGCAGAGGCAGTAACCATGGAGGGAGCTATTGACTAATTGCTGTCTATGCTTGCTCTGTTTCTTTCCTATACAACCCAGGACTATGTCCCTAGGGGGTGGCATCACTCACAGTGGAATGAGCCTTCCCGTATTAATCATTAATTAAGAAAGTGCTCCAGAAACTTGCCCACAGGCTAATCTGATGGAGATACCTCCCCAATTTCCATTCCCTCTTCACAGATGACTGTAGTTTGTTTCAAAAAAATTAATCAGCAGAAATGCATACTTTGATGCACGTGATATGCTATAGAAAACACTCATCATGGAAATAAGATTGAGGGAGCAGACAAGCTGATAACTAGCAGTCATGTTCTACACTCATGGTAGCAGTTGAGTAACTTAACAGATCCAATGGTGGGTTTAATTTCCAACGTAGATGCTAAGGGTAACGTAGACAACTCAAAGACATCGGGATGGTCTACATGCAGGGAATTCAAAGTATCAAACTATCTGATCAATAAGAGCAAACATTCTACTTTAAGAAATGTAAGAAAGTGTGCACAGCAGGTGCTCATAAATATTAGCTTTCATTATGATAAACAATTTGCTCGTATTGGTAACAAAACAAAGACTCAGTGACTTCTTCAAGGCAACTACTATACAGGAAAGATAACAATGCCCTTCGTGTTATTTGTTCTACAATAAATAATAAATGCATAGAACATGTAAATAAACAAGAACAAATGAATAATTTAATGACTGCAGTGCTATCAATAAATCATTCATTTATTCCAAGAAGACAGAGAATTTTCTTCTTATTTTATGGTATTAGTGTTTCTGGTAGTGTGAAAATTTTAAAAATAAATTTGCATTGAGATAGTTCAAAGGAAATAACTCCAAAAGAAATGACAATAATTTATTTCTGAGGTATGAATTTAAAAAATTTAAAGAATCAGAGGATGAGAGAGCTATGAAAGAAAAAAAATCAACATTTGTTTTATATCAGCTTTCTCAATAATACCACATAGCCCATAAGAAGGTTCTTTATACTTTAAAATTATTTTTGAATTTTTTCATATATTTTGATAATATTATTTCCCTTCCTGAATATCCTCAAATTTACCTCTGCTTTCATTCTCAAACATCTTATCCTTCCCCCTCCTCTCTCTAAAGCAAATCAAGAAAGGAAAACAAAACCAAATAACAACATCATTAAACCATAACACAAATAACAACAACAAAGCACTCTCAAAAATACTATATAATCTTAAAATATGTTTCTCATTTTATAGAGAGGTTTGTGATGTAGGTGAAAACCTGCCTTACTAAATATTAAGGGAATCAACTTATCAAAATCATGGAGTTATTTATTTAGGTTTCAGTTCCTAGCACAGAATACAGAAAGGGTAAACTTTTTTTTTTAAGAGATGTATTTATTTAATATGTATACAGTGTTCTGCCTTGTATACCTGCCCACCAGAAGAGGGCACCAGATCCCATTACAGATGGTTGTGACCCACCAGGTGGTTGATGGGAATTGAACTCAGGACCTTTGGAAGAGCAGTTAGTGCTCTTAACCTCTGAGCCATCTCTCCAGCTCCCAGAAAGAATAAACTTAAAGAAAAGAAAGGTTTATTTAGATTTCAGTTCAAACTTTTACAGATTTTATAGCTTTTTTACATTTAAAGCTTTATAAGAATTGATCCATAGTTGAATATCTTCATTTCGTCTAGCCTGTAGAGATTTAGGGCTACACAGTAGGAAGAGCTGCTTGCGCTATGCTACACAGGAAGAAAAGGGAGAAATAAGAAGAGGGAAGGATCACAATATCTCCTCTGAGGCACATTTCCTCCCATTCCCTAAAGGCCTCCCTGTTTTCTTATAGCATGCTTGGAAGAGCCTTTGGATCAATCACATTCCCGATTTAGCATATCACACAATGTTAATGACAAGATGAGAGCTACATCTGCAACTTCACTACATGGTACTGGGTAATTTCAGCTCTACCATTTCTCCCTCCCAAAATCTGTGGAAAATTTCAGCCCCAACCATTAACTGATGTTGAGGGACAGTTTGTTTGAACTATATTGTGCTCACTTGTATCTTTTAAAAAACTTATTCAGAACTCAACACAAACAAGAAAATTCTATTTATACCCAAACAGAAGGTAACTGGCTTAATTGCCCATCACTAAAGGACTCTTGGTGTGCTTACTGATAATTTTCTCATAGTCAGGAAACCTTGGCACGTGGGTGTGGAGTTCTAGTAGCTGCTGAGTCTCTGTAACTTAAGCATCTTATTAGGATGTGGAAGAATCCCTGATTCTGGTTGTCCTTACAGAATGTCAGTTTCTCATCGTTCCATCCTGCCTTGTTTATCATTTCCAGACTTCTGGATTTGAGTTAGTATTTTTTCCTGCCTTTCTCCTTCCTTTTTCGTGCACCATCCAGTTGTCCCCCATAAATCATGCATGCTTCATAGTATTTCCTTGAGTGTATCTTTCTTTCCACTCATCTTTTTTTTTTAATTCCTGGTCATATTTCACTTACCTTTTCTACAAATGTATGTACACACATACATCCATGCTAAAGCAAGAACTGACATATGTGGAATACATCAATTGCTCTGTGTATTAAAAATAGGGGACAGATGAAGTCTTTTGTGCAGCCAGTATATGACTAGAGATATCCAATCATTTCTTCAATGTTAAAACATGTTTAGCTGAATAGTATTCCACAGTGTAAAAGGACTATAGTTTCTTTATCCGTTCTCTGACTGAGGGACATCTAGGTTGTTTCTGGATTCTGGCTATTATGAATAAGTCTGCTATGAACATAGTTGAGCAAATGTCTTTGTTGTGTGGTGTAGCATCTTTTGGTTAAATGCCAAGGAGTGGAAGTAGGTCTTGAGAAGCCTTTAACAAGGTCCACAGACCATTATGATTAAAGTTGTGGAGAATATTTGGGGATATGGTATATTTCTCAACATAATAAATCTGTGGACTAGTGCAGGGAAAATGGTGAATTCACTCTAAATGGTTAATCTTTTCTTTTTGAGTCTGAGGAAACATCTCTGCCTTAAGCAGTGGTAATATTCAATCTGTGCATATGGTAAAAGTTTGAAAATATTAAAATCTGTTATATTATATAAAAATGTGTAGAACTTCCATAATTTTCTTCCTTTATGCTACAGTCCAGGTCATTTGAACTAGCATGCACCTTTTAAGCCAACAGCTCTCAAATTGCAATAAACATCAGAATGGCTGAAGAGCTTGTGGAAACTGGACTGTACTTCCCCAGAATTTGTCAGTTTCTGTGTCATCTAGAAAGTTTACGTTATTTTATTGTTTCAAACTAATATACACTTACATAATGATATTGGGTCCTTCTGCCCTGTCTGTGGTCCTCTCTCCTCCCATGCTCCTCTGAAAGCCCTGTCCTCAACAACTTCCCTTCTTTCTTTCAGGCATGGCTTTCTAAATTCCCAGATGATCTAAATGATTAAGTTTAGGGAATTTCTAGATAAAGTGGAGGCTTAAATATAGGGAATTTCTTGGAAAAACCGTTGTGTTATATAAAACTTTACCCCTGTCACCATATCAACAACCTCTCAGACGATTTTTGAACGCCCTTTCAACAATCTCAAAACACATGACTGAAATTAACAAAAAGGACACTGGAATAGCCTTAGTCATCAATTATTAATATTATCAATTTAACAAGGTCTAGAATCACCATAGACAAGCCTCTGGGCATCCCAGGGAGGATATATCTTAAGTAGCCTGCGGCAGCACCACTTACTGGGATGGTATCTTGAAATAACTAAAAGAGCAACGGAAGTGAGCAGCAAAACTCACCACTCCCCTCCTTCTTGAGTGTGGATGTGATGTGATCAGGTACCTCAGCCTCCTGACAAAATGACTTTATCATCGCGATAGAATGAAACCTAAAACTGGAAACCAATATAAACTTTTCCTCCAATTAAGTTGCTTCTGTTAGAGCATTTTAACCAAAACAATAGGCAAAGGAAGGAGACAACTATTTTGTTAACTTATGAAGTGAGTATGTATTAATTCCTACTAACCGCAGACACTAAGCTTAAACACCAGTCCCAGAAAGGTCAGACTACGGAACCACTTTTACTCTCTATGTTAGAAATTCTTTTATCTTCATTATTAGTGCTTACTACTGTCTCCTACTCCTTTGCAACCTTAAAGGTCATCCTTGGACTGCTATCACTTGGACACCCAGATCAACACTCGGCCTTAGATGCCACTTCTATCCTAGACCGTAAGAATTAGGACCCTAGTTGAATCAGGTGAATTGGAATTTGAGAAATATTCCCTTAATATGCCATTATTTCCTTAAGTGGATGTGTCAGTGTTACTCTTTTGTGCATTTTGAAAAAAAGTGCTTAACAAAGATAGTACCTTGCTTGCCATACATGCAGAAGATGAGCAGAAAAAGAAAAATTGCAACTTTGTGAAGAGTTTCAGGGTCTAAGTAAAAGCTTTAGGACTTAGCCTGCATAAGCTCATTTTATTTTTACCACAGAGAGTAACTAATGATTACTGATTGCACTGAACCAAATTGACTTCCCTTAAACTTGTTTTGGGATAAAAGAAAACTACGTACATCTCATCAAAATCGAAGAAGATATTGAATATCCTATCTTAAGGCAATTTCTTTCATAACTATATTTTGTTCTTAATGGATACACAATGATTTTGATATAGCAGCCAATGTTTTCTTGGGCAATAGGTTAAAGATAGAATTAGATATTTTCTTTGACACAGCAAATCTTTGAGAAAATGTTGTTTCTTATAGTTATTTTTTTAAAAAAATACTGTATCCTGATCATGATTTCCCTCTCTCCAAGTCTTCCCAGATTCTCCACTTATATGGTCTTCCATTTTCTCCAAAAGAGGATTGTTATTTAGAGATGTTTTGTTTTAAGCTATGTAAATTTTTGAAATTTTAATCATTTCGAATTATTGTTTCCAGGATCTTAACGACTTTGATCTTGATGAAATATAGAACTCAGAATTACTACATTCAGAACTATGCCTTTTGAAATCATGATCAATAGTAACAAATAAAGGAACATTTGTATCTCAGATAATTGCAATTAGTGGGGAAAATATCAAATATTAACAATATCAAATATCATAAGATATTTGACATAAGATTCCACATATTTTCAACAAATGGTGGATTATATAAACATATTTCAAGATTATAATAAACGTGTCTTGGTATTTATAAGTTGATTATCACCAAAAGGTAAAGCTTCTCTCAGAAGTGTTTGAATGATGAACAAAAAAGAAAAGCATATCAAAGCAAAAAGATCGAGCTAATTTTGTTGATCATTAATGACAGGAGAAATTAAAAATCAGCTGTTTGGGCAAGGTTTGGTGGTGGATACATATAATCTCTGCACTTTGGGATAGATGTGAGGAAATTGTGAGCTGTAAGCCACACTAGGCTTTATGTTAAGACCATTTCATGAACCAAAAACACAACCCCCCCCCCAAAAAAAACTGTATTAGTGTCTAAGGGTTTCGTGCAAGATATATGACAATTGCAAATTAAAAAAATAAGTCACAAGATGAAATTAGAGTTAGTATCTCCCTAATTTGCATCTTAGATTTTATCACACTCTTTTGTCTCATTTCATGTCACAGGTGTCTCACAAGCACCAGGATGGCTTTCTTGAGGCCAATCATAGCTTGATTATAAGTAGAATTCAGGGGATTAGATATTTGGCTCGGTGGTTAAGACTACTTGTTGTTAGAAAGGGCCTTGGTCTGACACTTGGCACCCACACGGAAGCTCACGACCTCCTCGGGTATCAGGCATTCACGGGGTACACAGATGTGTGTGTGTGTGTGTGTGTGTGTGTGTGTGTGTGTGTGTATACATATATGTATGTATGTATGTATATAGGCAAAACACTTGTACACATAAAATAATAAAAAATATATCTTCAAGAAGAATAAAGAGAAAATAGAATTCAGGCCTTCGGGCCGTCACTTCAATGTGTCTTGGCGCCGCAGCTAAACAGACATTAACCTAAGGTACTAAGGGGGGTTCTCATCACCCTCTGCTGTTGCATAACTCCCCCACCCATCAGCACCTAGCTCCACCCTCATCTCCTCTTTGGTACTCATTCCACCTTCAACTGCAGCACAGAATTTTCTGCTTAAGACCCAGCACAAGCCTACTTACGGGAAATTGCAGGACTGAGTGTTTTCAGAGATGCCTGGAGGATATATTTGGTTATTGATGCTCTCAGAGGCATGAGCTGTATTCTTTTGAAATGGACAGATGATGACAACAGCTTTTACTGAAGTGGTATTTTCTTCCCTGAGGGCTTTGCTGCAGGAGGCATGAGAAATATTGGAGGATTACTTCATTTTGCTTATTTATTTATTTATTTAGTCATTTTACAATCTGTGGTCATCACCTCCTCTCATCAAACCCTGACCCACAAATTCAATTAGAGAGCTTTCCTGGAAATTCTCTCTTTCTTGAGGTTCACCTGCAGGGTAAGAAAGAGTACTTGTTGGCCAGAAATCAAAGACAGTGCAAACATCCTCTGCTCAAATTACTTTGAGTCCATATTTCTATTAAATTTCCAGTAAAGTATGCACAATAAATCATATCATTTGAAATTAATTGTTTCAATGAGGCATTTAATTTTTCACAACCCATTGCTTTGCATGTATATTAGCTAAATATTTATGAGTTGATTATTTCCAAAGCAGTCAGATTTGTTAAGGGTGGAAGATAACTACCTTCTCGTATGATTTGTAAAAGATTTTTTTCTAAATGATTACTAAAGTGTCAAAGTTGTAAATAATGTTTGTATATTTTATTAAAAATGAACATAATGATTTAGTTTTTCAATTACTGCCTTAGTCTGTTGCATAAAGCATGGCAGAAAGTATGTCAGTTTAAAGGCATTTTGCATGTCTACTCATCACATTACATACCACAACTGATAATATCCTCCTTCAAGAAAGTTGTTCACTGTAACAACATAAAAAGTCACCTTAACCTTCACATAATCACACTAAATATCCAGATCAAGCAAATAAGTTTTATTATTTTACATATATATATGTATATGTATTTTACACATATATATGTATATATATGTGTGTGTGTATTTTTGTAAAGGAAAAGGTGATAATTGTACTCAACTGTATGATTTTTTTTCTCATTCATTTCTTGAATGTTGCGTAGCTATATAATGAAAAGTTTAGCAAATTAGTAATAAATCTGATATAAATTTTTGCTGGTGGATCTTTTATGATCTAAAACCAAAGAGTTTTCCTATACAAAGAGTTTTCTTCATCACAAAATCTGAAAAGGTCATAGAAGTGCTGTTTGTTCAACATTTCATTTGATTTTGATAGGTATTTGCTAAGTATCTGAATTTGAATTTTTTTATTTGATAGAATGAAATTGATGTTCTAAAACAGGGGGGACTAAAAGGTTTGTTGGGGAGGGGAGAATAGTCAGTGGACAGAAATTGTTGGCATAATCATTAAAGCAATAAACAAAAGATCAAGATATTTCTTGTGTGCATAAATGACAATTCAGATTCTGAGAGATACAGCATGAACATTGATTTTAAACAAAAAAAACTTCAGAAGACTATGATGTATAATCATCAGAATAATTTTAATCAAGCACAGTGATGTATGGCTGTAGTGCCTACGTTCAGGAGACAGAGATAAAAGGAACTGAATTTTGACCTATATATGGCTAAATAACTAGACCCAGTCTCAAACAAGCAAACAAAATATCAACAAGAAAAGCAAGCTGGATTTCTACTTGTTGCTTTGTTCTAAATGCTAAGAATCTTTTACTTGTAACCCATGTCATACATTAAGTTAAGCACTAATAACAATGGTGAGCAGCACAGCACCCATGTGAGAATTAAGGATCCATGCTAAACTTATTTTCTCTAACATATTTTCAAAAGATGGCTAACTAAAGCAAAGTTAGGCCAGCTCAAAAAATATTAAATGCTTCCTCTCATATGAACAATTTAGAGATGAATTTGTGGGTATGTGTGTATGCTCATGCCTGCCTGCGTGTTTGTGTGAATGATATGGAAAGAAAAATGGGGTGATAGGTTGAAGTGGAAAAGAGACAGGAAATTACAGGAGAGTGAAGATGAGCAAGTGTGACATAAAAGTGAAAGGAGGGAGTGGGTTAGGGGAGACCAGAAAGAAAAGAAGAGGAAGGGGAAGTAGTCAAGAACAAAGCATAAAGACATATACATATGGGCCTGAGTTCATTGATTCTATAAGCCAGAATTCCAATGTTTATGAAATGGGTTTGCTGGACGAACGTGGAAGAATTTGGAACAGTTGGATAAAGAAAGCTTCGGTCACTATGAGCAGAAATACTGGGCCATTCTGGTGGGAGTTTGGAAGACTAAAGCTGACAGTTGTGCAGGCGGTGGAGTGTGTTCATGAAGCTTCAGAGAGGCAAAAAGGCTGCCTCCGTGACTGAGGTAGAAGCCATTCGTCTTATATCCTGGAGGAAAAGATGTAGCTACTTCTACCCATATCCAGAAAACCTCAAGGGCACTGAATTCAGAAATAACAGAATAAATTGTTAAGCAGGGTGACTTTTAAAGCAACGAAACATTAGATCACAGCACGGTTATTATAACTGGCTTCTTGAAGTTTATAATGAGGATCCAAACAACGGAGACCTGAAAAACCTTATTATATATGAACATGCCAAAACTTTCAGAAAGAGGGATGGATTGTTTTAAAGGTTTGGTGTCATTGAAGAAAAATATCCTACTGTACAATAGGAAGATAGGACTGACCCCCTGAGAAGAATAACATCCACTGAGAATTCCAACTTATAAAAATACAAACTCACTTGAAATGAGGCAGCCCAACCTGAGACTGCTGTCCCTGAAATCCTCTGTCTGACAACAGCTGTCTAGTGATGTGTTCTAACTTCTATTTCAAAGGTACACAGAAACTGCTACACTTGGAGTCCAAGGGCGTCAGGTTACATCTCTCTTGCTGATAGTAATATTTAGATCCATCCAGGAGTTACTGATTTTTCAGGCATTCAAGCTACAAGAAAGATGGGCTTTTGAAGCTTGCTGAAATGTTGCAAAAGGATGCGTTAGCTAGGTAATCTGCAACAGGTGATATTTTCCATCCTGAGCCACTGAGAAGAGTGTGCCTAAAGCTGTAAAAATGCAGACTATGTTATAATGGAGAATACTGGGTATTGGAAATTCCAGTAATATGTGATGTATGATGAAGAAATTTCCAAGCACAGATTAGAGGCAGCCCAACAGAGAAGTCACATGATACAGAAACTATAGAGGCGAAGGGTAGGACTGTCATGTCTTGCAGTCCAGCTAATACCAAAACACTAGACGCCAGATGTATAGTTGAAAATTCGGTAGGGGCTTTGATTGATATGCTATCATTCAGAATGGGAGTGTGTACTCAGTGGCACTGTACAGTGGAAATATGTAAGGTGTTTCATGTTTGTTTTTATTTTGTTTCTTCAAAGAGATCCTAATTAAGAGGTTACCTTGAGTCTCAAAAAAGAAATTTTAATTTGGGAATTCCAAGCAGCATTGGTATTGATAAGACTGTGAATTTGGGAATGTGAAATTAATGCATAATTGTATCATGAACACCTGAGAACCAGAGGTGAAATGTTTCCAGGGTCAAGTAGACAGCAAGAGGATTGTAGTGGTTCATCTCTGTTTTCAGCTTGACTGGGCATAGTGTCATCAAGAGTACACACTTCTGAATAAAAAGGAACACCAGAAGATGTCTTCTGAGTATCAACATTGATCTCACTTCCTGACACTGTACAGGATGTGACCAATTATTATGCACACTCCGTCTGTTAGGCTTTCCTCAGCACTTTGAACTTTAGTCCCTGAGCCGTGTGCAAAAGTAAACCTTCTGTAAGTTTTCTTGTCCCATATTTGGCCACAACAAGGGTAATGGTAACTAATATAAACTTATTGCTTATAGTAATTATTTTCAGTGTATTTCTTTAAGTTAGCTTAATTATCTATTAATAATTATATGGTATAAACATTATAACAGACTTGAAAACAGCACTGTATTTGTAGTGTGTATATTATTCATTGACTAATTAAATCAATATGGGTCAGGTGCCCTACTAGGCACCTAATCATTCAACTTTGAGTGGTATGTAATCACATTTGTGAAGGTTGTACCAGAAAAATTGAAGAGAAAGCAGATTATCATGCAACTGTTAAATTTGATCCAGAGTTTTGTTTTGTGTGTGTGTGTGTGTGTGTGTGTGTGTGTGTGTGTGTGTGTGTGTGTGTGTATGCGTGCATGTGTGTAGTGGGTATATTTGATAAGTAATTATATACTCCTCTGTCCAAGGTTAGGGAAATCCTCTGAGTCTTAATGATGTGAGGCTTTTCCAGATGTGGACTGTATTCTTAGGGAAAAGGGTTGTACGTAAATGCTCATAAAGTTTGGAAACCTGGAGGCATATGTGTGATGTGGTGATAGAAGCCTTTGATTTTAAAGTGTTAAAATCTTTTTGAAAACAGCATTTGAAAACTTATTGAACTCATGATGCATGATATGACTTGGCACGAAGAAAAAAAACTTGAGCTTGCAGCCAATTAATTATACCTGCATTTAGAGACTGTAAAATTTACAAAATTTTGAGACATTTTGTGACTTGTGTGACTCAGGTTTTCTCTCTGTTAAGTCTCATTACTAAAAATAATGTCACAACAGGCTTTATAATGACATCTGCTTGAGTTGTTTCAGAATTAAATGAAGCAAATTACAGAAACCACTCATAAAGTTCAGTGTCAAATGATGACTAAACAAATGCCACCTCCATCAATTCTATCACTTATAAGCTATGCTAATTGAACTTCATTTACCAAATGTCTTCTATACCCACTGATGTGTGTCTTCAGGATGGTTAATTCAAATCTAGTAATACTATTTATTCTTTTCCTTCTCCACTTCTCTCAGTGACATTTTATCATTTCTAACCTAAATTAAACTCATATTCAATAACATATATGTGATTACAGTTTTGGCCCTGTATAATAAACAATTAGGGTATCATAGAATGGGCTAGTAAGTCAAAATGGTTTTTAAGAATTGACTTTTTACACAATTTTAGTTATTTTTATTGTTTTATAATATGAGATATGAATTTGTAGGCATTTAATAAACTTACATTTCTCAATGGAATTAGTAGGCAAGTATTCACAGTAAAGTTAGTTAAATTACCAGTCAGAGAAAGTTTAAGCTGTATTTTCATTATTATGTAAAGAGTCAACTTTGGCCTCTTGCGATCACAGCACTTCCAGGATGATGACAGTTGTTTATCTCACAAACATGCAATGCTCACCCTGCCTTTCACCTTTCCGCACTTTCATTCCATCAACCGTCGGCATTTATTATCTACAGTAAGAAAGAGATTACCTTCAGTGTGGCTTTTACTATGATTAATGTGAAGAATAGTCATGGAAGGGTTACAGTTTCACAAAGGAAACAAATGCCTGTCTTTATGGATTATTGAAAATCATAATGTTTCATCTTGCGGAGGAAAATGAAATGATCAAATACCGGTTTGCAGCATTCAAAGGAAATATAGATACCATTTAGATATAGTCAGTGTTTGTCCATAGAGCAGGCAATGCATTATATGGTATTCATATATGCATTATGGCTGTTGAACAAGATGCATTGTGTGGTAGAGGAGTGGAGACGAAGTCAAGTAAGCTTGGTTCATTGATACACTGATAGACACAAAATGTAATTTCTTTTAGCTTTATGTTTATAAAACACTTAAATTCTGTTATGACTCTTTGAATGCCCCACATAAACAAAAAAATTGTAAAACTTTCTTTGCTCTACATCATTTTTAAAATCAAATTCTGGTTGCATTTTAGGGGTTTTATTTTCACAATACACCCTAAGCCTATTTACTCATTCTACCTACATTAATATCACCTGAGTGGAAGTTTCCATCCATCCACGTTTGCCTGGATTTCCACAAGCGTCCTCACATCACTTTTTTTTTCAATGTGGCAACCAGAAGAATCTTTGAAAATACAAGCTGTGCCATCTGACTTCACAGTTTAAACATTGTTTGTGGCTCAGGATTGACTTTAGAATAATCTCTGTAGTTGTAACGAGGGCTTATTAATTATATCTGATCTGAAATCATTTTTCTCATTCCTGTCATCAACTGTTCTCATTTCAGTTGTGTGGCAGCTCAGGCTTTGGTCACAATCTTTCTCAACTCTCTACCTCTCTTCTACATTTTTAGCACTCTGCCTGGTTTTATTTAGGGACCCAGTATAAAAAATACATATCTAAAATTTTGTCACACTAGTGACCTACTTCTAAGTGTGAAAAATAACTTTTTGTCTTATAAGCCTGAGTATGAAATCACTACAAGATGTGCTCTCTGAATGTTGCCTTTATTTTGCTTAGGATTCTATCACGTGCAAAAAATTCGTCATAACTAATCTTCATCTGCAATATTAAACATCGGAAAGGCTACCCCAAGGACATGGTATAGAAACCTCAAGATTAGTCTGACCTGTAAAGCAGTTACTGGAACAAAAACAAACAGGCACCTGTGATGGCTGGGGCTCTCGGCCGGTTTTGCTCAGCGCTAGGAAATATGTCCATGTGTTGTTCCCATCAAAACAATGTTGGTGCAGCTGAACTTCCTGCGTGGTGCTTTGGAACTCTAAAAACATATGATCACAGACTCATCGTTCAAGCCTGCATAGTTAATTAAATTTTCAATACCTATTCTTAAGAGGTTTTTGGTTTTGTTTTGTTTACTTTTTCTTTTTCTTTTTCTCCTTTTTTTTTCCATACAAGGTCAGTATTATGAGGGTTTTTTTGTTTGTTTGTTTGTTTGTTTCTTGTTTGTTGTTTTGAGGGTTTTGTTGTTGTTTTCATTTTTTTTTTATTCTTCTCTCATCCAGGCCACAGTTTCTTCCTCCTTTTCCCTTTCCTTCCAGTTCCACTATGCCTCCTTTTCCCTTTTGAAAAGAGCAGGCCTCCCAGGACTGTCAACCTAACATGGTATAACCAGTTGTAATAAGACTGGGCTCCTCCTTAATTTTAAGGCTGAACGAGGCAACCCAGTAGTATCAGAAGTGTTCCCAAAGCAGGCAAAAGAATGGGAGTCAGCTCCTGCTCCCACTGTCAGGAGACACACCCAAGGACCAGGTTAAACAACCATAACATATATGCAGAGGCCCTAGCTGAGACCCACGTAGGATCCCTGACTATTCAGGGATTCAGGGATAGTGAGCTCCCTGAGCAACTAAATCCAGGTTAGTTGATTCTATGGTTTTTCTGGAGGTGTCCTTGGCTCCTCTGGTTCCTGCAATTCTTCCTTTCCTTTTCTTCAGGATTCCCTGAAGCTCCACCTAATGTTTGGCTGTGGGTCTCTGCATCTGCTCCCATCAGTTGCTGGTTGAAGCCTGCTTGATGATTACTGACCCTATAAATATAGCAGAATATCATTAGGAGTGATTTATTTATTTATTTATTTATTTATTTATTTATTTATTTATTTTTGCCAGTCAACTGTGTTTCTATCCTGGGTCTCTGAACTCTTCAGGCACCATGAGCCATGGGATCGGTCTCATAGCAAGATTTTAATAAAATATATACAATCACACTATCTTATAGAGAAGAAGATAATAAAATAATAGTATAGAATCAAAACAAAATTGAAAACATTATAAATATATCATCTTAGGGAGGTGATTGGGTTCAGCTGTTTCTAATCCAGTTCTCTATTCATAGGTGTATCATGCATTTTAACTCTCATAATTCATAAAATCTATTTGTAGTCTATGACCCATTTAAGTTATGTTCCTCCTTTTTTTTTTTTGCTGTCTTGTACATAGACAGCTACTGACATTGCTTTTATACTATATTATTAGTCATATGTATTATTTAAATATCTATATTTATAAACTGTTTTATAGGGTATTATATAAGTGGAATTGTTTGAAGAAATGATGTTTCATTTAATTTTTTAATACATTTTTATTAATTTATACATATTACATCTCAGTTGTTAGCCCATCCCATGTATCCTCCCATTCCTCCCTTCCTCCCACTTCCCCCCTACTCCCCTCCCCTCCTCTAAGTCTGTGTCTGAGGGGGACCTCCTCCCCCTGAATATGCTCATAAGGTATCAAGTCTCTCCTTGGTGACCTATTATCTTTCCTCTGAGTGCCACCAGGCATCTCCGTCCAAGGGACATGTTCAAATATGGGGCACCAGAGTTTGTGTGAAAGTTAGATCTCCTTCTCCACTCAACAGTGGAGAATGTCCATCGGCTAGTCCGGGTAGCGGTTCAAGGTTTTTACTGCCTATTTTTTCCTTGGCTGTTGCCACAGTTTGCGGAGGACCCCAGGGCCCAGACTCGCCTGTAGTTTTCCAGGACCCACTGGATCCTTCCATTTCCTCTTTCTCCCAGGCTCTCACACCTAAAGTTTCAATAGGATGTCCTCCCCTCTTACCCACTATTCTGGTAGGTACAGTTTCATGGGGACGTACACCTTGGACTAGTGTCTCGATATAAGTGAGTATATACCATATAAAGAACTTAAGAAATTAAACACCACCAAACCAAATAACCCAATAGAGAAATGGGGTGCAGAGCTAAACAGAGAATTCTCAACAGAGGAATATCAAATGGCTGAGAAACACTTAAAGAAATGCTCGACCTCCTTAGTCATCAGAGAAATGCAAATCAAAACGACACTGAGATTCCATCTTACACCCATCAGAATGGCTCAGATCAATAACTCAACTGACACCTCATGCTGGCGAGGGTGTGGAGAAAGAGGAACACTCCTGCATTGCTGGTGGGAATGCAAACTAGTACAACCACTTTGGAAAGCTATCTGGTGCTTTCTCAGAAAAATGGGAATAGGGCTTCCTCAAGACCCAGCTATTCCACTCCTTGGAATATACCCAGAGGATGTACTACTACACAACAGGGACATATGCTCAACCATGTTCATAGCTGCCTTATTCATAATAGCCAGAACTTGGAAACAACCTACGTGTCCCTCAATAGAAGAATGGATAAAGAAACTGTGGTACATTTACACTATGGAATACTACTCAGCTATTAAAAACAAGGAATTTCCAAAATTTGTGGACAAATGGATTGAACTAGAAATTGTCATAATGAGTGAGTTCACACAGAAGCAAAAAGAGCTAAATGTTTCATTTAATTTAACATTATTAATTTCACAAAGTTAATATGTGGTCAATAATTTTAATTCACAATAGAACCTATAAGGGTTGATTTATTCAATTATTGATTAAATTTTACTTTGTCCAGGCTACCAAGGAGAGACTTGATACCCTAGGATCATGTACAGGGGGAGGAGGTCCCCCTCAGTCATAGTCATAGGGGATGGGACTAGGGTGAAAGTGGGAGGGAGGGAGGAATGGGAGGATACAAGGGATGGGATAACAATTGAGATACAATATGAATACTATCAATAAAAAAAGGAAAAAATAAATAAAAATAAGTTTTACTTAGTCCAAGTTATTGTCATTTGCAGATAAGTTTGCTTCAAACATCTTCAGACAAAGAGTTTATATATAAATTAGTGCTCCTTCTTCAGGGCCAATCAATGTCTTGAGTTAGGTCTAATTCACACACTAGGAAACTCTTTGATTACTTGAGACCCAGCCATAATTACGAATCACACCAATTTTACTTTCAAACCAAAAATTATGAAAATCCCAGATGTTTCACATTCTTACCAGGGGCTGGTACAGATGCTCTTTAACACCATACCCAGTTTAAATGGCACAGGCTTTTCATTGACAGTTTTCCAATGACTAACTCTGTGTTTCACTCCAAAGATTTACTTTATATCTATAGTTCACTTATCCATGTCACTTTATCTTTTTAAATGTTTTAAGCATTTGATTGGCTTATATACCTTACAAGAGATCAGTTTGTTTGTATGTTCTCTCTCTCTCTCTCTCTCTCTCTCTCTCTCTCTCTCTCTCTCTCTCTCTCTCACACACACACACACACACACACACACACACACAAACACACTTGTTTAATTATATCTGTCTATCTACCTATCATCTATATCATCTATCTATCTATCTATCTATCTATCTATCTATCTATCTATCACCTTTTATACTTTTGTTATGAATCAAGAATGTCTCTAATTACCTCATGTATTTTTTTCTCTTATTTCTAAAAGACCACTACAAGCAAGAACAGAAGTAAAATAAATCCTGGTGCTCAGTACAAACTAACTAAGCTGAATTAAATCAGAATCTCTGTATAAGGTCTCAGGACTTAAACCTTACAGTAAACTTTCTAGTTCGATAAGTCTGGTTCATTTATTCTGGTAGGATGGAGAAAATATATTTTTAGTCTGATATTGCAGATGAGGAAATAGAAATTCAGAGATGTGATATTAAAGCCTAGATATTAAAATAAATCAATGGTTAAAATCAAGATAAAAATTTGAGGAGTTGGCCCTCTATTTTTTCCCATGGGGTAAAGCATGTATGGTAAAAGGAATGGAAAGGAACTTGTCTGAATTCAGCGATAAGAGCCACAAGAGTTGTTCAGGAAGCCTAAGGAATGATGCCCATGTTTGTTACAAGGCTGAATCAAAAGCGCTTCCTAAATATCAAGGAAATGTAGGAAGTGAAATGGACAGTATTACACAGCTTTATATAAAGCTTGCACCATATTAGTATCTTTCTTTCAAGGCTTCAAGTCCCATGCAATTCTGAAGTTTACAAGGAAAAGCGTTGTACACTGTTTTTCCTTTTAATCTTCGCACCAGCATTTACAGAAGTCACATTTGTAAGGCTGACACTCTGATTTGTTTGAGAGACAGTCTCAATCTGTATTGCAGATGATCTGCCATCCATTGAGGAAGGTAATTAGAACACACAGACATGTGTTGCAAGCATGCCCTTCTGTCTGCCCATTTAATTTTGCCTATACTTTCAGACCCAAGTCCAATTTCTTTTCTTCGGTAAAGACCTCCTTGCCTCTTCTAATACTCTTGTGATTACTGTCACTTCCACTTACATAGTAATTTATCAGGACCTGTCTGATGGCTTTTAGTTTTACTGTTTTTCTTCAGTCTTTATTCTTTCCCAATAAACATTAATCTATTTTAATACAATATAAATTCAGATTTTCGTAAATTATCAGAATGTTTTCTTTTCTAATATATTTTATTAATTTATTCATATTACATCTAAATTGTTATCCTATCCCTTGTATCCTCACATGCCTTGCTCGCTCCCATTTCCCTTTACTCCCCTCCCCAATGACTGTGACTGAGGGGGACCGCTTCCCCCTGTATATGCTCATAGGGTATCAAGTCTCTTCTCAGTAGCCTGCTATCCTTCCTCTGACTGCCACCAGTCCTCCCCATCCAGGAGACGTGGACAGATATGGGGCACCAGAGTTCATGTGAAAGTCAGACCCCACTCTCCACTCAACTGTGAAGAATGACCTGTCCATTAGCTAGATCTGGGTAGGGGTTCAAAGTTTAATGCATGTATTGTCCTTGGCTGGTGGCGTAGTTTGTGCAGGACCCTTGGGCCCAGATCTGCCCATCATAATGTTCTTCTTGTAGGTTTCTAGGGTCCTCTGGATCCTTCTATTTCCTCATTCTCTCATGCTTCTCTCATCTAGAGACCTAATAGGATGTCCTTCCCTCTGACTCACTTTCCTGATAAGTGAAGACTTTCATGGGACATGCCCCTTGGCCTAGTGTCCAGTTGTAAGTGACTATATACCATTTGACTCTTTCTGCTTCTGGGTTAACTCACTCCCCTGAACGTGCCTTATCTCCTCTGATCTCAGAAGCTAAGCAGGGTCGGGCCTGGTTAGTACTTGGAAGGGAAATATCAGAATGTTTTCTATCTCCCAAATTATTAAACAAATTTGGCCATATAGAGTTTTCAATCCTTAATCATATAGTTCTATGTGGGTAAAACACTTTAATGGATTTTCTTAAGTGCAGCAATAACAGTTGATGAACTGTTCCTCTCCTTAACACCATTAAATGAAAAGCTTACCTTACACCATGCATCAGGTCATCATTTTCACAGAGCCTATCGTTGATGCCTTTGATATTATTTTAGTGTTTGTTAAATACTTTGTTTACTTTTGCCTTCAAGAACATGAGCACATGATCTTTCATTTACAATTAAGCTTAGTTGTTCAGAGGGTTAAGATGTTTTTTGTCTAGATAGATGTTTTAAGTTGATAGATATTGACTTACATTCAGAATTTTAGATTCACCAATATAGTAAAGATATTCTCTTCAAGGTTGCCAAATATGAATAGCTAAAACACTTTGAATGTATCATTAATATAATTCCTCATTGTTTTGTGCTTCTTCTTTCTGTAGGTAGTTTATTGTATACTATAAATGCCTATGTAAAAAAGGGGGGGAGTAATAAAAAATATAAAAGGAGAAATTGGTCATTAATTTTTTCATTGCTAAATAGAATAATGGT
Organism: Acomys minous; assembly: GCF_964271855.1. Lineage (NCBI taxonomy): Eukaryota > Metazoa > Chordata > Mammalia > Rodentia > Muridae > Acomys > Acomys minous. The sequence continues at coordinate 28,323,193 of NC_140496.1, forward strand.
AGTAAATAAATCCAAGGGAGTATAGCAGAGCAGGTACCAATAAGAGAGTGGTAGATCTAGAGTGTGATAACCTGAGCTGAGTTCTTATTCCCCTGTGATGGATGGTCAGTGGGTACATGTGCTTCTGATTGAAATATGTGTATAGGTATGTCTTGAAAAATGAAAAAAGTTATTTATGGTTAAAGAATTTGAGGACCATGTATGGATCTAAGGACTCTGTGGTCTTTTGCCAGTATCCAGTGATTTGAAAAATCGGAGCCTAGTAGCCAGACACTATATTCCTAGTACAAAGGACATAGTTATAGGCACATTGTGACATGATCTGATGTGTGATTATACAACGACAATAGTTAAAATACAAGTACATTATTTTTTTTTTTAAAAAATGGTAAAATGGTGAATAGCATTACTTGTGAGGTAGGAAGGGTTTGGTATTTATACATTTCATTCATTACCTAATAAAGTTACTAGAGCTCAAAGCAAATAATAACACATTCATATACTCTGCTGTCTAACCATGAAGCCAAATGATTGTATGTCTGTGTGGGGAGGGGCAAGCTCCATTCTCTCATTTGTGATATAAATGCAAATATATTTGTTTACAGAGATTAAAGTAAAAGATACCTGAAAAACAAAGACTAAAGGACGAGAAGCTCAGCAAATTATTTCTCTTTTGTCCACTTTCATGTTGAGATGCTATAAAGCATTAAACATTTTTGTCGTTGTTCTGTTGCCTCCATCACATCCACAGAGTTTAAGAAGAAATCACTTAATTATTATATTAGAACATTAAAATGTTCGCCATGTTTTTCCTCCCATTCTTGAGTCAACATCATTACTTAGAAGAGTGATTATGATAAGTTTTTTTATGGGACTCTGAACTCTAAGATATTCTCCAGGGCTCCGGTGGATAGATTTGTGTCTCAGGCAAATGAAGTAATGACATAGACATAAAACAATTTCTCAAGTGTTATCTCAGTGATTTGTAGATATACTTTAACATATAGCCAGTGCCCCTTCAACTATATTGCCCCCCTGTATTGTCACTCATACCAACTTTATGTTTGTCTTTGAGGTTTATCCAATTTTGGTCTTATTAATGATTGACCAACTACACAGAAATCTTTCCGGAGCCATTCTGGGCTCTGCCTCACATGCATAAATTTCCCTTTTCTCTGTCTATTTAGTTCTTGAACACGAGAGTATTTTATTTGCACCTTCTTTTTTTTTTTATTTAGGCCAGGACACTTTCCTGTATTCTTCCATGACACTAGTTTCTTTCTTTAGCAGTTTGCCTCATGTATAATTAAGTTGTAATTTATTTCTGACTTCCCATGAATATTCATTTTTTTCCATCTAAATACATAAATGTCTCAGGCAGTGAGACCAGGTTCCTATGCCTGATGGTGTCTCCTGAGTTCGTTTACTGCACTCAAGTCCTTATGCCCTGTGTATATTTTAAGAAAGAGATTTCTTCCTATCTTTCAGTTGGATTTACCAAATCTTTGAACCCTGGTTAAATTCCCAACATTAATTCTTTAGCAATTTTTTGAATTATGAAATTATTTGTAAGCAAGGTATTGGTCCAAAAGTACTTCTGTATTGAGATGCCATGGAAGGAGTTGGTTAAAAAACAAATTCATTTCTCATAATGCTGTAGACATAAGAAGAAAGCAACAAAAGGGCTGGTGTCTAATGAGATCATTTCTTGGTCTTTGTAAGGAGTCATTAGCAATGTTATATAAGGGCACTAATAATATTTATGAGGGTTCTTCTCTGATGAAATAATCAATACTGAAAGACCCTGTTTCTAAATTCTATTATATTGGAGATGAGCTCTCAAATTTAGAATTGACACAATGACAAGTTTATTTAATCTGTTAGAAGAAAAGAAGATATTTTTGTTTCTAGCTCTTATTTATTTGGTCAATTTTCTCTTTGGGGGATTATTTTCTATTTTTATTTTATTTTAAAACAGGCTTTTAGTATGTATCACAAGCTTGAAACAACTTCTAGTCCAGCACAAAATAACATCGGTATACTAGCTTGTCAGTTGACACTCTGATTTTAAGGATAGGAGGAAGAAATTCTGGACATGTAAGGATATTTGTCAGCAGGTAGGACTAGGCCATAGAGTCAAGTAAGGTATCTTATTATCTTTAGTTTTTCAAGTTCTTATACATTTGTCTGTTTTAAGAAAACTATTTATACCAAAAAAACTGTCTTTGTGTGTGCGCGAGCGCGCACGTGTGTATGTGTGTGTGTGATTATCTTATTACTACCTTTCCCCTTCTCTTTCCTCCCTCAAAATCTTCCCACATACCCTTTCTAGCTCTCTTTCAAAATCATGGTCTCTTTTCATTGTTATTGCATATGTACATGTATATGTACATATTTTAAATGTAATTGCACAGTCTGTAAAATATTAATTGTATGTGTATTTCCAGATCACCAGTTAGTGTAAGACAACAAATTGGTGTGTTCTTCCATGGGAAAGACTATTAATTCTACTCTCAACATTGCTTCATGAATCTTTACGTAAGCAATATGAAAATAATGAATATTGGTTGCTGGAAGCTTTTAATGTAAATTAACTTTGTTGACTTCCTTTTTTCTGTAAGGCTTCCTGTAAAGCCCAATGTGATAAGCCCAGACTTGGAACTATTTAAAGAAAATATGATAGAAATTGCTTTGATTTTCCAATACAGCTTTCACACTGTACATTTGTACCCTCACATACATGCATCTACCATTGCTGATGACTGTTGAAAACATATTATACATAAAAATGTGGGAGTCATAAAACTCTAGAGACAGCTGATTCCACTTTACACTCGACAGAAGCTAAGCATCTTCCATCAGTTTTTCTCAGCTAGACTCTTAACTAATTCCCTTAACACTTCCATTTATATGTACACAAGCAATTGGAAAGGTTCACATCTTTCCAATCAAAAGTGCTACAGGGATCACTGACTTTTTAGGGGAGTCAGGTATGCAGCCTTTTTCTCTGCTCTGTCAGGGGAGGGAAAGCCTTTCAATTCAATCTCCATTTGTCTAGGCTGCTCTTCCCTTCAGCATGTTAATTGCCTGTTTCCAAGGACACGAGTTTAGGGAGAAAAAAAAAAACAAGAATAAATGTTCTTAATGCTGACAATCCACACATTATCACCTTAAGCTTAACCTAATTAGACTGAGGCACTCATCAGATGTGGTGACCTTCAGAGAGAACATTGTTAGTGTCTGCAGTCAACCATGTTTATTTCCTAACAAATATTACCCCTCAGGAAGGATAAGTAAGATACTCAAACAGAACATTTGATTTCTGAATAGTTTGACTCAGTCATTGCCTGTTTGCCCAATAAGGCCTTAGACAAAACAATAATAACATTCATAATAGTATATGAATATTAATGGGGCTTTGCTCATTCTTTAAAATTTGCATAACAATTTCTCAAACATGAGTTAAAACTAATCAGTCTTTGTGAAAGCTGGAGCCATCTGAGTTAGAAGAAGAAAATATACTTTCTCAAATATTACAAGGCAGAAGTATGATAAAAAGCAAAAAGCAAAATCAAAAGCAGATTATAACACACTGGAGATTTTCTGTATCATTCACAGATGAGGGGTTTCGGTCTAATTGCTTTGGAAAATTTAGTACCTTTTTTCCCAGAAGAATTGATACCCTGTTGTTTGCATTATTGCAGCAGAAGACGCAAAAGCTCATTACAGAGTCTTGGAGAAAAAGATATTCAGTTTATTCACATTTATAAACAATTCAGTGAGTGGAATAAAAGGAGTTGTGGAATGGAAATCACTGCGATCAACCATGTACAAAGCAGCGATTGTGCCAAATGAAAGATACAACGAAATACAGCACTTTGTACTTAGCACTCATTGAACGACAGTGTTCTCTTGCTATTTTGGTAGTAGTAGTAGTACTAGTAGTTAGTTTTAGTCATTATCATAGTAGTAGTAGCAGCAACAGCAGCAGCCTAGATTTCTTAAACCATGGTGTTGCTTAGTCTACTGTAGAACTAGCTGAAAGGCTTTGTTGAAATATAGATTCCTAGGCTCTAGTCAAGACTTATTAAGTTTGAATTTGGGTGAGCCCCCTTTCTGTATTTTCAAAACTGCTGTCCTCATTCGGCCTGATATTTGAGAAGCATTATTATTCATGAAAGGTATTTTTGAAAATTGTGTTTCCTTTAATTCTTAGTATATAAGTCTAATGTTTCAGGGGAGAAATGTGTGCTCAAAAAAATTCTAAATCAACACACAAAAAAAGACCCTGGTGCTCCAATGTAATTCAGCTTGACTTCATGCTTTATCCCTAATCGTTATTCTTTTCCGAAACCTTGCGTTGGGAGAAAACTATGCTCCTGGGACTTTTCTTGAGAAGTTCTCAAGCATTGCTTTGGCCCCGCCACAGAAGAAGAAAGAAATTAGCAATGTTAGAGCTTAGGAAGACCATAATTTAATGCTCATCAAAGAAGAGAATAATAGCTAACTCCTCCAAACCCCCCACATTTGTATGGCAAGCCTTTCTTCAAAGTCACCCTGGAAAATTACATGACATTTTTATCACAGTCATTTTCAGAATGGGTCATTATCTTTAACCAAACATTTGCACCACATTTTGTACAGACACATATATCAGGCAGGTAGTAGATTGTGCTAGCAAATTTAAGGGGAGACTTTTCGACTATCTTTTAGGGGTTGTCAATCAAGAGATGCAGTGATAAGGGAACGAGGGAGAAAGATGTCACAGGAAAATGTGAAATCAAGTGACAAGCCCGGTTATCAACTCAAGGGACTGAGGATGGAGACTAGGGTTTCAGCTAAATGGCCTATGTCTCTGGAAATAAATGGATAGCACTTAGAAGGTAATTCTGCACAGTCAGTCTCACTGTGGAATCCAGACCTATTCCTATGTTAGTTGTATGACCTTGGGGAACTGATTCAACTACTTCGATTATCAGATAATGGAGTCAACACAATCTTTATCTTCTGTAGCCTATGGGGGTGGAGATTCTCACAAAATGTCTCTTTAAATATTGTTTCTAAATCATTTTATATAAACTCTAGTTTCTCTTCAGATAGTATATATCTTTCACATTTTACTAAATCACTTTATGTATGTATATGCATTTAGGAAGTTTTCTATAGGAGCAAGTTGCCACATGGCTTTTTCAAAAAAGGCTTTAAATGTTAGTTATTTCTCACCACAGTCCCTGCATAATCCTGTCCACTCTTTGACCACCGTCTGCCACTATTTTTTTTAACTCTTTATATCAACATGTTCTATCCCCCCGTCTTGAAATCTCTTATCCCCATGACATCTACTAAAGTCCTGAACGTGATGAATAGTCTAAATTCATCAGAAATATCTAAAGATTTACAGCTAACACCCAGAAATGAGAGCACGTATATGAAATTTGTCTAAGTCTGCATTGTCTCAGCCAGGATGATTGTTTGTAGTTCCACTCATTTACCTGCAAATTTCAATTTTGTACTTAACAGCTTAATAAGAATATATTATTTAAATGTATTATATTGCCCATTCACCAATTGATGGACATCTAGACACTTTCCATTGCCTGTCTATTGTTAAGAGAGCAAGAATAAATATGGAAGAGCTAGTATGTCTGCAATAAGGTAAGTAGTCCTTTGCACATATGCTCAAGAGAAGTGCAGTAGGATCATATACTAGAACTACTTCTATATTTTTAGAAGACTTCAGTAATTTGCACAGTGGTTGTATCTGTTTGCAATCCCACCAGCAGTGTATAACTGTTTCTCTTTCCACATAAGCACCCCATAATCTGTTCTCATTTACTTTTTTGACCTCGGCTAATGACTTTGGTAAAATGCAGTCTCAAAGTAGGGCAACACTGCAACTAGGTAGTGAGGACATTTCAAGTAGATACTTCATACAGGCTATTCCCTGGAATGGGTTACCTCTTTACAATCTTTAACAAGTAATAAGTTACCTCTTTTTTGAATTGTTGGCCAATGAAGTTTGATAGACAACCCAAGAAATATAGGCTTTTGCCAAAACTTACTGGTACCCTCTAGAACTTTTAAAGATCCTATTGTTGAATATACTTGAGTGTCAGAATATGGTGAAATCAAGATAGTGCTCACCTGGAACTTTCATTTCCAAGAGTTAGCTTTCATAGTGCTGGGATGTATTGTGAAAGCTACTAGAGAAAAAGAAATCGTCAACCTCACCCAGGGTAAAATCTTGCAAGCCAATATAATGACTGGCCTGAAAAGATATGCTACTTGTGTAAGAGTGGCCTGTTTGTTATGGGAATAACCAATCACTTTTTTTTTTTTTTTGGTTTGAACCCATACTTCATGAGATGGGACCCATATGTGACACGTGGAAAAAGGGCAAAGAACCTGTGCTAGAGAGAGCATAAGTCCTAGAGGAGAACCCAATACCGTCATTCTGCTAAATGAGCACACCATTAAAATTACTTCTAATAACTTACTGCTATACACATAGATCAGGGCAAAAATACTCAATAAAATACTTGCAAAACAAATTCAAGAACATATCAAAGATATCATTCACCATGATGAGGTAGACTTCATACTAGGCATGCAGGGTTGGTTTAATATAAACAAATCCATCAGTGTAATCGACCAGATAAACAAACTGAAAGAAAAATAAAAGCACATGATCATCTGCTTAGATGCAGAAAAAGCATTTGACAAAATTCAACACCCATTCATGTGTAATGTTTTGGAGAGATCAGGGATACAAGACACATACATAAACATAAGAAAGGCTATATACAACAAGCCAATAGCCAACATCAAATTAAATGGAGAGATACTTAAGGAAATTCCTCTGAAATTGGGGACCAGACAAGGCAGCCACTTTGTCCATATTTCTTCAATATAGTTCTTGAAGTTCTTGCCAGAGCACTAAGACAACGAAAGGAGATGAAGGGGATCAAAAGGGGAAAGAGGGAAGTCAAATTATCCCTATTTGCAGATGATATGATAGTATATATACGTGACCCCAAAATTCCACCAGAGAACTCCTACAGCTGATAAACACCTTCAGCAAAATGGCTGAATACAAAATTAACTCAAAAATGTCAGTAGCCCTTCTATATACAAATGACAATCATGCAGAGGAAGAAATTAGGGAAACTACACCCTTCACGATAGCCACAAGCAATATAAAATATCTAGGAGTAACTCTAACCAAGCAAATGAAAGACTGGTTTGAAAAAAACCTTCAAATCTCTGAAGAAGGAGATTGAAGATGACATCAGAAGATGGAAAGGTTTCCTTTGTTCATGGATCAGGAGAATTAACATAGTAAAAATGGCTATCTTAACAAAAGCTATTTACAGATTCAATGCAATCCCTATCAAAATATCTACACAATTTTCTAAAGACATTGAAAGATTAATTCTTAACTTCATATGGAAAGACAAAAAGTCCAGAATAGTTAAAACAGTCCTGTACAATAAAATATCTTCCAGAGGAATCTCCATACTTGATCTCAAGCTGTACTATAGAGCAACAATAATTAAAACCAGTAAAATATGGTACTGGCATAGCAATAGGCTCATTGATCAATGGAATCAAACAGAAGACCCAGAAATAAAGCCATACACATATGGACACTTGATTTTTTATAAAGAAGGAAAAGCTATTCCATGGGGAAAGGATAGCATCTTCAACAAATGGTGCTAGTCTAACTGGATATCTACATGTAGAAAAATGCAATTAGACCCATATTTATCACCAAGCACAAAACTCAAGTCCAAGTGGATTAAAGACCTCAACATAAAACCAGAGATCATAAATCTGTTAGAAGAAAAAGTGGGGAAAAGCCTGCAACACACTAGCACAGCAGACAACTTCCTAAACAGAACTCCAACAGCTCAAGCGTTAAGGTCAACAATTAATAAATGGGACCTTATGAGGCCGAGAAGCTTCCGTAAAGCAGAAGACACTGTCAATGGAACAAAGAGACAACCTACTGACTGGGAAAACATCTTTTCCAATCCCAGATCTGACAAAGCTCTAATATCCAAAATATATAAAGAGCTCAAGAAATTAAACACCACCAAACCAAACAACCCAATTAAAAATGGGGCTCAGAATTAAACAGAAGGCATTCAGAGAAAGAATAGGCAGGCTACAAAGATGAGACTTGATAGGCTGTGACCATATGATGGGGGAGGAGGTCTCCTTCTGTACAGACCTAGGGGAAGGGAGTAGGGTGAAACGGGGAGGGAGGGAGGAATGGGAAGATACAAATGTGGGGATAACAATTGAGTTGTAATTTGAATAAATTAATTAAGCAAAATTTTAAAAAATATTTCGACTGTCAAAGTGTGAAATGATTCATCTAGGCATTTGAATTAATCTCACATGGCTGTGTAAATATCTATCCATTCCAGACTGTTGTTGCAAATCTACTCTATACTGTTACATTCATCAGAAGTGTTTTTAAAGATATTGTATATATTGCCAGAAATCCTAAGATCAAAACTTCTATGCTTGAATATAATATTATTTGTGACTTAAAATAAGCTAATGTACCTCATCTACATCTTAAACTTAATGCAAAAGATGCAAACAATAGTTAATTTAAAGGGTTAATTTTAGACCAGCAACTATAAAACCTCAGTTTATAGCAACTCAAGTACAGTGTATGTTCACGTAGTCACTTAGGTGTAGATCTTTATAAATACTTTATAGTTATTTCCTGGAAGCTACGCAGCTTGAGTCCTATTAACTTGAGCGAAGGCAAGCATCCTCTTCTTTCTGAAAGGAGGTTTTCAGAGAGAAGAGCTTCAGCAATTTTCAACTTTCTCTTCTTTTGTGGGTATTGTTGCAACGTGTTGTGGAGTGTTGACATTGTAAAAAATGACTGTAAGGTGGTAGTTTATGGTGCACTGGGCATAATTTGTTTCTCGGTGTCCAATGAAACAAGGTGTCAACAGTTTATCAATGTCCAACACAAATGGACAGATCAAACTTTTTGGAAATAGAGCTGTGTATTCTCAAGGTAGATGGAGAAGTTTCACGATGCTGTGTATTTTTTTTTTTTTAGGTAGATGGAGGAATGTGTACCGAGTTTCATGAAGGTGGAGGAATCTATTCCTGGTTGAATGCAGTGACATGCCTAGCATCAGCATTTCATGTGCATTGGACTTGGAAAAGATTTGGTGTAAACAGAATATGATGTGGCTCCAAATACTACGTAACCCCTGCTTAAATGAATAAAATAGGTCTATTAGATAGCAACGACTTCAGCATTGAGTACTCAATAAAAGAAAACACTAAATAAAAATTGTTGAGGGGAAGAAAAAAATATGTGTACTCACACTGGTTTTGACACTAGGAACAACAAGACGGTGACATGAATGACGTTTCTATTACAGTAGATACAACAGTTGGATAATTGTTCTGAGATAAAAGAAAGCTCACTATTACCTGACAGGATTTGGGTTTGTGTAAGTAAGGAAACCATGCATGAGCTGTACTGCTAAGATAATCCTGGAAGGATGTTCATGGAAAAACTCCTTAAAAATAAGAAAATCCTAAGAGGCTCAAGTCCTAAGAGGCTTTCATTCAGTCTTCATGCAGATTCACAAGGGGCTGGTCTTTATTCATGCATCCTTTTAAAACCATGAATAGACTTTCTTTTGTTTTAGTTTTTTTTTTTTTTTTCAAATAAAAGGCTTAGATAAGCAATTCTGGGTCAAGGCTGTTAGGTATAAGAATAAAAACCCCCAGCTTAATTAAAATGTCTATCTACACTCAACAGCTTATTTCACTGAGATTTATGAAAGTAGATATTTGTTGTTAATCAAAAGTCAATTGATTCCCCCAAAATATTTATTGAGACTTAACAACTCAGTTATGTGTGCTGTGTGGTTGTTAAGGTCTCAATAAATCTGTTTTTCCCAATCAATGGGAATTTAATTAAAATGCAAAAAAAAATGACTATATGGGTTGTTTCAAATCCTTATTTTACACGATTAATAGGATGCTATTAAGATCCTGATTTAGTGACTATAGCACAGGGAGAGTTTAGTGTCCACCAAAAGTTTGTGAGTACCAAATCAGATGGATGGGAGACAAGGCAAATATATATATATATATATATATATATATATATATATATATATATATATATATATATATATATATATTAGATGTCTACTGTGGAAACAGGCAGAAAGCAGTAGGAGGTAGGCTAATGCATTACCAGGTATGGCAAACCTTAAATTCCAATTAGTCAGGACACAGGCAGTCCAGTACATCGGGGCACATGAAAGTTAGGTCACACTGACTTAATGCGTATCCTTGTTTCATTACCGCCCTAGTGGCAAAGAGAGTAGCACTGGGATTAATTAGCACCACACCTAAGTACATATAAACACACACACACACACACACACACACACACACACACACACACACACCACACACACACACACACCACACACACACACACACACACACACACACACACACACACACACACACACACTCCAGTTCCTTTACTGCTGCTATGAATGTGAGCTCTAATGAAAACAGGGTCTTCCTAGGTTTCATCTGTATCCTTTTTGAGACATTTACTAGGCAAGGACTGTTTGATACTCAAGAGTCAAGGCTGTGGCTCCTGGGGCACCTGATACTTCCCCCTGGGCTGTGGTTAGGAGTCTTTAGCTGGCTTTGTCAGAGGTATCCTGTCCCTTTTTGTTCCCTACTGACCTTGACATTTCCCTCCCTTGCATATACTATATAAGCTGCTATATTTCTTAATATATTTTCTTGCCATGACTGATTGTCTTGTGCAAGACCTCCCAGCCTTTGCTTTTGTCCTCTTTATTTCTCATTCCTGGTGCTCCCATTTGACATCTCCTGGCTTGAAGTCCTTATTCCTGCTGGTTCAGAACAATGGGACAAAGAAATTTCATCTTATCCATCTAGCTATAGCCCTTCACTCTTTCAAACCTGGAAGGCTTTCCCCACCCGTTCTCATCTCTCCTCCTGTTGATATTCAGTAGTTCACCTTGATTAGGAAACATTCACTATATATTTATTAAGAAAAAGGTCCTTCTCTGGTATACATATATATGACATCATATACGGATATATATGGAATTCAAATATATATATATACATATATTTGTGTGTGTGTGTGTATTTTGTGTGTCAAGTGTTAATCTAAAAAAAATGAGGAGTAAGACCACTAATCCAAAATATGAAAAAATTAAAGCAGGCTTCATTTGTGTACACAGCAGATATGAATAGGTGGCTATCTCTCCCTAAGTCAGGGTTTATGAAGCCAGGCCCAAGAAAACTTCTTGTCTGTTTTATAGGATTTGCCTGAGGGGATTTTTCACCCAAGCCTGGTTACAGAGCAAGACCAGGCAGTTAAGGAAAGCAGAGCATGGAAAAATATGTACAGGACATTTCTGAGAACAGATGGCTTTGTGGGTATGATTTGTGGTGTATTCCTTGGTAATTGGGGTAAGGAGCAGGCCAGCTCTAACAAACAGAAACTCAAGTATTAGAGTAAACAGAAACTTAACTTGGCTACATACTCAATATGGCTCCTAGCCACAAAATGGAGAGGAGCCGGGTTTTCACAGATACTTTGTGAGCAATCAAAGGCAACATGAGTTTTAAAAAGTGTTACTATTTCTCACAATATGAATATATCTTGTCCCTTCATTTGAACACCACAGCCTTTTATAGTAGAGGTCATGTGAGGTAGCCATGGGAGGCCCACATCAAAATGTGCAGCTTCCATTTTGGAATTCCAACTTGAAAAACTTTGAGCTAAAGTACAACTACTTATTTACCAAGTTGTCTGCTTTAGGAGTTATCCAAAACTGACTAGAAAATCTGTAGCTTGTATATTTATATTTCCCTAGTTGCTTATAGCTCATAGGCACAGATAGCAATCACACAGGAGGTAATAATTAATAGTTTTTTGTTGTTGTTGTTCTGTTTTGTTTGCTTTGGAAAGGAAGATTATTTCGTCGCAAGGTAATAGACTCAGCAAAAGGACTGAAGTCAAAACTAGGCTTTGTAGCAGAGCCTGGTTTATTTTGCTAACTGGAGATGGTCTGGGTTTTCAGAGATACTTTTCTACATTCAAAGGCAGCCTGTGTTTTTTTTAAATTGATATTTCTCACATGTGAATGCATTTTATCCCTTTTGAAAACTGGTGGCTTCCAGTATTCAA